>NC_091477.1:25342443-25656541 GCF_036971445.1 Narcine bancroftii | reverse complement strand
CTAACTGTCACCAAAGCACATTCATCCATGATCTCCCGATCACTAGGAACCACAGCAATGTAACCTGCCTACTATTTTGTTTCTCCAACCATATATGAATGTTTTCAAAATAACTTTTGTCATCTTTTATCCTTCAGCTTTGGGGCATCTATATCATTTGGTATAGATTAATGCCCAAGCATTTCCATGAAACCAGTACCAAAAGCTTTTCCATCTGAACCTTCTATACAAATTTTATACAGCCTTACCTTCTGAAAATTTTTGTTCTCTTTGTAGATGAGTCAATAAAATCTTCCCAGGCTGACAGACATAGCTAACTATCATATGCTCCAAACTCTCCTTGAACAAAGCTTCATGAATACTTCTCAAAGCTGTGTTAATAAATATTTTAATTTACACAAGAGGGCAGATATTCTCCACTTAATATTTCACCCAAAGACAATGAATTTTGATGATGATGTTAGCTGGTAGCCAGTGATCTCATGGTTACAGGTGTATTGATTAAATTTGGAAAATGTTTCATGCATTTATGCTGAAATAACTTTTGACAATATAATTCTAACTGCTCACTATTAATTGTAAAACAATTTCCTCTTCAAATATTGTAATGAATGTGGAAGATAATCATTAATTTGTAAGTTTGATGACTTGTTACCCAAACTTTCTTCCAAACATTTCTAGAGGCATATTTCTGATTAAGTAGACTTTGGAAAACTCACTACCAAAGTATGATAATGCAGAATTTATGAATTACATAGTGTGGAGAAAGTGTTGTTATATTTTTAAGTAACATGTAAGATACCAGATATAAGGGGAAAAGACTAGAAAAGTATATTGATATAGATAAACATTAAATATTGTGGAGCATAGTCACAATGATATAACTTCGAGGCATTTCCATATAACTTATGTCAAAAGGATTAAAGAACATATATTGTTTGAATGGCTGAAAACATTGAAAGTATAACCATATAACAATTTACAGTACGGAAACAAGCCATATCAGCTCTTCTGGTCCGCACCGATTTACGTGAAAATCTACTCGTTCCACCTACCCACTCCCTTGCCCATAACCCTCCAACCCCCTCACATCCATGCATTCATCTAACCTCCTCTTAAATGACTGAATTGACCCTGCAGCAACTACCTCTTCCGGAAAATCATTCCATTCAGCCACCACTCTCTGAGTGAAGAAGATTCCTCTTATATTATTCCTAAAGTTTTGCCCCCTAACCCTGAACTTATGACCCCTTGTTCCAATCTCCCCTACCCTCAGAGGAAAGAGCCTATTCACATCTACTCTATCTATTCCCTTCATAATTTTAAATACCTCTATCAAATCCCCTCTCAACCTTCTATGCTCCAATGAATAAAGTCCCAGTCTATTCAATCTTTTTTTGTATTCAAGATACTGCAATCCAAACAACATTTTCATAAACCTTCTTTGCACCCTCTCAACCTTTCTATATAAAAAGTTGTCTCTACATTATCATTGAAAGAGCAAAAATGGGAGAATTTATCTTCAATTCCTGACAGCTTTTTAAAAATTATTTTATATTTTTTATAAATATACATAATAAAATCTTCAATATCACAATATATTAAACTTTTTCATACCAAAAAACCCAAAGAGAAACCCCTCTCCCTTCCTACAAAATATAAATCCACACACCTTCAGAGCTCAAAACTATACTATCAATAAAAAAATCTATGTGGGGAAGTCACATCTGCTTATATCTGTTATTATTATAATTGGGCCCCTATATAATCCAAACATGGCAGCCATATCTTGACAAATATGTCATACTTTTTTTAAGGATTGTAATTTTTTTATCCATAGGTAATCTTCAATTCTGCAGTCCATCGTGCTATGAGTAAGGGAGAGTTGGACTTCCAAGTAATTGAAATACACTTAGCTACTGCTAAAGCTACTTTGAAAAAAGAAATTTGGAATTTAGTCAACTTATTACTTATTTCAAAAAAGAAAATACCCAAAAGATAAAGCTCCAGGTAATCTGTGAAAGTCACGCACGCCCGTTATCCTTGTTAACATTTCTGCAATATTCTGCAAAAAGTTCTCACCTTCACACATGACCACATAGCATGTAAAAATATTCCTGTTTCAATCCCACATCTAAAACACATCTCCGATATTTCCAATTTTGACTTTGTAGCTTCTGTGGTGTAAAATATAATTGGTGCAGGAAGTTATACTGAATCAGTCCATATCTTGCATTTATAATTGATGTCATACAATGAAGACGCTGTTTACATCCGGTACCGCACGGATGGCAGTCTCTTCAATCTGAGGCGCCTGCAAGCTCACACCAAGACACAAGAGAAACTTGTCCGTGAACTACTCTTTGCAGATGATGCCGCTTTAGTTGCCCATTCAGAGCCAGCTCTTCAGCGCTTGACATCCTGCTTTGCGGAAACTGCCAAAATGTTTGGCCTGGAAGTCAGCCTGAAGAAAACTGAGGTCCTCCATCAGCCAGCTCCCCACCATGACTACCAGCCCCCCCACATCTCCATCGGGCACACAAAACTCAAAACGGTCAACCAGTTTACCTATCTCGGCTGCACCATTTCATCAGATGCAAGGATCGACAATGAGATAGACAACAGACTCGCCAAGGCAAATAGCGCCTTTGGAAGACTACACAAAAGAGTCTGGAAAAACAACCAACTGAAATACCTCACAAAGATAAGCGTATACAGAGCCGTTGTCATACCCACACTCCTGTTCGGCTCCGAATCATGGGTCCTCTACCGGCACCACCTACGGCTCCTAGAACGCTTCCACCAGCGTTGTCTCCGCTCCATCCTCAACATCCATTGGAGCGCTCACACCCCTAACGTCGAGGTACTCGAGATGGCAGAGGTCGACAGCATCGAGTCCACGCTGCTGAAGATCCAGCTGCGCTGGATGGGTCACGTCTCCAGAATGGAGGACCATCGCCTTCCCAAGATCGTATTATATGGCGAGCTCTCCACTGGCCACCGTGACAGAGGTGCACCAAAGAAAAGGTACAAGGACTGCCTAAAGAAATCTCTTGGTGCCTGCCACATTGACCACCGCCAGTGGGCTGATAACGCCTCAAACCGTGCATCTTGGCGCCTCACAGTTTGGCGGGCAGCAGCCTCCTTTGAAGAAGACCGCAGAGCCCACCTCACTGACAAAAGGCAAAGGAGGAAAAACCCAACACCCAACCCCAACCAACCAATTTTCCCTTGCAACCGCTGCAATCGTGTCTGCCTGTCCCGCATCGGACTGGTCAGCCACAAACGAGCCTGCAGCTGACGTGGACTTTTTACCCCCTCCATAAATCTTCGTCCGCGAAGCCAAGCCAAAGAAAGAAGAATTGATGTCATACTATCCAAACACCAATCAGATCAACATCTTTCTGATATTACAACACTTAAATCCGACTCCCACCTCTCCCTCGACCTCTGTGAACCTAGTTTTGCACTTTCACTTTGGAGAGCATTGTACATTTTTGTTATAAATTTGGGTGTACTCTCCAGCCAGATTTTTCACTCCATTTCACTAACTTCAGGAGGGACCAACGTTGGCCCCCATCTTTTTCTCAGAAATGATCTTAGCTGGAGAAAACAGAAGAAAGTTCCATTAGCTACTCCATATTTCTGTTTTAGTTGATCGATAGACACAAGAATCCCCCCCTTCAATGTATCTTATTCCTTTGTCACACCAGGAGTTTAATATTCTGACTGTGGATAGACAATGGAAAGCATTCACAGATCTAATGGAGAAATTGCAAAAATCGTTTATACCGGTCTGGCATAAAAATAAACCAAAAAAGGTGACTCAACCGTGGATAACAAGGGAAATTAGAGACAGCATTAGGCCCAAAGAGAGAGCATATCAATTGGCCAAAAAAAGTACTACAACCGAAGACTGGGAGCAGTTCAAGATGCATCAAAGGAGGACAAAGGGATTCATCAAGAGAGCAAAAATAAATTATGAAAGTAAGCTTGCGGCAAATATAAAAACCGACTACAAAAGCTTTTATAAGGAAAAGATTGGTGAAATCCAGAGTAGGTCCCTTGCAGTCGGAATCAGGGAAATATATAATGGGGAATAAGGAAATGGCAGACCTATTAAATTCTTATTTTAGTTCTGTTTTTACAAGAGAGGATACAAATAACCTCCCAAGGATGTTGGGAAACATAGAGACTAATGCAAGGGAGGAACTGAAAGAAATCAGTATCTCTAAGGACATGGTCTTGGGGAAATTGATGGGATTGAAGGCAGATAAATCCCAAGGGCCTGATAATCTACATCCTAGGGTACTTAAGGAAGTGGCCATTCAGATAGCAGATGCTTTAAGAATTATTTTCCAGAACTCGATAGACTCAGGATCAGTACCCATGGATTGGAGGGTAGCTAATGTTACCCCACTATTTAAAAAGGGGGGTAGAGAAAAAGCGGGGAATTATAGGCCGGTGAGCCTTACATCAGTAGTGGGCAAAATGATGGAATCCATTATTAAGGATGTAATAGTGGAGCATATGACTAGCAGAGAAGGGATCGGACAGAGTCAACATGGATTTACAAAAGGTAAATCGTGCTTGACAAATCTATTGGAATTCTTTGAGATGGTGACAGGTAAAATATATGGGGGAGAGCCAGTGGATGTGGTGTACCTGGACTTCCAAAAGGCCTTCAATAAGGTCCCGCATAAACGACTGGCTTCCAAAATCAAGGCTCATGGGATTGGGGGAAAAGTATTGATGTGGATTGAGAACTGGCTGGCAGGTAGAAGACAGAGAGTTGGGATAAATGGCTCGTTTTCTGAGTGGCAGGAGGTGACCAGTGGGGTGCCACAGGGATCTGTACTGGGACCCCAGCTGTTCACAATTTACATTAATGATCTGGATGAGGGGATTGAATGTAATATCTCCAAATTTGCAGATGACACTAAGCTAGGAGGGGTTGTGTGCACGGAAGAGGGGGTCAGGAAGCTCCAGTGTGATTTGGATAAATTGAGGGACTGGGCAGAAACATGGCAAATGCACTACAATGTGGATAAATGTGAGGTTATCCACTTTGGTAATACAAACCGGAGGGCAGATTACTATTTGGATGGCAATAGATTAAGAGATGGGGAAGTGCAGAGAGACCTAGGGGTACTTGTACACCAGTCTCTGAAGGCGAGCATGCAGGTACAGCAGGCGGTTAAAAAGGCAAATGACCTTCATATCAAGAGGGTTTGAGTATAGGAACAAGGATACCTTACTGCGGCTGTACAGGGCCTTGGTGAGACCATACCTGGAGTATTGTGTGCAGTTTTGGTCACCTGATCTAAGGAAGGATGTTCTTGCAATGGAGGGAGTGCAGAGGCGATTCACCAGGCTGATACTTGGAATGGCAGGAATGACTTATGAGGAAAGATTGCGCAAATTGGGATTGTACTCGCTGGAGTTTAGAAGATTGAGAGGGGATCTCATAGAGACCTATAAAATTCTGGCAGGACTGGACAGAATGGATGCAGATGGGATGTTTCCAGGGATGGGAAAATCCAGAACCCAGGGCCATAGTTTGAGGATAAGAGGCAAACCATTTAGGACCGAGATGAGGAGGAATTTCTTGACCCAGAGGGTGGTGAATCTGTGGAATTCATTGCCACAGAGGGCAGTAGAGGCAGGTTCATTAAATATATTTAAGAGGGAATTAGATATATTTCTTCAGTATAAGGGTATTAAAGGTTACGGAGAGAAGGCGGGGACGGGGTACTGAACTTTAAGATCAGCCATGATCTCGTTGAATGGCGGAGCAGGCTCAAAGGGCCGAATGGCCTACTCCTGCTCCTATCTTCTATGTTTCTATGTTTACTTAGATTCAGAGGCAGCAACACATTTTTACGTAATGGTGCCCTAAATGATACATAACCATGTCACCATGTACGGAGCTGAAACAGGCCATGGTGGCCTTGCGAGTCCGCACCGGTTCACTGAGTTTGTGTGCCCTCTTCAGGCATTGGTCCCAGTAGATCTTCATTCAATAACGATGGATGAATTATCCCTGCTTTTTTTCCCCAATACACCCATTGATTTCTCGCCATATTCTAATCATATAGAGTAATATAGGATTATCTGTCTTTTTTGTTACTGACAACATTCCACATAAATAAAATCCTTCACTGCCCCCTCTTTCATTGAGTATAATCCCATTTTAATCTGGGGGGTGGGGGGCTGCCTTCCTCAAAGAAAGATTAAAGAAATCTGGCTTGTGCTGACAAATAATACTTTCAAAAATCCAATAACCTAAGTTCTCCTATCTTATAATCTCATATTAATTTTTCCAGTGAAATTCTTGGTACCTTATTATTCCATAGGAATAGCCTAATACAATGATTTAATAAATTGAAGAAATTCTTCAGCAAAGAAACAGGCAGTAATTGAAAAAGATATTATAATCTTGGCATCACTTTCATTTTGACACAGTTAACCCTTTCGATAAAAGAAATCGGCAAATCTTTCAATTTCTGTAAATCCTTCTCTAACTTCTCCAACAGGGAAGTATAATTTAATTCGTACAAATTTTGTAGTTTATTATTGATCATGATTCCTAAGTATTTAATTCCATCTACTTTTCATTTAAATCAATTTCCTTGTCGATATCTTTCATAATCAAAATTTGTCAATGGCATTATCTCACTTTTATCTATATTAATTTTATAATCTGAAAGTATTCTATATTTTTCTAGTGTTGTTTGCAATTTCTCAGAGATTCAGCCGGGTCAGATAAATATAATAGCACATTATCAGCAAATTGGCTGATTTTATGTTCTTCTTGTCCAACTTCGAAGCCTTTAATATCCAGATTTCTCCTTACAATCTCTGCCAGTGGTTCAATCACAAGAATGAAAAGCACCTGGGACAGGGGACACTCCTGTCTACTTGATCTACTCAGAGGGACATTTGACTATTAGTGTATATAGTTATAATTATGGCTTATGGTTTATAATAAAAAGTTTTTATCCAGTTTATAAATATTCTGCCTATTCCAAATTTCTCCAATGTTTTAAATTAAAAAAAGGCCATTCTAAGCAGTCAAATTCTCTTTTTTTTTTTAGCTTCAAGGGAGACTGTTATACTGGAATTCTATTTTGATTTAGCCATATGTATTATATTGAATAGCCTACCCAGACTATTTAATGTGTGTCTTCCTTGAATAAATCCAACCTGATCTGGAGGTATCAATTTAGGTAAATGTTGTCCAGGTCAACTAGCTAATGCTTTCGCCAGTATCTTATAATCAGCACTCAAAAATGAGATAAGTCTATATGATGAGGTTCCTGTTTTTTTCCAGCAACTCAGTAATATTAGCTGTTTAAAAAGTGTCTGGGAGAATCTGAGTCTCCACTGCCCGGTCTAGCACTTCCATTATAAGAGGTAAATTGTCTATAGAACTCAGACAGGAACCCATCCTCCCCCAGAGACTTATTAGCCTGCAGAGTGTTCAGAGCCTTCTCAATTTCTTCTCATATGAAAGGAGCGTCTAACTCCATCTATTCTCTCACGTCTAATTTTGGAAGCTCAATGTTTGCTAGGAGCTCGTCCATTTCATTATAATCCGTTAATAATTCTGATTTATGTAGTTTTGTATAGTATTGTCTAAAATATTATTAATCTTTTTTTGGCTGTACGTTAAAATATCAGCTTCTGTTTTAATTGTATTTATCATCCTTGATGACTCCCCTGACTTCACTTGCCAGGACAAGACCTAATTCATAATATTTTTGTTTAGTTTTTAAAATATGTTTTTTTTCCATTTTATATATTTGTAAAGTATTATATCTCAGTTTTTTTAATTCTCTAAGAGCCTATATTTTTCTTGTAAACCTGTCCCCGATATTCTTTTTCCAGTTCTGTTATCTCTTTCTCCAAACCATCTAATACTGCATTATCTTCTCTTTTAAGATTTTTTGTATAAGAAATAATTTGCCCACTCAGGTAAGCTTTAAACGTATTGCATATCAAAAAGCTCTTATCAGTGGAAGGGAGATTTGACTCATAAAATAGCTCTATCTGTCTCCTAATAAACTCACAGAAGTCTGTTCTTTTCAACAATGTGGCATTAAGACACCATCTGTACACATTTTCTTGTTTTTCCACAATCACAATAGTTAAAGTTAATTGTGAGTGGTCTAACAGTAGCCTCACCAAGTATTCCATTTTTAACACTCTGCTTTTTAACTGTGCAGACATTAAAAATAAATCAATCCTTGTATGTGAATCATGGTCCCTTGAGTAGAACGAGTAATCCCTCTCTGTGGGGTAGAGCTGCCTCCAGATATCAATCAGATTTAAATCTTTCATAAATGATCGCTTTTGTGGCCTTCGCCCTCATTACTGTTCTTGCTGATTTATCCAATTATCCAATAATTAAAATCGCTTCTAACCAAAATATATTTTGTCTACCTTCTGCTGCTTTTAAAAAGATAGCCTTCATCGTCATAATTTGGAGTGTAAATATTCATAAATGCCCAGTTTTCTGCATAAATTTTACAATGTACCATTACAAACCTTAAAGCTTGTTCAATCCATATATCTTCTACTGTGATAGCCTGAAAGAAAGAAGTTATTATCTGGAAAACCCTGATGGGGCAAGTTTCATCAGCAAGACATTGAGGTGACTAATGGTGGAACCTCAGTTGTGGAAATCCTGGAACAACAAATATCTCTCTGCAAACCTAGAAAGAACCTTCCTGAGCGGTAAACATTGACCTTTTGAGCACCAAAGCCTATGTTAAATTCTGTGCACAGTAGAAGAATTACCTGAAACCAGTGAACTTGGAAGAATGAGAAGTGAGATTGAAGTGTGAACCAAAGAACTTTTCTTAAATTTACACACACATTACATACACCTGCGCTTAGAATTAGAAGGGGGTTAAATTGGGTTAGTTAAGTTAATAGGAATAAGTTAAAGTTTGATTTTGTTTTCATGTTTAAAGATAATTAAAAACAACTTTTGTTTCAGTAACTACTTGTCTCGGTGAATTTCTATTGCTGCTGGGTTTTGGGGTCCTTTGGGCCATAACAGAAGGGAGAGATCACAATGATGAGTTCTGAAGTGATAGGAAACATAAAAGGGAAGGAAGTTATAATGCATGTAAAATTATGGTTATTGCTCGACTTGCCTCACAAATGTAAAAATGACAAGGAGCATTGAGCAGTGAATCTGCAACCTTTCGCAGGAGTTTTCTTTCCAGTCTGAGAGTGTTATGTAGCATTGACAACCCCATGGTGGGATGGCTGAGGGATCAGGATTCTGCTTCCACTAACATAATGGCCATTCAAAGATTTTGCAAATTCATTAGAACTTGTTTTGGTTGTAAATACAGTCCAACAGAGGGGGAAAGTATATAGAGGAGGGATGGAGGGAGGAAGTATTAAAGATAGAGAACTCAATGCAGCAGGAGAAAGGGGATGGGGGAGTAATAACCATCATGGCAAGAAATACAGCCCAAGTCAGGAAACCTGGGTTATGGTGGCAAAATAACCTTTAAAGCATTATAAAGCAGAGTAGACTGCAGCTTTAGGAAGGGATGCGATGGTGAATGTAAGTGGAGCCAGCGGAGTGGTTTGCTTTTGGGTTAGAGAAAATTATTAAAAATCAGTCTGAAATGGAACATAAAGCCAGGTGAGTGGGTGAGAAAACTGAAAGGCTGGGAACAGCCAGTTCCCCTTTGTACACATAAATATACCAGCATTTTTAGTTCATGGATGGTGATTTTTATTTGCTGATGTGCTGAACACATCCAACACCACTTTCAACTCAATCTCATCAATATGAAAGCCTTCCAGGTTTGGAGAACCCTGTATCAACAAGAACTCTCTGCCAAACATTTGCCAGAGGGAAATGAGAGATCAGCTCCAGTTGTATTAAATAGGCTTAAATTCAGATCACAAATCACATGTTTAAACAAGATGAATTATGGCTGGGTCTCACCTCAACTTGTGTCACCAATTTCCCTAGCTGGGGATTTAATTTAGATTTGTAAAAAAAATTAAACACCTCATTATCATCCCCTTAAGACTAACTGCAGCAATGTGTACTCGCCTTACTGTACAATTTAATACCCTAATTTCAAAGAGTAGTTCAATCTTTTGGAACCCAACACACCTTTTCAACCTAGACAAGAATACATTGGAGCCAGGTTGCAGTGGCAATCCACAAATTAATTACCACCCACCTAACCTCATCACCCATACTTGCCTCAATATAATTCCCAACCTTTTCTTCAATGAATTGTCCAAAAATTGCCTAAAGAACTATAAAAATTGCCCGACTCTATGTGAAAAGAGTTTACCAGACACATTGCTCATGCACTGCAGAGATGACCTAATGCTTCATACTTTATAGCCTTTCTTTTTATGACCATCACTAATTTGGGGCCAGTTCCTGCAAACACAGGGTCTGGATCAAAGATGGCAGTGCCTATGCTCAGCAGCAGCCACAGGGGGTTGCAGACTCTGGGGAAGCAGAGGATTGGAACAGGGCACCAGAAAAACCAGGAGTCCAAACTCCTGTTTGGGAAGGAGAGCAGAGGAGATGTCTCAGAACAGTAACCACAGTGAAAGCATGTGAAGGGCTCACAGGCTGAAGAACACACAGGAGGTGAACTGTTGGTAACTCGAGGCGAGGAATCTACGCAGGCGATGGTCTGCTGGAGACTGGCTTGAGTCTGGCTGAAGAGGTACTAGGTATCAGAACTGATATGCAAGAGGGAACCGAGGGGGCTGAGAGGTTCCTGATCGTGTCAGAGATTTGGATCTGGGACTGTGGGGCTGCGGAAGCTACAGGGTCACTGGAGGTGAATCCGTGGGTGCTCAGTGATTCTGGGGGTGACCCTCTTTTGCTTCTCTTTCTCTGACTGTAAGGGGCACTGGGCAATTTGTGCTGATGGTGAATGTTTGCCTGACAGTAAACAAAAGGAAGTTTTATGTAATATCACATTTTCTATTTTATTACATGATGATAAAAGAATCTTGAATCTTGAGATTTGTAATATAAATGAAGAGGTTAACATAGAACAGTACAGCAGTGGAACAGGTCCTTCGACTCACAATGTCTGTGCTGAACACAATGCAAAATGAAACTACAGGCAGACTCTGTGTTATGAGCGTCTGACTTACGGACAACTTGTACTTAGGAACCGACGGTTCCCTCAATTCATGTGTGCAAGATATCAATAGAAAAAAAATCATAGGACCAATTTGAAGAATAGTAGAGGATTTCTTCCTAAGATCTTGGCCCATCTTCAACTAAAATCATTGAAATGTATTAGCTAGTCATTATTATAAGGTCATTTCTTGAATCCTACTTTGCACTTGCTCCATAACAATGATTACAGTTCTCTGATTACCATTGTTGGTACAAGAACAAGAGTTCAAGATTCATGATTCCTTTACTGTTATGTAATATTACACAAAATATGATTTTAGTCTGCTATAAGGCAGACTGATTCACTATCAGCAAAAATTGCCGGACACCTCTAACAGTCAGAGAAAGAAAAGCAGAAGAGAGTACCCCAGAGTCCCATGGATTTGCCTCCAGTGCTCTCATAGCCTCAGCAATCACACAACTCCAGTCCAAAACATCAGCATCTGAGGCTCCAGATTCAAATCTCTGACACAATCAGGAAGCCTCCAGTGCCCTCAGCATCCTCTTGCATTCCAGTGCTGGTTCCCCTTCAGCCAGTCTCAAGCTAGTCTCCAGCAGTCTGCAGCCTGGTGTGAGTCCTTCGACTGCATTGCATGGGTTCTTCAGCTGCAGAGCCCTTTTCTGGTCCACTGCCGAGGTCACAGTCCCCTGGATCATCTCCTCTCCTTATCCTTCTCAAAGGGGGGAGGGGATGTTCTCTCTCGTTCTTGTGCCCTGTGCCAGTCCTCTGTTTCCCGAAATCTACAACCCTTCGTGGCTGCTGCCGATTATAGGCACCACCAACTCAGGATTTTAAAATAAACCACATTGTTTCCTTTAACAGGCCAATTAAAGCCTGTACAGGCCATTGGCAATTGGGTGGGGCAGAAGAACCCTACGGAGGAGCGCTGTGCCTCCTCTCCGCGAGTCTGCACCAGCGGCAGTGCTGCCCCATTGGAAGTCTCCTTCACTTATTTTTGCACGTCCTCATTGGAAAAAAAATCATCAGCCCAGAATGTGGATTCAACTCTCCATTCTCTTTCTTTGCAAATCACAGAGAAAAGTAATTTTCCCTGCGATTAACTGCACTAATGGCCACATCAGAAAATTAGCCTGTGATTTTTGTTCAGCACATATTGTGCACCTAATGTTCTTATCATGTACACAACAGCCATTTCTGTGATTACCTGATTAAATTGGAACACAGAGGTCCAGCCCACTATCTTCCCACATCAGTCACAGAAAGGCAAAGAGCAAATCCTGCAGTAGACTGGTGAAATAGCCTCCAAAGTGAGAGTCATGTTTAATGACAGCCATTGCCAGATTCTATTTTCATCGTTCTGCTTTTACTGTATGCAATATTGTGTTTCTAGACGTTTATAGCACCTTTTCGTTTTTGCACCTATCCAAGATGCTGTAACATCTGTCAAACTGATTAGTCTGCTCCTTGCTGTGGTGTCAGTCAACTTGTGACACTGATCAAACTTTGCAGCATTTTGAGCATAGCCATAGAACCTGGAGATTTCTGCTTTCCCTTTGCCCCTTTCTGCAGCAGAAAGACTCTCTAAGGTCTGATTTTTCTCAGTTGTTAGCACAGCGAGGTTACCATAGCTGCAAGCTCTGCATAGAGTTCCACCCAGATCTTCATTAGCTCCTGTGGACAGAATGCTAGAGTGATGTTTTTAACAAATTGTACTCAAACTTTAAAAATTTTTTTAGGGGACCCGACAGCATTTTTAATGCATTAAAAGAGGTAGAATTAAATTTCTAGATAAATGTTTTCAACAGAACACAATGCATCTTAAATTATCAGTATTTATTATACATACTCTATTCAACTCGTAACATTTAGGAGGTGGACAGATATTCTTTGGTGATTGAGCAGTAGGAGACCGAGTCCAGAGGACCCCAAAACCCAGCAGCAATAGAAATTCATCAAGACAATGGTTACTTAAACAAAAGTTGCTTTCAATTTTCTTTAAACATAAAAATAGGATCAAACTTTAACTTATTACTATTAACTTAACCTAACTTAATCCCCTTCTAATTCTAAGCACATATGTATGTAATGTGTATAAATGGTTACCGCTCAGGAAGGTTCTTGTTGTTTCAGGGAAAGATTTGTTGCTCATTGGCCACACATACTGATTTCCTCCAAATGATAACCTCCTTCTAGGTCACCACAGAGTTCTCTTGTTTCCTTTATTTCAGGAAAAACACTCTAGCCAGCCATTTCCTCTAGGACTACAAGGGTTTTGAACAAGCTGAACTCAGAACTCACAACCTGTGTTCAAAATGGGGTTTTCAACAAGCCAGCCTGCTTGCCATGTTGCAGCCTCAACTACTACTGTAGAACTGACTTCTCCCTCTCTCAGAGAAGAACCCTGTTTGTTTTTTCCTCTGCCTGCTTGTAAAAACCAAATAACCTCTCCCAAGATTCCAAACTCGATCTTTGAAAGATCTTATTAGTACTTGAACCTGGACTCTTGTTCCAATTTGCATCTCCTTTTGAAGTTCTTTCCAAAGCAGTTCCATTGTCTCTGCAAAATCAACCGGAGCCTTAACATCTAGCTTTAGCAAAGCTCTTGAATTTGTGAAGTGACCTACACAAAACCCCACCCCCACAATCTATCTCTTTTAATGATATATTTATCCATTACTAATAACAATATAACCCATAGCAATAGAAACAGTCCTTTTGCCCACCATGTTCTGCTAACCATTGTTAGTCTTTGACACGTAGATAGGTTGTCCCCATTCAGATGAACTTCCATAACAATAATTCTGCTTTCTTAAGTTATAAATCACCAATCAGGAACTCTGCTCCACTCTGCCCTGTGATACAAAACAATTCTGAACTCAGTGACAAGTGCAATCATTTCAGGAGTGCCTAGCAAAATTAAAGTATTCAAAGTTCTAATTTTCAAGTGGTAGTCTTACATAAAATTTAGAACTTTGTCCAAAAGGCAATTTCTGATTTAATAAAATGCAAAAAATAGTGTTTGAAAATTCAACCCTTGATCACTATATTAGCTGGAGCACCATGAATCATGGAACTAAGATTATTCAGTGCCTGCTCATTTGTAATAAAACTTAGTATTGTATACATTGGATTGCATCCAAATCAACCATATTAATAGGTTAGAAATTCAGGAATCTCTAAAACAATCCTTTGGGATTTCTTTAAGTAATAAAACATTTGGACCATTATGAAGTTAGCACTCAGCGATTTTTAGCAGAGTTGGGCAAAATCTCCATTTATGTGCTGGGTTATCAATCTGACAAAAAAAAATCAGAGACCCCTTTAATCGCAATGGTGAATGGGATGGGATGCTAAGTAAATGTTTCATGTAATTTAACTTAATTTTTTAATGACTTCTATGACCTTTATTTTTTTATTTCTTGTTTTCCCAAAAACATTTACATTAACTTTAATAATTTTAAAATGTCTCTGAAATTTTGGGGTCCACTTTGGAGTCAATGAAGAAGGTAGTGACAGATGTTTGGAATTTACTTTCACAAGAATGGCTAAACACTCTGTAGATTTGGCCCTGCACACTTAAAATCCCTAAGTAAAAACTTTATATGTTTTAAATATTTTATGGACTAAAGTAAAATATTGATAAGAACATTAAATGCTAGAAATACTCCACAGGACATGCATTATCTGTGAAGACAGAAATATAACTGGGGAAATTTTGAAATATATCAAACTTAAGTTCTGTAGAAAGGTGAAAAGGACAAGTGAAAACAAAAGGGAGGTCTCTATGATAGGTTGAAGGCAATGAGAGATTGAATGATGGAAGTGAGCTCAGCTGAAAGAATTTGATAAGGAAGACACAAAAGAAATCTGAAATACCATGGACATGTGAAGTGAATGATAATAGGAAATTCCAATGCTGAATTCTGAAAACTAATTTGCCATATCAAAAGATAAAGAGTAGTTCTTTGAGTTTTGACATAAAGTGTGAGTTTTACTTTTGCTCATTATCAAGGTTTGGGGAGAAAGAAGGGCACAAGACTCAGATTTTACCATCCAAGACCAACTCATTGTTTGGACCTCATTGAGTGTGGAACGTCAGCAAGACTGTCCTTCTGCTTATGAATGAACTAAGTGTGGACAGTGTGTCTGAATGGCAGGCTGGATCCAAATAGATCCAGTACTTTGCCAGTTTGTGTCATATCATTGTATCTTAAGCCTGCCATTCATTTTTCAGGGAACAAGAAAACATGCAATTTAACATTAAGACTTGTGCTAAAGGATCATTCTCTTCCATTGGTGACAGAAAGCATGGCATACTAGATTAAGATAAGAACCTGTGGCAGACATGGGCCATTTAATTTCCCAAGCCAGTAAAATATTTAACGGATAACGAGCTTCATCCATGTAGCAGTGTCCGTCCAAAATTTCATAAAATCTTTGGTTAATGATAAAAGAATTTGAATTTCAAACTGATCTTGAATCCATTGACATTCACAGTTAGTGTTTCTTATTTTTATTTTTGAAAGTTCTAGCTCTATTTTCTACATTATATATCATAGTCAACTTCCCTAACCAATGGTAATATTTTCTTTTCAATCTATCCTGTTATTTCCACCAAATCATTCAGGGAACGTAATTTTAGATTGTTTAAACTTCCTTAAATAATATTAGGATTTTTGTTTGATCAGATTATTTATTTCTATTCCTAACTTGCAATTGTTATAAGACCCAGTTTTCACCATGTGCTCAACTTTCATTCCAAGCAATAGCTGATGAAAGGTTTATTTTCTTCATATGGAATTAAATATTTATAAATTACAATTCAACTTGAAGCTTATAAAATATTGTTTTGACTTTGGTTTAGTGCTGTTCTCCAAGATTAATGTCATAGCTTGATTCAAATCATATCACTTTCAGAATTTGAGAAGTATGCCACATTATTTTTAAACACATATGATCAGGAGAGACCTTTCAAGGCTGTGGTGATACAACCACTACATTGGCCACACTTCTACTAGCCTTCTGGAGGGGGAAACCACTATACCTGCAGGTGGGAAACCTGGGAGGCTGGCCCCACCTGCCAGTTATAGAGACTCAAGCTGGCCCATTTAGACACATGGAGGCAGCAAAGGACAGTCAGACACACGTGGAGCCTGCAAGGATACTAAGACTGGTGTACAAGTTTAAGCTAATTAAAACCTGCTCTACGGTCTGTGGACTTTGCATCAGAATTATTCGCACAGTAGCGCTCACAAATTAATTAAGTTAAAGTTAAAAGGACCATGAAGAAGTTCCTCACCATTGAGAGGCTGGATATTGACCCCCAATATCCGGATGCTCCAGCATACTTCAAGATCTGGAAGCATGCTATCAAGGCGATTACACAGAGGCTGAGGTCATCAACACTAACCAGAAGAGACCCATAATACTTCGCACCAAGTTGGGTCTGCACACTTTCCAGGCTATCCGAGACTGCATGAATTTTGAACCAGCGATGGTCATCCTGGAAAGCATGTACCAGCCCCCGACAAACATGCTCTATGCTTGGTACCTGCTCAGCATTAGGGTTCAGCAGCCAGGTGAGATGGCAGACATTTACCTGAGGGCCCTGCGAGAACTAGTATGCTCATGCACGATTGAAGCTGGGGTGACTGCTGGGGAGGTGGAGCAACTCATCCGAGGTGTCTGCATGTGAGGGTTGTGGTCGAGGGTGACTCAACAGAGACTGTTGGAGGAGAATAATGCCTCCCTTACCAGGATCATGGAGGTAGTCTGGTCCCTAGAAGCTGCAGCTCACCACATAGAAGCCTTTGATGCTTGCCTCCCCCAACCTCCACCCTGGCTGATGCCGACTATAGCAGTTGCTGAGGGGACCCACGTGGAAGAGACGATCACTGCCACCGACACAGTCCATTGCTGTAAGTACTGCTGGTCCAAGTGTGGGTCGGACAGGCGCTCCCAAAAGAACTGTCTGGCGAGGAACTCGCATTGCTCCTGATGCGGCAAGAAAGGCCACTTCGCTGAAGTGTGCCTCTCCAAACCCACTGGGAGTGTTGTGGCCCTCTGTGACCACCTGTCCTCCTTCTGACTGTCTGGACACCCTCATGTGCAAATGCCGGGCAGTGCTATTATTCCGCCTGCTACTTCCACCTGCACTGATGTTACTTCTGGCCCGGCCATCCAACCATGTTGCCACCACATGCTCTGCCATCTTTCATCGTCCAACTTCCACCGCACTGATGACATCACCTCCGCCCACACAGATGACATCACTGGCGTCACTTCTGGTAGAGTCGCCTGACCGTGCCAATGCCATGTGCATCTCCTGGGCGCAGTCATCATGGACCAACTAACCCCCGACCACCTCAACTTGCCATCTGAATGATGTGGTCAACACGCGCATGTACAAAACCGCACACTCTGAAGGGCTCGGCAGCGCTCACAAAGGCATTAGGTTACAAGAACTAAAACATTTTGCAAAATGTAGTGATTTATGTTGTCACATTTTCAAGCATAAAAAAAATATCAACAAGGAATATAAAAATATATGGGGAGGAGGCAAAAAAATGGAATTGAGTAAAATAAGTCTCCAAGAGAGGACTCAATTCAACAATGGTAAGAGATAATTGGCCTCCTGAGATTGCTATCTTGGTACAAAAGAGCATGCCAGTAAATAAGTTGATTTACTCTATTTGGCTAGTACTAATGCTTTTCAGTTTATGAGGCCACAGTTACAAAAGAATTCTATTTCATATCCTTTAAATTAATAACAACCTATTTAATTGTATAACTTAAAAAGCAATCTTTCTGATTTACATTTATCCTCTAATATTAGATTTTAAATAAGCCCTGAGATATTCCTAAAATCAATTTGAATCTTTTATTTGACAAATAAAAGTCTAATTGTATTGAAAAGTAAATTGCATTTTGAACGCTTAAATACCTCAGATTTCTGCCATCATGTTTGTGACTTACCTGCCTTTTCAATTGTAATTTTCACAGTTTCTTGACCTGGAAGACAAGGACAGGGTCCTCTGCACCTCAGGGTGATCACTTTAGGTGAAGAACAAGCTTGGTAATCCAATTTACACTGTAATTAAAAGAAATAAAGGGAACGTTATGCAATATGATCCATTTTGATATCAACTGAACTGACACCATATACAAGGATGGGTTAAAAATGTAAGACTGCCTAAAGACAAGCTATCAACTTCTGAATCTGATTGGCTTCAGACCCATTTAATTCTTTTCTTCCTTTCTCTCATCATCTACAGTGTTAGAGCCATACAGCATGGAAACAAGCCTTTTGGCCCAAGGTGCCAACACTGACTAAAATGTCCCATCTACTGGTGAACTGTGAACACTTTGAGGAAACTCAAGGCAAATTGCAGGTGCAAAAGATTGAAGAATCGAGCTGTTGCAATATCAGCTCAGACCTTCAGAGGTCCTTAATGGGCACAAAAAGGTTTTCAAAAGGAATGGCATTGGTGGCCTGGAATGAGGAGGATGGGGGTGGTGACCAGGGAATGGTCCGGAGGATCACCAATATACTGCCTTTGAGGCAGATGGCTGCCTCTACCATTTCCTGAGGGTTCCCTTTGGCATCACTAATGGGGTCTCGGTCTTCCAGCAGGAGATGGACCGCATAGTAGACCAGTACAAGCTGCAAGCCTTATTCCTGTATTTGGACAATGTCACCATTTATGGCCATGATTTTAATCTCCAAAAACCTTATATACAATAAGGATATGTATGTGTTTTGGATGACTCGCCTCACAATCCTTGGCTGCATCGTAGAGAATAGAGTCATTGGCTGCGATCCTGATCGCATGCACCCTCTTTTGGAAATCCCCCTTCCCCACAGTCTCAAGGCTCTGAAAAGATGCCTGGCCCCCTTGTCCCAATATGCCCAGTGGGACCCCAATTACGTGGAAAAGGCCCGGCCCCTTGTCAAATCCACCTCTTTTCCCCTGACATCAGAGGCTCCTGCAACCTTCAGCTGCATCAAGACAGACATTTCCAAGGCCGTGATGCATACGGTGGACGAATCCACTCTGTTCCAGGTGAGAGTGATGCGTCCGACTTTACCCTGGCCCCCATCCTTAACCAGGCAGGTAGACCCATACCTTTTTTTCCTGCACCTTTCAGGGCCCTGAAATTTGACACTCCTCTGTCGAGAAGGAGGCGAAGGCCATTGTTAAGGCTGTACGGCACTGAAGACGCTATCTTACCAGCAAATGATTTACTTTGCTTACCGATCAACGTGCAGTTGCTTTCATGTTCAACAATCAGCAGTAAAATCAAAAATGACAAGATATTGAGGTGGAGAATCAAACTTTCCACCTACAATTATGATGTACTGGCCCAGGAAACTCAATGATCCTCCAGACACCCTCTCTTGGAGAATGTGTACCCGCGACAAATAAACAGGTTATAAACCTTCCACAATGACCTCTGCCACCCTGGGATCACCAGATTCTTTCACTTTATCAAAGCCTGCAACCTACCTTACTCCATTGAGGAGATCAGGACCATGACCAGAAATTGCCAGGTCTGTGCGGAGTTAAAACTGCGCTTCTATTGACCAGACAGAATGCATCTGACAAAAGCTACCCGCCCCTTTGAACACGAGCATTGATTTCAAGGGGCCCCTCCCCTCTCCTAACCTCAACATGTACTTCCACAACATCATTGATGAGTACTCACATTTCCTGTTCACCATCCCCTGCCCGGACATGACCAACACCACAGTCATCAAGGCCCTGCGCAATCTCTTCACCCTGTTTGGGTACCCCTTCTATATTATAGCAACTGGGGGTCCTCTTTTTTGAGTGACAAGCTGCACCAGTACTTGCTGGCCAGAGCCACTGCCACAAGTAGGACCACCAGCTACAACCCCTGAGGGAATGGGCAGGTGGAAAGGGAGAACGCTACCTTCTGGAAAGCCATCCTCCTAGCCCTGTGGTCTAGAGATCTTCTAGTTTTCCACTGGCAAGAGGTCCTCCCCGATGCACTCCACAATCAGATTGTTCCTATGTACTTCCACCAATGTCACTCTGCATAAAAGGATGTTTTCCTTTTCCAGCAAGTCTGCTTCAGGGACCACTCAGCCATCCTAGCTGATGTCCACTGAGCCAGTCCTACTCTGGAACCTTGAGGAGCCATAAGTCTGACCCACTGGTCAAAAGGGTCCATCTCCTCCACGCCAACCCCAAATATGCCTAAGTGGCGCACCAGAATGGGCATGAGGACACTGTCTCTGTTCGGGGCCTGGTGCCCTCAGGAGTCCCTGGGACCATTGCCAACCACCCCACACACCCTTCATCTACTGCTATCCACGATGAACCAGTGTAATGGCATGTTACCCCTGCCTGCCCCATGACATGTTGGATCTGGTGCCATGCATCCATCAAGCCAACGCTGACAGCAGCATGCAGGTGTCCCAGATAAACCAAGATCCAACACCTGCATCACAGCTGGTACTACAACAGTTGCAGCGGCAGAGCAGATTACCCAAAAGGCTCAACTTGTAAGAACATTTAATTAATTTCACCCTGCCAGACTCTTTTAAAAAGGAAGGGGTGAATATTGTAAACCACTGTATATATGTTTGGATTTGTTAGGACATATCCATTGCTGACTTGTGCCTGAGACTTCTCCCACTGACCCTTGAATAAAGGCAATTGTGCCACAGACCCACCCCCCCCCCCCCCCCTAGTCCAGGACAATCGACCAGCATGGATCCACCTCCATTCTGTTGTGAATAAAAGTCTATCAGTTGCTCTACAACTTCTAGTCTTTGAAATTATTTATGGTGCATCAGGTAATAGAGGTTCAGCCAGTAAAACTGCTCTCAGCTCCAGAGGCCTGGGTTAAATCCTGATCTCAGTCACTGTTTGGATTTGCATGTTCTCCCCTATGTCCACATGGACTTCCATGGTGTTCTGGTTTCCTCCTGATTCTAAAGATATCCAGGTTGATAGGTTAATTGGTAAATGTAGATTGCCCCCAATGTGTAGATGAGATGATGGGAATGTAGTTTCAACTCAATCTACAGATTTGCTGATGACACAAACATCAGCCACGAAACTGGAAATGATGAGTCAGAATACAGGATGGAGATCGTGTTTGGGTGGTGCCTGAACAATAATCTTGTTCTCAACATCATCAGTAACTGGGTTGATTTTGCCAAGGAAGCATACATCTATCAACATTGATGAGACAGGGGTGGAGAGGGTTACTATCTTCAACTTCCCGGGAGTCCATATTCCTGGAGTCAGCACATTGAGGCAACCGTGAAGGTGGCACACCAATCCCTCTACTTTCTAATGAGTGTGAGGAGATTTGGCGTGTCATTGAAAACTCTGATACAGGTGCACTGTGGAAAGGTTGCATCACTGGCTGATTTCGGAATTCAAATGACAGGAACGTTGAAGTTTGCAGAAGGTAGAAAAGATAGCCAGATCCATTACAGGTTCTCCCATCGTTCAAAGACATCTACAGGAAGGCAACCTATATTATCGGACCCCCATTGCACTGGTCACTGCTAGGTGCAGAAGATACAGTAGGTTCAAGAACAGTTTCTTCCCAATAGCTATAATGCTCTTTAAACTCTTCTTGTTAGACTATTGGCACTATTTCAAAGTCACTCTTATTTTTTCTTGCACTAGGATAACTGTGAATATTTATTATTTATATTTTCTATTTATCATCTCTTTTTAATTTAATTGATGAATACCATTGTAGCCTTTTTTATGTTCAGCTGGAGCAAGAAAGACTAACACAAATTCTCCTTAACTACTACCAAGAGCAGTATCCAACCAGAATCTACCTTGTTATACCACACTTAAGGTGGTCATCCTTCAAATTATGCTAATACCCAGTTATTGAAATTGTTGCCATTTTATTACTTCATGGCTTTGTTCCAATTATGGAGGTTTAAATGCAAGAATTAAACCTTTATTAAATTTTATATTAAGTGTATACTCACCAAATGTAACAGAATGTATCGCAGCTGTTGCAACATTGAAGATTTTGTATTGAATCTTCCTGATGCTATTGTTAAGTACACTCACTGTGCTAGTGGCTGAAGAACATGTGCATCAACATCCGTTCAATCTATATCAAGTCAAGTTCATTGTCATCTGATTGCACAAGTATAACCCGAAGAAACAGTGATCTCCAGTCATCAGTGCAAAACATGCAGTCACCCAACCAGACATAACATTCACGCAGGCAAACAGTTTATAAGTAGGACAAGCAAGTACTCATACATATAAATAAATAACCATATTATTTCATGAATCTGAGAGTCTCGGGTGGTTAGTGTTAGTGTAAGGCACAGCATCTATATATGTGAGCTGCTTTAATAGCCTGTCTGCATATATGCTGACTAAGCATGCCCAGGCCCAAAACATTTGCCTAGCACCTGTACTGACTGCATGCCCAGACATGCATGGACTGACCAAAACAGCTTGCTTTGTGGGCAATATACTTGTAGGCTAGGTTATATCTAAAAAACAGTACATGATAGGAAAACTTTAAGGTGATTTTCATGATCAGCAGTCCAAAGTCCATAAAATAAACCAAAAGTGTTCAAGAAGCAAAATCTTCATTGCCCAGTGTAATTTGAGATTGAATGAGAATGATGGAAAGAAGATGCTAAAAGGAGTTAAAAATGACAATTTCTGAATATATTTAGGGTTGTACAAATTTTAGTGGAACAACATTTACAGCAAAAATGTGTTCATGGTTGGCTTCACTAAATACACATTTATGGAAACCGTTGTGTGATATCTCATTCCAAAATTTGCTTCCGTTCTTTCAACAACCAGCTTGTATGCAAGTTTACCATGTGACTAAGTATAACTTTGTGGTCCATTGGGTTTACAATTTCACTGCTTCAAATGTATTAAATTTGTAGCTGCACTGTATTATAAATTAATACAGTTCAGAACCTGTGCTCTGATTTCTAATAGTCCTATATTTTCTCAATTTAACATCATGGCATGAACAAGACTACCACAAAATAGGAAGCCTGATATGGTTAGCAAAACTAGATTATTTTACAAGAATTACACCTTGCACTGATGCTTTGCAATTTTAGGTGCAATGAGTAATGGAATCTGATGCCCAATGAACCAGCTAAAAGCTTTTCAAATATTGTATGATGCATTTAAATATTAAAATGATTTGCCAACCTTGTCACACAACCTTAACAAGAAAAATAGTTAACAGGAAGATTGGAGGCTTACACATACATAAGTATGTGGAGAGTACTGCTCCTATGGTACTTCAGTGTTTGTCAGTCTGTAATCACACTGTGATACTGCTAAGGCCTAATACATCCGAAACAACTAGCATATTCCAAAATCTTAATAGATTCTTGCAGAGCAACTGTAGCCTAGCTGATAAGACCGCTGAAAATCAACCTTACACTTGGAATGATGCAAAGGCGTCAAAAATTGAAAATCCAACAATACCATGGAAATAAAAACCTCAGCAATTCTCAGTGGACCAGGCAACATTTGTAGACACATTGCCCAACATGATTAGTATTGGCAACTGTTTCTGTTTTGTTTTCAGATTTTAAGCATTTCAATTATTTTTGCTTTCATGTTATTGTGGGAATTTATTTTTACAACATTTCAAAGAGTGTGTTTCATCCAAATCAATGTCAACAGTTACTGCACAAGATGAAAAGGGTGCAGAGTTCAACAATTTAAAGGTCCTGGGAAAATTAAATTATCACAGCAGTTTGCAGAATAAGCTTTAATTCTGATGCCATGAGGGGTTAGAAAACTCTCTCAAAAAGTAAGAATATTGATCAGGTCTCTTGTGTATTAATTAGGTTTTTGATAGAGTCAGCTAGGCATGCTTTGCATAAGCCGCTTTGTACAGAAATATAACTGCACTGAGTAATCAGCTGCTACAGGTGTCAGATAAGATCTTTTCATAATAACCCAGAATAGGTAGTGGAGATGGCAGCAAGGGCTCTGGTATACCCCAATTGCAGGATGTGGGAAATATGAGAGAGCTCGTGTCCTTGATAACTACACCTGCAAGAGGTATATCCAGCTGCAACTCCTTACCGACCTTGTTAGGGAACTAGAGCTGGATGAACTCCGGATCATCTAGGGAGTGATAGAGAGAAGCTATAGGAGATAGTTACACCCAAAAGGCAAGAAGCAGCTAGCTGAGTGACTGTTAATAGAATGAAATGGAATAGGCAGTCAGTGTGGAGCACTCCCCTCAACAATAAATATACTGCATTGGATGCTGATTGGGGGGAGGGGTGGGGGGGGTAAGATTAATAATTTACCTCTGGTACAGAGTCTGGCCCTTCAACTCAGAAGTGAAGGGGAGAGGAGAGCTATGGTGATTGGGGATTTGATAGGAGGTTCTGTGCACAACATTGACACTCCCAGCCAGAATGTTGCCTCCCAGGTACCAGGGTCAAGGATGTCTCAGATTAGGTCCACAGAATTCTCAAGGGGGAGAGTGAGCAGCCAGATGTTGTGGTTGTCATTGGTACCAATAACATAGAGCTGAGGTCCTGAAGAGGGAATATAGAGAGCTAGGATCTCAAGGTTGGTAATCACAGGATTACTGCCTGTCCTTGCATCTGTGAGGGCAGAAATAGGAAGTTATGGCTGTGTAGAGCACGTCGAAAGAACCAAAGACTTGTTGATCCAAACCAAGGCTTTTATTAACTAAAAGACTGGAGCATATCACAAGTAGGTCGACCAGTCCAGAATGACCTGGTCTGGCTAGCAGCAATCCTTTAAGTCCTGCCAGTAGGTGTGGCTACACTCTCAGCCAATCACAGTCATCCTACACTACAATCTGTACATATACACATTGGTGATAGAATCTGTTCTATCACAGACTGCATGCCTGCAGAGTTGGTTCAGGATCCCAAGGTACAGATTCATTGAGATTTCTTCGAAGGACGGCATGACCTGTACAAAAAGGACAGGTTGACCCTGAATGGAAGGCAGACCAATAACCTGGCAGGCAGGTTTGCTAAGTCTGTTGGGGAGGGTTTGAACTGGTTTGGAAGTGGAATGGGAACCAGAATGAGAGGGCAGGGAATAGAGCAGATGGTGGAAAGGTTGATGCAATGTGTAATGAGATTCTGAGGAAGGACAGGCAGTGGAGGAAGCATAAATGTAGTCAGCTGGAGGGTTTAAAATGTGTTCATTTCAAAGAAAGGAGTATTAGGAATGAGGGAGATGAACTTAGAACATGGATCAGTAATGTGGAATTTATGATGTTGTGGCCATTATAAAGACTTAGCTGACACAAGGACAGGATTGGCTGATGTAGTTACCGGGGTTTAAATATTTTAAAGGAGATAGAGAAGTAAAAGTTGGGTGGTTGTTGAGTAGCATTACTAATCAGGGATAATATAACGGCTGGAGAAAGGGAAAACATTGTGGAGGGATCATCTACTGATTTAGTGTGAGTGGAAGTCATAAATAGGAAGGGAGTGATCACTGTATTGGGAACGGTCTATAACCCTCCAAATAGGCCTTGGGACACCGAGGAGCAGACAAGTAGGCAGATTTTGGACAGGTTGCTATGAGAGATTTCAACTTCCTAAATATTGACTGGCACCATGTATATCTCAAGGTTGCCACGCAGGATAATAGGGTAAAAAAGAAGGCCTACAAATGCTGACCTTCATTAGTCAGGGGATTGAGTTCAAGAGTTGTGAGGTAATGGGGAAGCTCTATAAAACTCTGGTTAGAGTAGTGGGTCCCTGGAATGCATTGGCAGGGGCCCTGGAGGAGGCAGGTACAATAAGGACATTTAAAAGACTCTTAAACAGGCACATGGATGCATGAACAATTGAAATTTATGGATGTGAAGTAGTGAGTGTTTCGTTTGTTGAGTAGGTTTGTATAGGCTAGCACAATATTGTGGGCTGTAGGGCCTAACTTGTGCTGTAATGTTTTATCTTCTAAAAGCTTATGGAAAAATGCAATTCGATTATAATAGGTCAATGAAAGAGAGATCCCAAAAAGACACAGAGATAGAGAAAGGGAGAACAGAGGATAGTTGAAATAAATGAATAAAGGCAATGAGATTTTTTTTGTGTTGTCTGTCAATTCTGAAGGTAGTGCTAGAAAAATATCAAGATATGTGAGCAATATTCTTAGAATAGACAGTAAAATATCAATGAATTGGTTCCTACCATTCTATCTGCGAAAAGATCCTGGAAAATGTCAGACAAAAACCAGAACAATGGTTTAACCCACATATCAATTTGGCTTATTTTTCATATAAACAAGCTGAGTGAGCTAATTTTTACTTAAGGAATTTATTTACATACATCATTTAAAACTACCAGACACACCATTATATCTCATTACGACAGATTCATGAAAAGGTGCAGATCCATGGAAAGCAGAGAGCGGAGACACAGCGCTACCTCATGGGGTCCAGCTGCCCAGTCAGACTGCCATCACCTCGGTACAGGCTTTAAATGGCTTGTTAAAGGAGCCAACGGTTGGGTCTTGGCCAAAGATGGTGGTGCCAAAGTTTGGCAGTGGCCTCTTGGGTTTGCAGGGCAGCAAAAAAATGGGGAAACCACTCGCTGTTTGAGAAGAGAAGCAGAGATGTCCCATGGGATGGTAATTCTGGTGGCAGACCAGAGTGAAGCTGGTAAAAAAACACAGGCGACTGTTTCTTGGTGACTTTACATGAGGAACCCACACAGGCTGTGGGCTGTGAGTAACTGCAATCAAAACTGTGTCAGGTCTTGATGGCGTACCTGGCAGGGTATTGAAAATCTGTGCCAACCAACGAGCCAGAATGTTCTTGGGCATTTTCAACCTGCAGTCAGAGGTTCCCACCTGCTTCAAAAAAGGCATCAATCATCCTGGTGCCCAGGAAGAGGAGAGTGAACAGCCTTAACGACTATTACCAAGTAGCACTAACATTTATTGTGATGAAATGCTTTGAGAGGTTGGTCCTGACCAGAATTAACATGTACATAAGCAAAGGACTGGACCCACTGCAATTTCCACAGCAGATGCAATTTCATTGGCTCTCCACTCAGCTCTGGATCACCTTGAAAAGAGGAACCCATACATATAGTTGCTCTTCATAGACTACAGCTCAGCTTTTAAAACGAGTGCTGGTCAAGAAGCTCCAAACCCTGGGCCTCTGCACCCCCCTCTGCAACTGGATCCTTCCTCATTGGAAACAACGTCTCCTCATGATTATCAACACAGGTACACCTCAAGGATGTGTGCTTAGCCCACTGCTCTACTCACTATAGACTCGTGACTGTGTGGCCAGGCACAATTCCACAGCAATCTACAAATTTGACAATGACACCATGGTTATTGGCAAAATCACAAATGGCATTGAGTAAGTGTACAGGAGGGAGATAGATCAGATCATTGAGTGGTGTCACATCAACAATCTTTAGCAGAATGTTAGCAAAACCAAGAAGATGATTGTGGACTTCAGGAGCAAGTCAGGAGAACATGATCCAGTCCTCATCAAGGGCTCACTTGTGCAGAGAGTCAAGAACTTCAAATTCCTGGGTGTAAAGATCTCCAAGGATGTGTCCTGGAGCTTCCATATCGATCCAATAAAGAAGGCGGCTCGCCAGTTGCTATACTTTGCGAGGTGTTTGAGGAGATTCTGTATGTCACCAAAGACTCTTGAAAACTTCTACAGGTGTACCATGAAGTCTATTCTGGCTGGTTGCATCACTGTCTGGTATGGAGATCCCAATGCTCAGGACAAGAAAAAAATTCCAGCTTGGCCTGAGACATCTCAAGCAACAGACTTCCTCCATCAAGGACATCTACAAGAGGTGGTGACTTAAGAAAGAAGGTAGTGTCTATTCTCAAGGGCCCCCATTACCCAAGCCATGGCTTCTACACTCTGCTACCATCAGGCAAAAGGTACAGGAGCCTAAATAGAAGCACTCAGCGGCACAAGGACCGCTTCTTCCGTGCGGCCATCAGATTTTTGAATAATCAATGAACCAAATATACTGCCTTTCTTTGACTTTTTAGTTACTGTTGTCAGGTGGTTTATATAAATGTTTGGACTAATGACGCTGCTGCAGGACAACAGATTCCATGACTTGTTTATGACAATAAATTCTGATTCTGAGGATTCAGATCAGGTGGCAAACTGGCCCAAGAATGGGTGAAGGTGTACCAGGTATTGGAACTGAGATTTGAGAAGGTGCTGTCAGTGCTGAGGGCTGCCTGATTGTGTTAGAGGTTTGGATCTGGAGCTTGGGCTGCTGATGGTTTGGGTTGAAGGTTGGGCGACTGCAGAGTTTAAGGGAGCACTGGCGGCAAATCCATAGACACTCAGTGACTCTTTTGCTTCTTTTTCTCTAACCATAAGGGGCACTGGGCAATTTCTGTTGATGGTGAATCTGTACCTTATCTGTATCTGAATCTTATGGTAAACTAAAGGAAATTTCATGTAATATTACATTTCTGTCTTATTACATGATAAAATAATCTTGAATCTTGTATTAACTGGAATGAAGCTTTAACAGCAGCAAAACAATCTATGATGGACATTTGTAATGATGAAAATTCACGGTGCATTTAATTCTTGAATAAGAATGGATGATTGAAAACTGAGAACATTTGAATCCAACAGGTATTTAAGATGATAAAAGTGTCCAAAAGAATATTTGATTAAGTCATAAATTGGTCTCTGAGAGCCTTTTAAGTATTTCAAACACTCTTAGATAGTTGCATCATCTTTAATTTAACAAATAATTTGAAAGCAGATGAACTTTGCATCTTTTAACATTTTTAAATTCAATGACTTCAAGTTAGTGTTGAAGATAATTTTTTCATACTTAATTAGCTGTCAATCAGCCGAGCTTTGAAGGATATATCATGCTCAAGGAGCAGCAGAAAAAAAAAATTATTAGCTGTGAAATTTTATTCACTTTGCAAAGAGCAAATCTGATTCAATCATGGACATCTATATTTGCTTTATTTTTTGAGATAATTTTAAACCTGACTATTTAACAGGAACCCAGAGGGTATACAGTTTCTCTGGATTCTTTGGTTAACTCCACCCAGTCTGGACCGAATTGTATTTTTGCAAACAAAAGCAGTTTAACAGAAGTAGAACCATGAAACAGAATGAGCCTTAAAGAATGGAAACTCACAATTAAACTACAGCGTCTGATACAACAAAGTATCAACACTATATATGATACACTCAATGTTTCTTCTTTCTTTGGCTTGACTTCGCGGACGAAGATTTATGGAGGGGTAATGTCCACGTCAGCTGCAGGCTCGTTTGTGGCTGACAAGTCCGATGCGGGACAGGCAGACACGGTTGCAGCAGTTGCAAGAGAAAATTGGTTGGTTGGGGTTGGGTGTTGGGTTTTTCCTCCTTTGTCTTTTGTCAGTGAGGTAGGCTCTGCAGTCTTCTTCAAAGGAGGTTGCTGCCCGCCGAACTGTGAGGCGCCAAGATGCGCGGTTTGAGGCGATATCAGCCCATTGGCGGTGGTCAATGTGGCAGGCACCAAGAGATTTCTTTAAGCAGTCCTTGTATCTCTTCTTTGGTGCACCTCTGTCTCGGTGGCCGGGGAGAGCTCGCCATATAACACGATCTTGGGAAGGCGATGGTCCTCCATTCTGGAGACGTGACCTACCCAGCGCAGTTGGATTTTCAGCAGCGTGGATTCAATGCTGTCGGCCTCTGCCATCTCGAGTACTTCGATGTTGGTGATGAAGTCGCTCCAATGAATGTTGAGGATGGAGTGGAGACAATGCTGGTGGAAGCGTTCTAGGAGCCGTAGGTGATGCCGGTAGAGGACCCATGATTCGGAGCCGAACAGGAGTGTGGGTATGACAACGGCTCTGTATACGCTAATCTTTGTGAGGTTTTTCAGTTGGTTGTTTTTCCAGACTCTTTTGTGTAGTCTTCCAAAGGTACCATTTGCCTTGGCGAGTCTGTTGTCTATCTCGTTGTCGATCCTTGCATCCGATGAAATGGTGCAGCCGAGATAGGTAAACTGGTTGACCGTTTTGAGTTTTGTGTGCCCGATGGAGATGTGGGGGGGCTGGTAGTCATGGTGGGGAGCTGGCTGATGGAGGACCTCAGTTTTCTTCAGGCTGACTTCCAGGCCAAACATTTTGGCAGTTTCCGCAAAACAGGACTTCAAGCGCTGAAGAGCTGGCTCTGAATGGGCAACTAAAGTGGCAAAGAGTAGTTCACGGACAAGTTTCTCTTGTGTCTTGGTGTGAGCTTGCAGGCGCCTCAGATTGAAGAGACTGCCATCCGTGCGGTACCGGATGTAAACAGCATCTTCATTGTTGAGGTCTTTCATGGCTTGTTTCAGCATCATGCTGAAGAAGATTGAAAAGAGGGTTGGTGCGAGAACGCAGCATTGCTTCACGCCATTGTTAATGGAGAAGGGTTCAGAGAGCTCATTGCTGTATCTGACCCCTCCTTGTTGGTTTTCGTGCAGTTGGATAACCACGTTGAGGAACTTTGGGGGGCATCCGAGGCGCTCTAGTATTTGCCAAAGCCCTTTCCTACTCACGGTGTCGAAGGCTTTGGTGAGGTCAACAAAGGCGATGTAGAGTCCTTTGTTTTGTTCTCTGCACTTTTCTTGGAGCTGTCTGAGGGCAAAGACCATGTCAGCACCCTCAGGACCTCAGTGCGAAAGCCGCACTGTGATTCTGGGAGAACATTTTCGGCAACAGTAGGTATTATTCTATTTAGGAGAATCCTAGCGAAGATTTTGCCTGCAATGTAGAGCAGCGTGATTCCCCTGTAGTTTGAGCAGTCTGATTTCTCGCCTTTGTTTTTGTACAGGGTGATGATGATGGCATCACAAAGGTCCTGAGGCAGCTTTCCTTGGTCCCAGCAGAGCTTGAAAAACTCATGCAGTTTGGCATGCAGAGTTTTGCCGCCAGCCTTCCAGACCTCTGGGGGGATTCCATCCATACCTGCTGCTTTGCCACTTTTCAGTTGTTCAATTGCCTTATATGTCTCTTCCCGGATGAGGACCTCATCCAGCTCTAGCCTTAAGGGCTGTTGAGGGAGCTGGAGCAGGGCAGATTCTTGGACTGAGCGGTTGGCACTGAAAAGTGATTGGAAGTGTTCTGACCATCGGTTGAGGATGGAGATCTTGTCGCTGAGGAGGACTTTGCCGTCTGAGCTGTGCAGCGGGCTTTGGACTTGGGGTGAGGGGCCGTACACAGCCTTTAGAGCCTCGTAAAAACCCCTGAAGTCGCCAATGTCCGCGCTGAGCTGGGTTCATTTGGCGAGGCTAGTCCACCACTCATTTTGGATCTTCCGGAGTTTGCGCTGAAGATGGCTGCATGCGCGACGGAAGGCTCGTTTCTTCTCTGGCCAGGACGGATTTGCAAGGTGAGCCTGGTGGGCAGCTCACTTCTTTGCCAGCAGCTCCTGGATTTCCTGGTTGTTTTCGTCGAACCAGTCCTTGTTTTTCCTGGAGGAGAAGCCCAGTACCTCTTCAGTGGATTGCAGTATGGCAGTCTTCAGCTGATCCCAGAGGGTTTCAGGGGACGAGTCCGTGAGGCGGATTGCATCCTCGAGCTTTGCTTGGAGATTTGCCTGGAAGTTTCCTCTCACTTCGTCTGACTGCAGGTTTCCAACATTGAACCTCTTTCTGGGGGCTTTACTGTTCCTGGACTTTGGCTTGAAGTGAAGGTTGAGCTTGCAGCGAACCAGCCAGTGGTCAGTGTGGCATTCCACGCTGGGGATGACTGTGGTGTGGAGCACATCTGATTTGTCTCTTTCTCGCACCAGGACGTAGTCAATGTTTAAACTCAATGTTTAAAGGTTCCCTAAAAGACACATCTTCACATTCAAGAAAGAAGTTAACCCATACAAACTATCAATATGTAAACATATGAAGTCACAAAAAAAGTTAGCATGTACTGAAGTGTATTTGACACCTCTGAAGTGTCCACTTGCAGTTCATTCGATTTTGCTGGATCACCTTCTCTTGTTTTCCATCTGAGTGACAATCTCATGTGCTGTAATGAATGCATTAAAAAAAACTGCCCTGAAACTCATGTTCTAAACATTATCTTCTTGGTTGTCATCCACATCATAATTTATCAGCATGTAATTCCTGACTTGCAGAACTTCCCTCATTTTTCCATCACTCTGCTTTGATGATAGTCCATTATCTGGTGGTTGACGATCCACTTTTGATGCTGCTCTCCTGTGCGGACTCCTTTTGGTTCCTCTCTTCCTCCAAGCTAGGTACACCAATCTCAACTACATTTCAAATGTAGTTGTCATCATTTTAGATCTGGGATATGTGACGACAAAATGCGGAGTGATCCTACATATGTGAAGAGGCAAACAAGCCAAGAGCTCATGGCCTGCTTGGATCTCTTAACCATCAATTGCAATTTTCCTTCACCATGTGAACAGGGTCTTTTAGCCTTCTCAATGATGCCCAAATCATAAGGGGGGGGGGCTATTCAACTATGCTGGATTCCATTGGAATGGAGCTATGAACCACCTGAACTGTGGACCATTGTCAGAAATGGATCTTGGGGACCTGATCAATATTCTTTGTGGCCCAATCTGTAGAGGTATGAGGCCAAAACACTAACCACTTTGATTTGGTGCAACACTCGCATTTTCAAACCCCTCCAATTCTCCCACCAAGAAGAAATGGTCCATTTCCAATGTGGGAATGAAAAATTTAACATTTACCCTCTGGCCATCCATGGAATTACAGTGGAATTACTCGCACTTGTAGCCGTCATTCCAACACATTAAGAAATACTTCATCAATGTATTCATCAATCCCAGGCCAGCTCCTCCTCAGTCTCTGTCCACTATCTTCACATGTAGACCATGTACATCTTTCACTAAGTACTGTATCTTTGTAATGCATTAGGAATCACTACTCAGAAATACATTTGCAATTGGCAACTCATTGCTCTTAACCACAGAATCTGAATTTCCTTTTGTATGGCAACATGTGAATTTAGGAGAGATATTGAAAAATTTAGAAGCATCTGAGGAAGGAATGAAGCTCCATGTCATAAATCATCTATCATAATGAACAAAACAGCCATCTTCTCCCAAATGTATCTCTCCCCCCATTCTTGTTTTCTGAATCACAGATAGACATATTTACATTTCCAAATTAAACACATTCCATTTTAGCTGTACTTTCTGCTTCAGGAACCTGCTATTTATCTCCCCCCCCATCCCCCAAATTCATCAAATAACGTGTCTGTATCAACGAGGTTATCTTCTTGATCATGCAGACATCTTGCCATTCCTTCTGGAACCTTTTTCCATTACTGCCAAAGATCTTCATGAACTTTTGTGCACAGAACAAAAAAAAAACAGGAGCAAGAGTAGGCCTCCTGGCTCCTCAAGCCTACCCACCATTCAATATAATTAATGGTCATCTGTTCATGCCTCAGCTCTTCTGTGTTAATTCCCTATCACCTGGAACTTCATGAACATTCAAAATGTTCATACCTCCTCTTTAAATATCTCCAAATGATCTTGCCTCCTCAATCCTCCAGGATAGAGGATTCCAAGACTGTGTGCAAGAAGAAATTATTTTGTATTCCTGTTTGAAATGACCAGCCCTGCCATAGTGTCATTGTCATACTTTCCTAAGTGTGTAATGATGATCAGGTAATATTGATTCGGAATTCAAGCTCAACTGTGCTTGGACACAAAAAAGATCAAACATGGTAAAGTACTGAAAGGCCAGCAATTCCAGAGATATATCCTATGAGGTCGGCAGTTGATATTGCCCATTTACTATGGTTCAGTCTGGGATGAATGAAGTGCAGACATGCTGTGCAATTATGAGGAGAACAAAGTTCAAATTTATTCTCATGTTTCAAAAATACAGTGATGTTTTCCAAGCAGACCAGTGGACTTCTGTTATACGTGGATTTGTGGAGGAACACGTGGCCTCCCTGATGGAAACATTGTGAATTGCAGAGGGTCACATGACCTCTCCACTTGAAACTTATTCAGAAGTCACATCACCTGCTAATCAAGGTTGGACTCTGGCCACCCATTAGTGCACACTTTACCGTCGGCTCATTTCAGTGACTCAATGTTATTGCTGGCCAGACGCCCAGCTCAGGACAGCATAAAACATCAATGCCTACCACATTTTTCTCTCTGCCTTTTGGAAGAGATGTGAGTAAGGTGTGCACACCACACTGAGCCATAGTACTGCAATAGATCAGTGCTTGCAGAAAGCTGCACCCCCATTAGTACAGGGAATTGGGAGTGTGCTTGTAAGTCCTTGTCTCTGAAGTGTGTACATGTGTGCAAGAGTGTGGTAGGGTAAGCAGCCACTGGTATCAGTGTCCCTTGTGCCTGAGGTGCCTGCTTGCAATGTTATAGTTTTTGTCACGGCCACTGGTATCGGAGTCCAACCTGGGTTAGATATCAATGTCCATATTCCCCCTGTCTCCGTCTGTTCAATAGTTACTTTTGATTGTACCACTTTAGTCCAGACTCGTCTCTCTGTGAACCTACTGAACTTGACACTTCCCAAACACATCTCATACTTAGTGCAAAAAGACACAGAACTCATATGCAGAGTTACCAAGAGTAATCAATTGGTACAGAGCAATGACAACACCATTTTATGATTTTGGGATTCATTCAAGGGTCTGTAGCAGCAGGAAAGAACTGTCCTTGAATCTAGTGGTGCATGATTTCGTACCATTGAACCTTCTTCTTGACAGGTAGGGGGTGAAGAGAGCATGACCAGGTCATGATGATTCTTTCCGCATGCCGGCCTTTTTTCTGAAGCAATGGGAGTTACAGATAGACTTGATGGAGGGGAAGGGAATGTGTATGATGGCCCGTGTCATGATCACAACTCTCTTCGGTTCCTTGTGGTCTTGGACAGAGCAGTTCCTGTCAGTTAGGATTCTTTCAATGATGCACCAGTAGAAGTTAAGGTAGCATGTCAAATTTCCCTCACACCTTTGAGGAAGTAAAGATCCTGGTGTGCTTTCCTGGCCATTGCACTGATAATGGTGGACCAGGAAAGTCACTGGAGATGTTTACACATAGGATCATGAAGCTAGCTACTCTTTCCAGCTCAGCAGTACTGACATGGACTGGAAGTGGACTATGGTCCTCTTCCGGAAGTCTTCCTTGTCTTACTGACCTTGAGGGAGTGATTGTTATCCAAACACCAAGCCACATATCCTTCAATCTTCATCTTGTACTTCAATTTATTGTGAGCTATCCTGCTTAGGACAGTTGTGTTATCCGCGAACTTGCAGATGGAGATGGAGCTGTATTGGTTACATAATCACAGGTGCACAGTGAATAGGGGAGGGGAATCAAGTATACCGCTTTGTGGGGTCCAGATGTTGAGGATGATCACCAATCCTCATTGAATGTGGCCTGTGGGATAGAAAGTCATGGACTCAATTGCAAACAGGGATGCTGAGCTCAAGGTCATGTGGCTTGGATATGAGTTTGTTTGGTACTTTTGTGTTGTAGATGAAGCTGTAGGCAATGAATAGTAGTCTGACATAAATGACCTTGCACAGGTGTTCTTGGGTTGAATGAAGGTCTCGGGAGATGGCATCTTCTGTGGACCTGTTTCAGTGGTATGTAAACTGGAGTGGATCAAGGGTGTCTGGTTGGCTGCAGTTAATGAGAGCCATGGCCAAACTTTTGTGATGGTGGATGCCAGAGTCATTGGCTGTTACCCACTTGAAGTGTCTTTGCCTGTAGTTGGTCTTTCCCTTGAAGGCATGGTAGTTTGGTGGCAAGATCGAGAGTTTTGGACTTCTAATCCAGAGATATGAGTCTGCAATGGGGCAACTGGAGAGTTTACATTATAATAACTAAATATATCTGGAGCTTGAAAAAGGCTGTCTGAACCATTGACCATGAATCTGATAGATTATTTTAAAATCTAATTTGTTTCACTCATCTGCCATCCTTTCCAGCCTAACTAGACTCAGCAATATGTTTTATTCTTAACTGTCATTTTCATACTGATGGTCAAGCTGTCTCTCTGACAAAGATTGTCTGTCTTCCACTCTAAACAGTTATGCTAAAATTCTATCACAAGCTGATTCACACTCTAAATGATCTCACAATGTCTTAAGATTCTTGAAAATGTATCTTTACCCTGATCAGTTCATTGACCATTTATTTTGATCCATGATGAATTGTTGTTGAATATCTATCAACTGTTCCTTCAAGGTTTTTAGCATGCCCTCATATGGGACTTCATCTGAAGAATGTGGTGCTGGTTAACTCATCAATCTCTGGTCCTAACACCAGTAACAACATTTATTTCTCTTTCTTAATTACAGCCATGCTACTCATTTCTGAGTTGTCCCTGTGATTTGATGATATTATTTGCCTTCAAAAGAATTTCCACTCTTTCCAAGGCTGGGTCATGCTTTCACCATGTATCCCTCACAGACATTGGCTGACATTGCAACTCTTCTGCTTGGGGAACCTTTTTTTTGGTTTCCCTCACATTAGGTTACTGTTCTGCTATTTTCATTAAGCAGAACATCTCATTCTTGTCACTGATGAAGGAAATAGTACAACAGTAAAAACTATCTTATCCAATTTTGAAATATCAATAGCCACTTTGGTTATATTCTTTTATTGTACATTTAGAAAAAAAAATGTTCAATGTAATTATAACTCGCCTATATTACTTATTCCAATGGCTTTCCTTGAAAAAAGAATCTCAGGGTTATATGCAATGTCATGTATGTACTCTAACAATAAATCATTTTAACCTTATTTGCTCTTGGGGAATAGTAAATACATCCTTTAATCTTGCTAAGTTCAGTTAGAATGCACTTAATTCTCCAACCAGATGGCATCAACATTGACTTCTCCTGTTTCCATTTGGTCCCTTCCCTGTCTCTTTGTCTCCTTTTTTCCAGCTGCCCACCCCTTCCCTCTCCATTCAGAGATCTAGCTCCTACCCCATCACTTCTCAGCTTTTTCCTCATCTGCCCCCCACCCCCCCATTCATATTCACCTATGACCATTTGCCTGTTGGCCTGTGAACACCACTGCCTTTTTTCCCCCCTCCTCTCCTCCCCACACCTTTTCATTCAGATTCCTGCCTGCTTTTTGCTCATGCCTTGACAAAGGACTCAGGCCCAAAATGTTGATTATATCTTTTGCTTCCTCTAGACCAGTGGTTTTCAACCTTTTTCTTTCCACTCTCATACCACCTTAAGCAATCCCTATGGGATAGATGCTCTGTAATTAGTAAGGGATTACTTAAGGTGGTATGTGAATGGGGAAAAAAGGTTGAGAACCACTGTTCCAGACCCAATTATTACTGAAATATTTTGCCTGAGAAAAATTGTCATTGGCTATGAAGCCATCCACATAACGAGTCAATTTGGTATGATTAAAACAGTGGTTTTCACCATACCACCTTGTAATCCCTTACTAATTACAGAGCACCTATGGCATAAGGATTACTTAAAGTGGTATGGAAGTGGAAAGAAAAAGTTTGGAAACCCATGCTCTAAGATGCTGTGTGATCTGTGGAGTTTCTCCAGCACCTTTGTGTATTGCAGCTCACATTTTCATCTTTGTTTTTGTTCCATTTATCTATTATTCATTGCATTGGATACCTAAACAATCCAAAATTCTTTTGAACCTTGTGATATCATATTAAATTATTGAAGACTTCAAGATTTTGGACAAAATATCCATTTTCATGTCATATCTTCTATTTTGGTATTATCTTCAAATCTGGATAAATTTATTACTATTCTTTAGCAGATCTGATAACAAAATATATGAACTTGTAAAGGATATTTGTCCTGATTCAGGAGCAAATTATAATCTTACTTCAGTGTAATTATTGCTAAAGCTTATGTCCTCTCCCATCACTGCTGGGATTGCAATCCACATCAGCGCTACTCTCATTGGATCCACAGGGCCTTTCACACTGGCTTTGGGTCTAGTGGCATCTTTGCCTTAGGTAGCACAGCAAAGAATCCCCAGCCCTGTTCCTTATAGCTAGCAAAGCCAGGGGTGCTGTGAAAGGTGTGAATGGAAAAGGCTTGTAAATTGCTTCTGACAATCAGACATTGTAAGGAGGCAAACATTTAAAAAAAATTTCCTGCTATTTTATAAATTCATACCTTCTCCAATGTAACCTACTCCATTGACCCACAATCTGCATTGAAACCCTCAGAGAGTGGCCCACATCACAGGCCGCTAGTCAGTGGAACTAAGTGACATGTTCAGCCTTTCAAATCTATCAGAAGTCCTGGATTTTTGCTTTTCACAACTGAAGTGTGGTGAGCCGGGATTTACAGCTGAGGCTAGCCACTTTGAGTTGAATTTCCAGCCATACCATGCATGATCTAGTAACGTGTCCAAATTCTTCATTTAAAACTCTAGAAACAGTCATCTTTCTTCCCATTATTCTGCAATGACATACCTCAGCTTCAAGTGAGGGACAGTATTAATATTTTGCCGTTTCCCACCCTGGCCTTCCATCACTGTCCTCTCTTGGTGCAAGATTGCAAATTTAATGCCAAATTCATGTTGAGGGAATGTTTTGGTGAGGACCATTTATTTATTTATTTATAGGAATACTCAAACTGAAGATTGTGCTAAACAACTGAACTGACCTCACAGGTCAGTTTTTGGTAACTCAATACCGTGGAAATGACATCAGGGTGTTAATTTGGTTGGTAGTCACAATTAAGTCCCTCCTTTCCCACACCCTCTTCAGACTGCAGATACGAATGGAAGTCTCCCCTGAGTTTTTAAAAAATGTAAAGTTTCCTTGAGAATCAAAAATCTTCCATGTGAACAATACATGAAACACATTAACAATAATTGAAGAGCTGAATATTAGGTGGATAAAAATTTAGAAATGGTTAAGTACCCTATATATACTGATTATGTAGAAATTAAAGTTTATGTAGCACATTAGACATTGTTAATTAAATTAATGAATGCAAGTAAAATCCTTTGGACAAAATCTGGCTGAAAAATAAATGGCATACATTGAAAACAAATAAATAATGAGTACAAATAGTTATAGTTTTATACTCTACTAAATATTGAAAACACCTAATACCATAAAATGAAAGAAAATGCAGAACAATGATAGCCTGGCAAGATTTCACAGCAATGTGGCCTAACAATCACTCTAGGAAATAACATGTTTATACCTTGAACAGTACAAATTTATTAAAGCTCTTAGAAGCAAAATAGGTAGAGATTTTAAAACAGAAAATATTCTGGAGTTTAAAACATGCATTTCCAAAACAGTTAAGTTGTGATATTATGCAACACTCCAAACCAAATCAAGGCAAATGTTCAATTTTGAGTTCCAAAAGCTTGCCAAGCATTGACAGGTCATTATAATAGAATAAAATATTTTTCTCTGTGCAAATGCAAAAGTAATAATTAATTTGCATTTCTTTGAGGCCAATTTTCTATATCTGCAAAGTTGGATCTATCTAATTAACCATGCCCATTACAAATTCAGAGGAATGTCTTGCCAATGTACAAAAATATTCATGAACAAATCCCATTTGATGAACTAAATAATGCTAAATTGGCTTCCTTAATACATTCTGATGGCTGTTGTTGCTTTCAAACAGGTTGTTGTGTGAATGATTAGAGTCCATATATGATATAGAATTTATCTCACTAACTTTATCCATTTGTAGAATCACTCTTTTATGTGGACAACTCCGATTATTCAAAATGGTCGGGACCATGCGGAAGATAAATGTTTTTTTTTGGAGAACTGGCCATTTTTTAAAAACAGCCCAGTAGCAACAGCAAATCATTTGTATTAAGGTTTTTTTTAAAAATTTTTTATTTTTCACACCATAAATCACATTAACCATGATACACACTTTTTCCTTTTCACACATATACAGTGACATTTTCTCCCCCCACCTCCTTCCAACCCACCCCCCCACCCCCCCCTCCCATCCATTTAAGGTATTGTATTAAGGTTTAAACAACAACAAAAAAACAAGGGAAGGCTTTTTAAATATTAAAATAATGTTTAATTCTCACCAAAAAAAAATGCTGGCCACTGCCGATCACCGAGACAAACCCAACATGCCCACCGATCACTGAGACCACCCAATTGCCGCTACCAATCCCCGACACGAATCGACCGCTGCCGCTGATCCCTGGGGAGACTTCCTAGGCTGGCAAAACACTCACTAGCTAGTCGGCGGGCTCCTGTCTTCCTGGCCGCTGGAGTTCCAACTCCAAATCACACACACACGCACTATGGAAGTAGGCCAAGGGGCAGATTTGGAGTCAGCGTCAGGAGCTCTAGTGTGCTGAGGAAGGAGGGAGGGAAGGGGATAGGAGAGGGTGTGATTGCTACTGAGCCCGAGGTCCTGCTCCTGCCCAGGAGGCTGCTCTCTTTGGTGGCACCAGGACAAGGGATTCTTCTGATTGCTTGTTGCTGAGAAACAGTGGCATGCAGTTTGAGAGGGAGAGTTGGAGAGAAAAATCAGTAGAGGAAGATAAGGAAGAAATGGAAAGAGTGAGGAAGGGAGTTACCTGAAACGAAGACAATTGTTGTTCTAATTTCACGTTGAGTGATTTTTTTTCAACCTGTGAGGTCAGTTCAGTTCCAAAAAAAAATCAGATAAATGAGGATTGCTGATTTGTTTCAGATATCTTCATTTATTTGAAATTTAATATTTTTTCAGGTAAATGAGGATTTCGGAGAATCCTATTTCGGATAATCAGAAATGTACTGTACTTTGGTTTTCCTGCTCATCTGTTTCCAGTTAAGATATTTCTGTTTGGAAAAAGAAGTAATTTACAGTGCCATCTACAAAGCCCAGACATTCCACCCTGAAGGTGCCATGATGGTTGCTGGTGACTTCAATCATGCCAACTTGAAAATAGTCTTACCACAGTCTCAACAGCATGTGGAGAAGAAAACACCCTGGATCAGGGTACACCAACATCCCTGCTCCCTGGTGCACCTCACCCCCACATATCCATTCTGTTAACTCCAGCGTACAAACCAGTGGCAAAGCAAATTAAGTCAGTTTTCAGGGAGATCAGATCGTGGCTGGGGTCGAATCAGATTTTGGTGATCACAGTTTGTCGGTGGACATTTTGATGCTTGCATTTTGTCAACAAATATTTTGGCGGAAAAATATGACTTTTCTAGCCCTTTGGATATTTTGGCACCCACATTTTTGTGCTGGACATTTTGGCCAGGCTTCCCGCCCACCCCACTCACCATCTACTGGACAACCTTTCCCACTGCACTGCTGAACCACGGCATGGCAGAAAATCCCTCCCCCCAGCAAACAAGGAGTTTTGGTAAATTATAACATATATTTATCATATTTATTATAATTTTAATTATAAAAATATTGCTAATTGAAGGTAATTTTAATTACATATTATGGAATATACATTATGTATAATAAGTGATTACCTGTATAATCCCAGTATGAGACAATCAATTCCAAAATACTGTTGTCCTCTCCCCTCAGATGCAGACTGAATTGCTGATTGATTCCAGCATCTGTTTAAGCTTCCCATCTTCATGGGGGAGGAATAGCATTACTCTGGGAAGGGGGTGTTACTGGGGGTTATAATCTTGATGGGGGAAACACTACCAAAAGCCTTTGTTTGCGGCGGAGTGGTTTCCAGGGGGAGGGAGTTTCTGCAACGCCAGTGGTTCAGCAGTGCAGCAGGATGGAGTCAGGCAGCGGACAGTGAGTGGGGTGGGTGGGGAGCTGGGCCTGGATACAGTCTGCGCAGGGAGATCCTAACTTGTTCCAAGCTGTCACACCAGCGCCAAACTGTGGGTGCCAAACTGTGGGTGCCAAAATGTCCTAGATCCTGGCTGGGGCTGGGGGGTACAGCAGTGCTGCAAGACTGTTTTGGGACCATGGAATGGAGATGTTTCAAGGAGGCAGTCATCTACTGAGGTCATTAAACAGAGGAGTATTTGAGCTCAGTGACTCGCTATATCAGCAAGTGCATTGAGAATGTCACAAAGATCAAATGGTTAACCAGAAACCATGATTGGATGCAGAGGTCCGGGCCTTTCTCGGTGCTTGTGATGCTGCCTTCAGGAGAGGATGCAGGATGGCATTAGGATCAACCAGGCTAAACTCCCCCGTGCAATCTAGAAGGCAAATGGGAGTACGCACAGAATATTCACAGACAGCTGTGTGACAATGGCAACACGAGATGCATGTAGCAATGGAGCAAGACTATAAGAGATCACAAATCAACCTTAAGGACAATGACACCTCCCTACTGGACAGACTGAACATCCTCTATATGTGGTTTGATGAGAACAGGATGTCACCAAAGAAAGCTCCATGTCCCCCTGATGAACTGACCACCTGCATAACCATGGCTGAGGTGAAAACTCTATCTAAGGTGAACCCACACAAGGCAGCAGGACCAGACAACATACCTGATTGAGTACTGAAGGACTGCGCAGATCATTTGATGGAGGTCTTCACGGACATCTTCCACCCCTCACTGTATCAGTCTATCATTCCCGCAGGGTTCAAGACATCTACCATCATCCTGGTACCCAAGAGGGCGACAATAACAGCACCCTATGGGACTGACCTCCACCATTATGAAATGCTTCAAGTATTGGTGATGGAATGCATCAAAGCATATTTCCCAGAGATGCTGGGCCCATTTCAATTCATCTATGAAGAAGATGTTCCACAGACAATGCTATAGCCTTGTCCTTTCACTCCATCCTGGCCCAAATGGAGAATGATGACTCATACACTAGGCTGCTGTTCATCGACTTCATCTCAGTGTTTAATACGATCATACCCCAGAGGCTGGTGGAGAAGCTGTCCTCGCTGGGACCTGACACCCCTCTCTGTAACTGAATCCTGGACTACTGTCTGTCTGGGTCAGTTGAAGAACGTTAAGCATGTGTGTGCTCAGTTTGCTCCTGTTCATGCTACTGACCCATGACTGCATCACCAGATGCACCTCCAACAGTGCCATCCACAATGATGAGTCTCACTACAGAGAAGAGGTGGGAAATCTCATGAAATGGTGTGAGAATAATAGCTTGAATCAGGACAAGACAAAGGAGATAACTGTGGACCAGGAGGATCAGGAACAATAACTTTCCACTAAACTTCAACAACTCTGCAGTAGAGAGAGTGGAGAGCACCAAGTTCCTTGGAATTCACTTAACTAGTGAACTATTGTGGAAACTCAGTATCTCCTCACTTGCCAGGAAGGTGCACTTCCTGAGAAGACTGAAGCAGGAAAGGCTACCCCTACCATTATGTCAGAGAGCAATCCGTAGGACCAAAAGTGTGGTAGAGAGGATCACTGGAGTCTCCCTTCCCACTATTGACATAATCTACAGGGATTGTTGTATGAGGAGGGTGCACAAAATCATTGAGGATCCCTTTCACTCTGCGCACAGCAACTTTCGGCTACTCCCTTCGGGGAAGAGATATGGGAGTATCAGAGCCAGCACCACCAGGCTGAGGAACACCTTCCCACAGGCAGTGAGAATGTTGAACGTCCAAAGGAACTGCTTGCACTAACCATCTGAGACTCTCACATTCATGAAACAATATTTATTTGTATAGATGAAGCATTTGTTCTGCATATGCTTTGTTTGTCTGCATGTGTTATGTCTGGCTGTGTGTCTGCAAGTTTTGCACCGAGGACCAGAGAATGGTGTTTGGTCGGGTGGCACTTGTACTATCAGATGACAATAAACGTGACTTGACTAATTGTGAAGCTCCTCCAAAGTATCTACCATCATTCAGAACTTCACACAGATCAACTTTTTAACATATTACACCTAAATTTAGAAGCATGTAAAAGTTAATAATTTCATTAACATTGCCATGACTAGAGCAGTATTTTTCTTTACCTTAGAAGAGTAAGTGTGTCCATCAGAACCGCAGACAGAACTGGTTTGCACCCCAGTACAGGGCCTGCATTTGACCAGATTGGCTCCTCCGACCCAGTGTTTACGAGGAAGGCTGTCCTTTTTCTGCCTGACACTGCAAAGTGAAGTAAATATAGACACACTAAGTGACAAAGCCAAAGTATTCTACTTTGTAAATCTTTATTTCATCATTTTAAAAGTATGAGATTACAGTACAGATTCAAAACATGTTTGAATATACAATGCACAGCATTAGACCCATACAAGGATAAAATAGTTGGATGTTTGTAATTTGTGACATGTTATTCCCTCCACTTCATCAAGCCGTGGAAGGTAAATTAGGCAGTGGTGGCAAATGGGTGCAAAGACTGTGATACATGATTAAACAATGCCTTTTCAAGCCCATACAGGCAGCACACAATCTTCATGTTGCCACTCAGAAGATTGCAGTACCAGCTAGAAGTAATTACTGAGAGTTTACAGGCACTGTAACAGGGTTGGGAGCATGGAGTTATAGTCATCGAGTCACACAGCACAGAAAAGTGTCTTTCACCCGTCCATGTCCAAGCTGACTTTTTGCCCATCTTCACTAAACCCATCTGACTCTATTTGGACCTTCTAGCCCTTGCCTATTTAAATCTCTTTCTTTTTAAAATATTTTTATTGAGTTTAACAAAGTCCTTTTACACAAGGTATAATAATAACATAAATCAAATCTCATCATTAACATATCAATTGTAAATTAGAAGCAGAACCATAATTATTAACATTTCATTCAGAACATCAACTTCTATAATTACAATAATTTAAAAAATAAATTATAATTCATACTATGTCCAAAAATAATATTGAATGCAAAAATTATACAAATAATGCTCATAAAATTCCCTTACATATTTTATACTTCTCTGATGTGATCATGTTGTTCTGTGATATGATCTGTAATCTTTTGTTAAACCCCCTTTACTTGTTTGTCTTAATAACAAAAATGAAAAAATTCCCTAGTAATCTACCCTCTCCCTCTAAACAAGGTTATCTGTATATATTGTAAATATGAATCGAATAATGGCCGCCAGACACCAGACAGGGAATCCCTGGAGCATCCACACTATTTATATCCTCAGATTATGATGATAATCATGAATGGGCCCCACATCTTATCAAATTCAGACTTTGCATCTTTAATATTATATCTATTTTTTTCCAAATTTAAATAAAACACGATATCATGCAACCAGTGAATGTGAGTGGGTGAAACATTATCTTTCCACTTCATCAAAATTGCTCGTCTAGCTATCAACTAAGCAAAAGCTAGGATTCTCTTCTGGGATGAGGACAGAGATATATCCTAGTCTAGAGAAAAAACAAATAAAGCTATCAAAGGGCATGGTTCTAATTTAGTCTTAAGAATCATTGATAAAGTTTGGAAAATATCTTGCAAAAATATTCTAAGTTCGGACACTCCCAAAACATGTGAATCAATGAAGCTTCAAAAATGTTACACATAACATAATGGATCCATATCAGGATTAAAATGAAATAATTTAACATAGACATATGTATTCAATGAAACTCCTTAAATTGCAACAATGTTGGGTACAAAATTAAGACTCGTTGATCAAATTAAGAGTTGTGTCCCAATCCTTGTCTGAGAATGCTCTATTCAAATCACTCTCCCAATATTTCTTAATCCATTAAATTATTATAAATATTTGATATTAATCCTCCATGGGAAAAAATGCAAATCAAAAAATACATCAAGAATATTCACTTCAGAAATTCAAGAAAAATTGGACTGAACAAAATGCCTAGTTTGTAAATATCTAAAAAAGAATCTATTTGAAAGATTAAATTTTGCTGTTAGTTGTTCAAAAGAAGCAAAATTATCTCGAATAAAAATATCTTTATAACTTTTAATGCCTAATCTATACCATTCCTTAAAACCTGTATTTTAAATGTCTGTCTAAATGTCTCTTAAATGTTGTAATTAATTCCTGATTACACCACTTCCTCTGACAGTACACTCCAGGTATCAACTAACATTGTGAAAAAAAAACCTACCCTTCATATCCCCTTTAAAACTCCTTCCTCTCACCTTAAATCTATGCCTCTTATTTATCGTCACCCTCCCATCGGTAAAAGATTCTGATTTATTTTGCTACCTTATAAACCTCTATCACCTTTGACTCCTGAGAAAACAAACCTAACTCAGACAACTTCTTGGTGAATCTCAGGTATATGTCAGGTTTTCGGTTGAGCTTGAAGTATGTATAATGTTTTCATACAATGCAAGGCCTGGCAGTAAATTCCCATCACCAAATAGATATTAGTAAAATAAACAGCTTTTATGCAAATATGTCACTGCCTGGTTTGAAAGCTGTACCACCTCAGTCTGCAAGACCCTGCAGAGGATAGTGAAGTCAGTGGAAAAGACCATTGGGGAACCTCTTCCTAGCATGGAGGTTATCTACTGCACTCAATGCAGGCGGAAAGCAATAAACATGGCAAAAGGCTCCATACATCCTGCATGTAAACTGTTCTCCCTTCTGCCATTGGGCCCTTACATCCAGAGTGGGAAACAGCATTTTTCCCCCAAGCCATTATGTTCTTGAACTTCCAGTACAGATGTGCATAGTTCGAGGTGGACTTTCAGTGTAAACATTTTAATACCTTAATAGTTTAATGTATTAACTGCTTTCCTAACTTATATCTATGTAAATATGCTCTGTGGTCCTGGAGAAACACTATCTCTTCCTACCATGCGAGTGTGGTATGAACAATAAATAAAGTTGACTTGAGTTGCATGAAATTAAAATAGTTAACCACTTATTCCACTTTTAGTGTGTAGGACCAGCTAACATTCTTTGCTCGTTGTGCAGAAGTAATGAAACAGAAAAGACCTTGCTTCACAGTCAGATTAACTCAGAAAGTGAGCTGCCCAAGAATCTTAAATGAAAAGGATTATATAGCAAATGACATGATTTCAGGGCACTTACACCAAAAATAGTATAATCAAACTTAGCAGCAATAAAAATGGTAATATCATAGGCAGATTCTCCAGGACAGCTGATGCTGATACATTCATTTATTCCAAGGCAGTGCAGTCAAGGCTTGAAGAGTTAATATTTACGCAGGTTTTCAGAAAAGAAATTTAGAGGTAAAGTACAGCACAACAAGAATCTTGTCCACAAAATTATGAGAGGCATAGATAGGGTGAACAGCCAGTGCCATTTTCCTAGATGAACAGTTACAAATACCAGAGGACATCTATAAGGTGAGGGTAGGAGAGTTTGGGGAGAAGAAGCATTAAATTATTTATACACAGAAAGTATTAGGTGCCTTCAATTCATTGACGGGAATGATGGTAATGGCTGCTGTGATGGGGACAATTAAAAGACTCTTTGACAGGTACATGGATGCAAGAAAAAGAGGTGTGATGTAGGGAAGATTAAGATTGTTGAGTAGGCTCATATGGGTCAGCACAAAATTGTGGACTGAAAGGCCTATACCGTGTTGTATTTTTCTATGTTATGGGAGTGGGTCTATAAAAAGAGACAGAAGTTTGAATTTCATATCTGGTTTATAAGCACGTAGCATTGAAATAGTTGATATAAAATGGATGAATGTCTTAACTGTGCAATAAACAGGAGTAAAGCTTTGCTATAATGACAACAAAGAGCAAACCTTTGCCAATCGTATTTTGAAAGTTAGGTAAACATTATTCCAAAAAGTAAGAAAATAAAAATGTAAGGAAAAAGAGCAGGATAGACCATATGGCTCATCAAGCTTGCTCTGCCATTCAATAAGACCATAGCTGACCTGGCTGTAGATTCAGTTCCACTTACCTGCCATTCCCCTTAATTCTCAATTCCCCATTATTCAAAATATCTGTCCAAAGTACATTTAATAAGGTGGGCAGAGAATTTCAGATTCACTCCTCTCTGGAAGAATCCTTTCCTCCACAGGCCTTGTCTTAAATCTCCACATCAAATTTCCACCTCAATGAATTAAATCTTTTAAAAAATATTTTATTTTAAAAGACTCAAGCAAAAATATGCAAACAATATAAAACATTTTCTTATCACACAATATAGTTATCTATATAATAAAATAAAGTATTTTTACCCCTTCCCCAGATATCAAATAAACCATAAAAGGCAAGAAAAAAAATAAAACTAAAAATTAATACACATGTTATCTGTACACAACTTTAATCCAGTTTCTTATTGATCTGTCAGGACAGTTTTTATCTTAATTTTTTTTTGGGGTGAGTGAGTATAGATCATATCTGGGCACCTATGTGCCTTAAATCTTAAGGCAAAGTCCCATCATTCTCATCCTCACCTGCTTCTATATTATCTATTACTTTTATAATTTTATTAGGTTTCTATCAGATAACCCTTTAGCAGGATAAAGGGTTACTCCATTGAGTATTGTCCCAGTCCATTCCATCTCTCCTTACAAGATAATCCCCACATTTCTGGAATCAATCTGGTGAACTGATCCCCAAGGAATACCATAAACCATTGATTTCCAACCAGAGAACCACCCATTTTCCCCAACTGTCTGCTTTTTATTGGTTAATCAATCCTCTGTCCATGCCAAGTTATTACTCTGAATTGTGTTGATCCAGATCTTGTGCAGACGTCTTTCGTGTAGCAGAAATGGAATTTATCCATCGATCAAGACAATTCTGACTAATACATTCAATCCAATGCACTCCATGGCTAAGTATACATAGACATACAATAAAATCACCAATGAAATAAACTGTCATTTTACAATGACAACAAAATTGTTATCTTATAGAATTTGATGTCTGTAGATCATATTACTTATGTTTATTCAGCACCTCATTTCTCAATTTTAAGTTTTTCAGAGTCTAAACATTAATTGTATTAATAGCAACTAGAAAATTTTAAAAATTCTGTAACATCATTAATGGGATCTCGTCCACGTGTGCCATCTCTAAAAGCATTAGATTAGAGAAAGTGGATTGCATAAGTGCCACTTATTAATGTCCCACTTTATTGAAGGTAGAAAGACTTTCAAATACTTATTTGATTTATTTTGATTTCAGAACATACTAATCCATACACTATTGAAATTTCTGTCACTTTACAATCCTAGCCTCAGGAAAGATGCAGAGGCATTAACAAGAGGAGATCTAAAGAATACACAATTACACCTGTGCAAGAGCAGTGGACCCAGCAGAAATTCAACCTTTTTTTAATATATTACAAAATTTATACCTTCTGGCAAAAAAAAAATCCTTTACAATCACATATAAGCAAATTTTCCACTGGGTCATAAGCAATTAAAGTCTATAAGGCCAATCGATTGAAAAAAAGTTCTATTTTATCATTTAGCTTCCCACCCAATTTTACATTTTGTATTAGTTCTCAGAGTGTATAGTTATAATTAACTTACAATTAATTATTTACAAGTCTACATAATTTGTGTTGTGGACTTTGACCTTACTGAAACAATATTTTCCACTCCAGAAAATAAAAATAATTTTAAGTTTTCCAGCATTGAAATTACTTCAACCTTCTTTGTCTCTACTTTGTGGGATGGCTGTGTATTTTGCTGTGGGCAAAGGATAAAACAAAAAAAAAACCCAGGATCAGGAGTAGGTTTATTGTCTTGAAAATGTGTCACAAAATGTGTTGTTTTGCAGAGTCATTGTTGTGCATTACAGGTGAAAAGAAATTCTATAAATTACATTTCCATAAATAAATTAGTGCAAAAGATGCAAATAAAAAGAGCGAGGTTGTTTCGGAAGGAGATGATGTAAAATTTTCCCTTCAAGTTACACATCTGAACATGTTGCTTAAAGACCTAATTTGGCAATATTCTCTAACAAGTAATATGAAGGTGACAAACAAGATTCAATGATGATTTGCCTGTGGACCATTTCCAAACAAATAACATTACATTGATAAAGGGAATCTTATTATGTCAATAGTGTTTTACTGAATAAATTTAAAATTGGAATGTAGAAATTGGCTGTAGTGTCCCTGATGATGGTCTGTGGACAAATCTTCTGGCGCTTGTAAATAATGGCTATAATCTACTCTAGAAAACACAGTTTCAGAACAAGGGTGTGTACTTTATTACTGACCAATAATTATTACATGTGCTTGCCACAAATAAAATTAATAACTTAACAAGATGTCTAAATACTCATTGTTTTCAATCTTTGAAATAAGGATTTGCAAATATTTTTTACAATTCTATTGAAGTTACAATCTCTGTTAATTGGCATTTTTAGAAGCTGAGACCATGTTTTACTTTCTGGTGCTTAGTTAGTTCTTATATTGAAGAATGCTGGCATCAGACTTAACTCACTGTCAACTTGTCTCTCCTGTAATAGCCATAGGCTCGGCCCTTACCTGTCGCTGTTGAGGGCGTCTGAGGTATTCACTGGGGACCGTAGGCCTCTTCCCATCGGCGCATGTACGAGGCCCTGCTCCATTTACGGAGCCAGAGCATGGTAGTGCATGTGCGTTTGGCTCGGCCCCAGCTGCATCATGGAGCATGGTGATGCATGCATGTTTGGCTTGATGCTGGGAGCACATCAGTTGGAGCCGGGGACAGCATACCACACAAAGGAGCATGCGCAGGGATTATGTGCATGGAATCAGAAGGAGGGTAAGTTAAGGGTTGACAATTTCTGTTGAATACTTTCAGAATCATTTAAGTATCTGTTGAACATCGTTTAGGTCTTGTTAACCTTTATATGAATATTTTGTTGTTAAGAATCTGCTACATAGTATATTAGAAAAAAAGTTTACAAATTTTGCATGTTACAATATAACTGAACTGGTATTGAAAATTATTGAAAATGCGTCGCAGACAAACACCTAATTTAGCCTCAAAGTGACTAGGCAAGTGCGTAGGAAGGAAGTCGCTGCATCTCCTTTGCAACAGTTTTTTTTGTACATCCAATTCTGGAATAAATTTATCTTTGACTTATTTCATCATTATCATTTCCCAATACCTATTTTCACATAAGAGCACATGAATTCAGCACAGGGGAAGGTCCCTAATGCCTTGAGCCTTCTCCTTCATGATAGATCTGACTACAATCTTAACTGTATCTCCTTGCACTGGCATTCAGTTTTCACCTACTTCTTATGAAAAATGTATCCAGTTCTTATTAAATATACAAAAACTCTACTTTCACCATCCTTTGAGGAATGGTTCCAAATACTCATGATCTTAAAGAAAGATAAAACCCACGTTATCTTAAATGCACAGCCCTTATTTTTTTAAAAAATGACGATGTCTAAATTCTCCCTCTCTGATTTACCCTGTCATGATACCTCAGAATTTTTCATGTTTCAATCAAATTGTGTTTCAAATCCCTCCCAATCTTCTAAACCTTGATTTGTAATAGATTTATTAAGGAATTTTTATCAGCCATGTATATATTATTGCAAAAAGGAATTTAAAAGCAGGAAATTCATAGATCTAGACAGAGATGGGACACAAATTTAAATATTATTATTGGGGTGAAAAATTTGTCAGAATATGTCTAGATATTATAACAGATACAATAAATGTTAGATATAGATTGGCTTAATTTTTTTTTACATCAACTCTATCTTACTCCACAAAAATTAAATAGATTGAAGTCAGATCTTTCAGATCAGTGTTTTAAATGTAGCCAAGTACTTTTTTTTCCAGTTAACTCTTGGAATAAATAAAGGTAGTGTAAAAATTTAACATTGCTGGAATGTAGTCAAAAGGGAATTAGCTCAAATTCTGTCATGATAGTTTGGCGATACAAACACATGTTTGAAAAAAAAAGAGCTAATAAAGTAGATTCAGTGTTTGTGACCATGCAGCATATAGGCTGTTAGTTGAAGTAAGACAAATGGAGAAACCAAACTGCTGAACCAGAAATGTGAACAGATGATACCTGGTCCACTGAATATTTACAGATTTTCTGATTTTATTTAATATTTCCAATACTTGCAGGTTTTTAAAAATATTTCATTCACATTAAAACTGTTGCAGTATTAATGTACTCGGTTGACAAGGAACAGGCATTAAATCCCAATAATATCTATACTTAAAAATTACCTTTCAAGCATAAACATTTAGATGCATTCAATTTAGTCTAGATTCCTCCACATGATGGTTGTAAATAGGCTGCTGATACGATTCAAATTGTCCTTGTCTATAAGGCTTTAGAACGAATATTTTAAAGTAAATTTTTAATTTAAAAAAAAGATTTAGACATACGACATGGTAACAGGCCATTCCAGCCCACAAGCTATGCTGCCCAAATACTCCAATTACCCTACAAACACTGTACATTTTTGAAGGATGGGAGGAAATGGGAGCACCTGGAGGACACCCATGCAAGCCACAGGGAGAATGTACAAACTTATTAGAGACAGTGTGGAATATGAACCCAGGTTGCCAGTACTGTAACAATGTGTGCTAACCATTACACTACCATGCCACTGTAACTGGTGGAGTTGAATTTGTTTCCCATGAACTTTTATTTATAATGATGGTTCATTTTAAATTATAACAAATTCAGTTTTAAAAGCAATATAAATTGCTTTTAACAATAACTGGCTTTTTGAATTTTACATTGAAATGTTTACCATTAATTTGAACATATTCCCTCTTTATATCCTGTTGCATTGCACAATATTCCTCAAGTGGAAGCCATACAAACAAGCAGGAAGGAAGCTACTCAGATTATCCTTGACCGTCTCAGTTCAAGCAGCCCTCCTCTTCGTAAATGCTGCAAGAACTTGATAGTTTTATGTTCTTCACTAAAAATATCAGGCTGAATGCAAATGCACTGCCACAGTGACCAGCAGTACCAAAATGGATGGACTGGTATTCAACCATATGGACAGGAGTTAAGTCCCAGATTGAAGGGCATCCACTGGCTTGTGATTTATTTCAAGAAACAGAATTCATCATTAGGCTTCATCACAGAATTTTATATGGACTGCAGGAGTAGGATCCAATTCTGTTGGGATTACCCAGGAATATCATGCGAAAGTTAGTGTCCAGGATTCTATGAACTTGGCACTGGAGCTGAAACTCCATCAATTTCATCTGGGATTCTAGGCCTGCAGATTAGGAGTGAAAATGCAAGGCAAGTTTTTTTTCCCTTTGATTATTTTGCTTTAGCTTACTGTTTTCTAAATTATTTCTAAGGTTTGTATGTGTATTCAATTAAATTATTCTTTTAAGAATGTTTTAAATATATTTTAGAATTTAATAGTTCTTAAATGTCAGAGACAACTAATGCCAGTGACAGCTGTCATGAGATACAAGCCACCTCCTCGTGTTTTTCCATCTGACAAAGGTTGTCAGTGTGCTCTGGGGTCAAAACACAGAAACACAGGCCTGAAACATCGATAATATACCTTTATCTCCTAAGGATGCTGTGAATCTGCCCAAGTTCTTCCAGCATTTCTGTGTTTTGTCCACCATCACGTCTGCAGACTTTTGTGCGAGTTCTAGGCTCCCAGTTATTATATTTACACCAATGACGCAGACATGCCTATGAGATTGGATCCTAGCATCTGGCCTTGATAACTGCTAACATGTGGGGACCATGGAGTGCAATTTCATCAGTAAGCCTACACTATCAATGAACTACCAATATGCCATGAATAATATTTTTTAAATAAATATGATTTATGTTTGCTTTACATGTTCCTGTGCTTCCCCTTGGTGAAAATATTCAAGCATGACACAAGGGGATAAAATATCCAGTGGACTATTTTTATATATACATTCAGAGCATACATTGCAAAATGGTTCACGACAGATCATGTTATTCACTTAAAAGAATTCAGTTTTATTGGATGAAATGCATGATTTTGCGGTGGAGTGGTATAGCAGAATATTTATTGCCAGTTTCCCATATCTACAGGAACAATATTCTGGTGTATTGTCCTGTCACTTCCCTCAGTCTATTACATCTCTTCTTCCCACTAAGTGTCCAGTTTTATTGATCCCATGAGTAAACTATTAACAAGGTGTATTTGTAAATTAAAGATGTTTTCAGAGATGTGACAAGTTATTTCTTACCTGTGCATGAGTTGCCTGTGACTAACACAAAATGCTGTTTGGTAGTCATGGGTCACACAGACCTTGTCTTGTCTGCATTTCACCTTCAGACATGGATCTTTTCTTGGATCCAGAGCTAAGGGTATAACATGGAAAATACATTCAAAATACATTCAAAATTTTCAGACTATTTCATTTTAAAACATATTTTTCAAATATTTACTGCGATACACTCCTACTTTTGCTGTATAAAATACAAAGGTACTGGATACCAGCACCTATGGGAATTGGTTGATTGCCAGATAAATGTATTTTCTGGTTGCTTGAGACTTTCTCTTACAATTCCTAACTAATACACCTGTATTAAGAATAAACAGTTGAAAAGAAAAAATCTATACTGAATTTACACTAAACTTGCATGAATATATAAACTTTAAGGCATTTTACTTTATTTTCAGTCATAGTCTTTGAAAACATTTGAAAACATGTTGCTGCATGTCCACCCCCAAAAGATGAACATAACATAAAAATAACAAAAAAACTGTAGATAATTTATCCCCCCTCCACTAAATTTACAGATAAATCCTCTGATCAAGGATATGGAAACACTTTACAAGAGTCATGAATCAGTTCTTCATCCTGGCGAAGCCATTGGTGTTTCACACAACTTTATTCAAACAGCTGCTATGAGCTGTTTGAGGTCACCTTTGTTGACCTCACCAAAGCCTTCGACACCGTGAGCAGGAAAGGGCTTTGGCAAATACTAGAGCGCATCGGATGTCCCCCAAAGTTCCTCAACATGATTATCCAACTGCACGAAAACCAACAAGGTCGGGTCAGATACAGCAATGAGCTCTCTGAACCCTTCTCCATTAACAATGGCGTGAAGCAAGGCTGTGTTCTGGCACCAACCCTCTTTTCAATCTTCTTCAGCATGATGCTGAACCAAGCCATGAAAGACCCCAACAATGAAGACGCTGTTTACATCCGGTACCGCACGGATGGCAGTCTCTTCAATCTGAGGCGCCTGCAAGCTCACACCAAGACACAAGAGAAACTTGTGCGTGAACTACTCTTTGCAGACGATGCCGCTTTAGTTGCCCATTCAGAGCCAGCTCTTCAGCGCTTGACGTCCTGCTTTGCGGAAACTGCCAAAATGTTTGGCCTGGAAGTCAGCCTGAAGAAAACTGAGGTCCTCCATCAGCCAGCTCCCCACCATGATTACCAGCCCCCCCACATCTCCATCGGGCACACAAAACTCAAAACGGTCAACCAGTTTACCTATCTCGGCTGCACCATTTCATCAGATGCAAGGATCGACAATGAGATAGACAACAGACTCGCCAAGGCAAATAGCGCCTTTGGAAGACTACACAAAAGAGTCTGGAAAAACAACCAACTGAAAAACCTCACAAAGATAAGCGTATACAGAGCCGTTGTCATACCCACACTCCTGTTCGGCTCCGAATCATGGGTCCTCTACCGGCACCACCTACGGCTCCTAGAACGCTTCCACCAGCGTTGTCTCCGCTCCATCCTCAACATCCATTGGAGCGCTTACATCCCTAACGTCGAAGTACTCGAGATGGCAGAGGTCGACAGCATCGAGTCCACGCTGCTGAAGATCCAGCTGCGCTGGATGGGTCACGTCTCCAGAATGGAGGACCATCGCCTTCCCAAGATCGTGTTATATGGCGAGCTCTCCACTGGCCACCGTGACAGAGGTGCACCAAAGAAAAGGTACAAGGACTGCCTAAAGAAATCTCTTGGTGCCTGCCACATTGACCACCGCCAGTGGGCTGATATCGCCTCAAACCGTGCATCTTGGCGCCTCACAGTTTGGCGGGCAGCAACCTCCTTTGAAGAAGACCGCAGAGCCTACCTCACTGACAAAAGGCAAAGGAGGAAAAACCCAACACCCAACCCCAACCCACCAATTTTCCCCTACAACCGCTGCAATCGTGTCTGCCTGTCCCGCATCGGACTTGTCAGCCACAAACGAGCCTGCAGCTGACGTGGACTTTTTACCCCCTCCATAAATCTTCGTCCGCGAAGCCAAGCCAAAGAAAAAAATTCAAACAGCTGCTATGAGCAAAGCACGGCCAAGGCACTCCGCTGGCTGAATATTTGCTCCAATCTTCACCAAATGTTTATGAATTATTCAGAGAACATTTAATTTTACAATTTTAAACTTACATATTTTTTACCTATATTATTATTATTATTTTCGCTACAAATACATAATCAAGCGCGATCTCCAGTCATTCCATGCCAATCATACTGACTGGGAAGGCTTCACAAAAAATTGTGAGCAAAAATTCCATGATTCGCAGTGGCACATCACAATGTGCCAACAACTACAAAAAGTTCTGTGAGGGCAGAAGAGCAACAAGGCACCGTGTTCATCTTCGCTCGCCAAGGGATGGGCCATGATGATGATATTATTATTATTCTTTAATTACATTTTAATATTTATTTTCCTCGATTTTGTTTGCCGGTTGCTTGAATTCTAGATATCAGGGGTTTTACTGTAGTACAATATTTTGATTTTACTGGTCTTCTTCAATGATGGCTAATAAAAATATGCACTTTAAATCTGTATTTAAATTGTAAATAGTCACCAGTGCATGTATTCTGAGTACAAATTGTTTCCCTAGACACTGCTTCATGTTTTCGTTTCAACACATCTGGATCTAAAAATGGCAAATGCGGGCACAAATTCACCAGGCACCATGAGCGGGAAGCTGTAAACCAGTTCGATCAATGATGTTCCCAGGTCTTCCTTAGGGGCTGTGTGGATGCTCTGTAGCACCTAGGGGAGTTCGTCTACCCTTGGAGGCGTATCATCAGGGCTGATTTCAGGTGTCTGTGGAAACATTCCACCTGGTCGTTTGATTATGGATGGCATTCAGTTCGTCCATTGGAGCTGGGTTCCAAAGAGCTGCACCAGATGGACCATAGAGTTGAGGTGAACCGCACCCCACTGTCTGCAGTGATGTGGGCAGGGAGCCTGAACCGCACCACCCAGGTTGCATTCAGAGTCTTGGTGCACATCTCCGCAGTTGTATCAATGATTGAGATGGCTTCCGACCATCTCATGAATCTGTCCACCATTGTAAATAGGTACCTGCTCCTCTTGAGACAGGCAGTGGGCCGACAATGTCCATGTGCTCGAACCTTCTATGCGGTGGCTGGAAAGGTTGCAGTGGTGCCCTTAGGCGGCTCTAGACTTTGGAGGCCTGGCAGTGTGTGCACATCCTGGCCCAGTTCCCAACCTGTATGTGCAGGCCATGCCACACAAACCGATCTGCGATCAGCTGGACAGTTAGCTGGATGGAAGGGTGGGCTAAACCACGTAAGGTATCGAAAACTCTGTGTTTCCAAGCAGCCGGGATGATGTGCCAGGGTTGCCGAGTTGACACGTCGCAATGGAGCTTGCTACCTCTGGGTCCAATGGATACGTCCTCGAGGTTGAGTCTGGTGACTGCAGTTTTTATGCAGGTATTTTGCTGTCCACCTGCTGTGCTTCTGCTAATGCTGTGTAGTCTACCCCTGGAGACAGAGTGTGTATCGACTGGATGGATGTCCGTGACAGTGCGTCGGCCACCATGTTGTTCTTCCCGGAGATATGCTTGATCATGGTGGTGAATTTGGATATGTATGACAAGTGGCACTGCTGGCGGGCTGACCATGGGTCGGACACTTTGGCAGTGAAGCAGCTGTAACCAAATTTTTAGGGGGTAGTTCTCGTGCCGTAGGTGCAGGTGGTGCTGCTGTGAGCAATGGTCGTGACCTTCTGGCTCAAGGGGTCGGGCGGGGGGGGAAGTAGGTGGATTTCCGCTCCCATATCTACCAGGAATCCACGTCCCAAGTGTGTGTCCCAGACATATAAGAGGCTATCATGGTGGCCAGCCACCATAGCCATCAGCGACGGCTGGCTCTTTCGTTTCCCTGGAACGAGCATAGCGGTCGGCATTGGTGGGCCCCAGATCCCCACTTTTCATGGTAAAAACACCAAGACTCTGAAATGGTGTCATCTCTCAGTGTAGGTGTTGCAGATTTTGCCTCTGGGACAGGATTTCAGCTGTATCACAGCATTGATTCCGATGCTGGCTCCATCATTTTGTTTGGTGTGCCATAGAATGTCTGCGCGAGCAGCCACCTAGTAGGAGGAGGATGCCTTCTGGCATCGGCTCCAAAAAGATGTGTCTGAAGAGCAGATGTGGCTTATGGCAATCTGCTAGTGCCAGCATGTCACTCATTAGGGCTGACGGTGTGCGATTGCCCAGGCCATCCATAAGTAGCAACTGCTCATCCTGTTCGCAGCGTGAGAGGCCGAGCGTGCCGACCAACAGATCCTTGAGTGCCTCATATCTGTCAGCCTCTGGGGTTAAAATCAAATGAGGGACTGGGTGGTCCAGAAAGCTGGCAGTTTAAGTGAAACTGTGTTCTGATGAGCTGAGTTGTTCACATTGTCCATGTCAATTGTATCGATTGTGTTTGGACCAAATACTGTTGGATCTTCAGGGTCACCAATGTGGCTGGTATGCCACTGCGAGCAAAAGAAACACTGAGTTGAGCAGAGCTTCAGTACAACTGATTTACTAATTCAAAAATCGCGCACTTAAGAGTCCCACGCTTCCCGGCGACCCTTGCGCCCTGTGGGGTGGAAATGATGAGTCCCCGTGGATGCCGCTGGCTGCGGACCCACTGATATCTGCTGGAGCCAGTTCGCTTGCCGCGTGGGTGAGCTGCCACATGATCTTCTTTCACTACCAAGCCCTCATCCACTGTTCATCCTATTTTCCTCTGCTTCCTACACAATGGCAGAATGAACTGAGGAGAGATTCTAGGTTTCATAAGCTAAAGACGTTTAACCAGTCAGCCCTGGGGAAAAAAAAATTGCCAACCTCTTGCACGTGCTCTACCAGCTGCCAGTCAAGGGCAAATTATCTTCTTGGGGGTTTTGCTGAACAATTATTCTCTATGTGGATTCTCCAATTACTCTTCTCACCCAACCTCCCAAAAGCACTAAATTATATAAAAATATAAATCTTTGATTGATATTTGCAGTAGTTTATTTTCCCATACTTATTATTCCATTGGGAGATCCATATATCTTAAAGTTATTGCAGCCAAAGCGCTGTCCTGGATTCTGATTCATTAACAGAACATAGCACTTCAGGGCTGTTTATATTGCTGCAAATTTGCAAATAGTCTTTGACTTACCACAGATGACTTGCTGTCGTATCTATTATACTTTACATCACAAGTAAAAAAAAAGATGACATGGGTGGCCTTGTTACAGAACCTGTATCTCCACCATAAAGATTGCTGAAGCCTGCAGGCTTAATTTTGTCACTTGTCAGCCTTTTTAAATTGCAGAAGTCAAGGCAAAAGCTGAAGGTCAAACATCAGGATACAATCAGTTGGGAAAAACAAAAAAGGCTAATAATGAAGTAAATACTGGATGATACAAAGTTTCAGTTTAAAAACAAAGTTAAACAAAAAATTAAAGTTTTAAAGAAAGGAAAAGCTGAGGTTTGAGTGCAGTGAGCTCCACTTAATTGGGGAAGAGTTTAATGAGAATGGAGTCTTCATGGAGGCAAAAGAAAGAGTGTGTAAGACATTTAGTTGGAGTTTAGGGCAAGCATGATCATAATATCCCCATCAGAATAAACCGGAGGGAAGGAAGCAGTACCAACAATATCAGTCTTTTCAATGAAATAAAGAGAAGTAGCTGTGGAAAAGAGAGGGGGAAGGAAGTGGCCGTGGAAAAGAGAGGGGGAAAGAAGTGGCCGTGGAAAAGAGGGGGAAGGAAGTGGCAGTGAAAAAAAGAGGGAGAAGAAAGCGGCAGTGGAAAAGAGAGGGAGAAGGAAGTGGCAGTGGAAAAGAGAGGGGGAAGGAAGTGGCAGGTATAATCATAACAGTTAAAAAAGTGTTGCGCAGAAACATGCATCTCAAATGTTTAAAAGGGATATGCATGCAAATTGGACCAACTCAGAAGGGAAACTTGGGCAGCATAGAGGAGATGAGCTGAAGGGATTGTTGCAAGCATTTCCTGTTGAAGAATGTAAGAGAAATATCAGAGGAGTTTTTCCCAAGCAAAAAAGTATTATCAAATAGACTTATCCTGGACTTTTGTGGGAAGCAAGACATACAACATGGTAACAGGCCCTTTTGGCCCATGAGCCTATACAACCCAATTACACCCAATTGACCTACATCCCCTGTATGATTTTGAACGTTGGGAGAAATCCGGAGGAAACGCACGCAAATACGGGGAGAGCATACAAACTCTTTATAGATGGCGCTGGATTCAAACCCAACTCGCTAGTATGGTAGCAACTTTGCACTAATGGCTCTGTTTGAGTTCAGTATAATTTTGGCATATAAGGTACTGCTTTAACTGCCTATATCTTTTCTGTAAAAACTACCATAGCTTCTTCAATGTACTGTCAACTATAAAAAAAAATTCAGTAATTCTTTAGAAGTCAGTGTAAAGGTTAAAACCTTGTGTTTTTGATTTGTAGATAATTTTGTGCCTGTCACTTTAAGGAAAATTGTTATTACGACTATGATGTCATATGTCGTAATAGCCGAGCGGACCAGGAACTTGCTTTCATTCTTTGAAGAACGGTGACAGAGTTGTAAGCTCTCGAGATACTTTTCTTTGAATTCATCTTATTTTGTTTATTTCTTTTATATCTGTTTAAAGTTGAATATCGTTATTATACAGTATGATTTGTTACTCATCGTTATGGAAATCTTAATGCGAAGTTATGCAAAATGTTTATCTATTTTTATCAATGATTTAAAGCTGTTTACAGCTGCAACTATGAAGTTTGATTTATTAAATTAATAAGATAGTAATTCAAAATATTGATACTTATGTTTCTTTGCAGATGACACATTTTGAAATTGGGAAATACTACAACTTGGAAAGTATTGTCTATAGTTAGAGGAGAAAATTATATCAAAACTGTTGGCATATGACAGATAGTGGGAGATAAGAGTCGACCACTGGATTCTGTATCACTTGATTTTTAAGTGCTGTGCAATCCAAAAATTGGCTTTATATGGAATAACACACATCAAATTGTTTTGGTCATGAAAATGAACAAGATCATTTTCAGGCATGACCCACTTTCATGCTCCTGATCTTTTCCCTACATCAGGTGTGTATCTGCGCACTTTATTATTCACACAAAGCCCATTTTCACCCCTCTGACTTCCACGTTATGATTGTCATGGAGCAATATCAGTATGAACAGAAGCTTTCCTCAGTATTTAAAAGGAACAGCTGCTGACATCAAGACAACTGACTAGGGAGTTTCACAACTCACAAAAGGCTGTTCAGACACCTTCCAATGTCCATAGACATGATTAGATCAACAGTGAATGTCATTCATAATATTCAATTTCATTTGTGAATTCCCAGCAAAATAAATGCATGAGTAAAAACATTAAAGTTTGCAGATGCCAGCGATTGTCAAAACACAATGCTGGAGAAATTCAGCCAGTCAAACAATGTACTTTATATAGCAAAGATGAAGATACATAATCAATGATTCGGGCTTGAACTCTTCATCAAGGTGTGAGCAAAATGTAGACAGGCACCCAAAAAAAAGTGGGTGGGGAGGTGCAGGGGGAGGAGCACAGTCCCACAGGCAAGAGATATTAGGTGAATAAGGGAGGGAGGGCTCACCAGCAAGCAGGAGGAGGAGGGGATGGCTCTGTCAATGGAGAGGTAAGGGGGTAGATAGCTGAAGGAAAGAAAACAAAGGGAAGGGCTAGCAGAAACCGGAGAAGTTGATGTTACTACTGTCCAATTGGAGAGTGCCAATTTACTGGTGTCCTGGGTTTGATAGTACATGAGATCATGGATGGACATGACAGCATGGGAGTGGGCCGCTGAATTGAAATGGTAGGCCACTGGGAAATTCCTGTCATTGACGTGGTCAGAGAGAAGGCGGTCAGAGAGAAGGTGCTCAGCAAAGAAATCTCCTAGTCTGTGTCCAGACTCTCTGATGTAGAGAAAGCAACAACAGGAACACTGGATGCAGTAGATAAATCCCTCAGATTCACAAATGTTGCTTCACTTGAATGGTGGTGAGGGAGGAGGTGTGGGTGCATCTGTGGCCCCTCTTGTATCCCCAGGGGAAGGTGCTAAGGGGGCAATTAGTTGGACGAGGGAGTCACGGAGGGACATTCAGCAGGGCAGGCAGCAAATGTCAATTCAGGTTTAAAACCCTTCAAAAGGGGAAAGAGAAAGAACAAGTTATTTTAGGTTGCCTCTCTGCACTTAAATCTCATTTATATTCTCCCTTTCCTAGTTCTGATCAAGAGTCTTTGAACTGAAACATTAACTGTGCTGCCTGATCTAACACATTAGCAACCTATAAATACTGACCAAAATAATCCAAAACCTTCCCTACCTCATAACCATGTCTTTCATCCACTTGCATGTCTAAGAGTCTCATAAATGCCCCCATTGTTCCAGCCTATAACTTCACACCTTGCAATGCAATCCAGGCACCCATAACTCTCTGTGTAAAAAAACTTAGCCTGATGTCTTCCCTAAATTTTCCTCCCTTCACTTTGTACAGATACCCTCTGGTGTTTGCTGCTAATCTTATAGATCTCTGTTAAGTCACTTCTCATCCTTCACTCCAAAGAGAAAACTTCAGATTGTTCTTACAGCAGATTTTCTTGCTTTGCTAACCTTGCCTCATAAAAAATTTATTTTCCAATCCAGGCAACATAGAACCATAGAGCATTACAGCACAGAAACAGGCCCCCTTGGCCCCTCTAGTCTGCGCCAAAAACATAACAAACAAACAGACAAACGATGCAATGCAATAAAAGTATATTATCCATACAAAAAATTATATTTGGAACTCGGGTGAATTCTCGGTAAATCTCCTCTGCACCTCTCCATAGCTTCCACACCTTTCCTGTAATGAGGTGACCAGAACTGAACACAATATTCTAAGTGTGGTCTCATCAGAGATTTATAGAGCTACAGCATTACCTCAAGACCCCTGAACTCAATCCATGACTAATGAAAAACAGCTACCATAGGCCTTCTTAACTGTCTTATCAATTGTGCAGAAACCTTGAGAGATCTATGGATTTGGACCCCAAGGTTTCTCTGTTCTTCAACATTGTGTAATGAACTGGGATTCACTAGAAGTGTGCTGTACTAACGACTGGTCCTGCCTCCTGGCTCCTCCCCCGGAGGCTCTTATATAACCCTGGTTTCTCGCCTAAACCCAGAACCCCTCTGAAACCTGTTCATGAACCTTACCTGTGTTGTAAGCTAATAAAAGTGTTAGTTCTCCCTCGAGTCGAGTGTTGGCTTTTATTTACGCTACACATTGTTAGGTGTCAGTCCATTAATCCTGTACTCTGCCTTCAAGTATGACCTTCCAAGATATGGGCTGAATGGTTAGTGTAGTGGTTAGAGCAACACTGTTACAGGGCCAGTGATCGGGACTGGGGTTTGAATCCCACCCTGTTGTACGGTGTTATATGTTCTCCACTTGTCTGCATGGGTTTTCCCTGGGGGCTCTGGATTCCTCCCACATTCCAAGGAGGTTGTAGGTCAATTGAGCGTAATTGGGAAGTATAGGCTCGTGGGCTAAAATCACCTATTAATCTGCTATATATCTAAAAAAAATTTAAATTTACATTTCTTTATTTAGCTAGAATTCCAAAACTTAGTGATAAGGATCAACCAAAACCAAAAGAAAGTCACATTTTCATGGCAAGGATCCACTTAAAGATTGGCTTCGACTTTGTCAATGTACAGCAGTCGTTTGCAACTAATTAATCATTTATAAGCTTTCATTCCATGCTGTAATTATAAGAAAACATATAGTTTAACAAAGAGTCATTAATATACCCCAATTGTTCTGGAAAGTCTTATTATGTCCTGATGATTATGGTATTATCTAGCTTTTTCAGTACAGAAAGTGTCAGAGAATTTAATCTTCAATTTTTATTTAACAATGCCATTAATTCCTGATAACAGCTGGTTTACTTGTTTCCCCAAAGAAAATGATTTAGTTGCACTGCCTAATTCTATTTATAGGTAAGGAAGGAAAAAAATAATATGAATTAGTAATTCATACCAGCATCATCAGCACAAAATAAACACCTCAGAAAACAATTGAAAACAACCTGTAGGAGGATCACAGTGGGTTGAATAGCATCAGTGGGAGAAAAACAATTGTTATCATTTTGGGTTAGAACCCTTCATCAAAACTTCTGATTGTTCTTACAGCAGATTGTTTTTTGCTCCAGGTTCCAGCATCTGCAGTCTTCAGTGTGGCTCCAGCTCAGAAAATTAGCTTGAATATGGTATGTGTGGAAGTTAATTCAGGGTGGTTTGAGAACAGATTTTGTGGTTGAATGGTTTTTCCATAGGAAATTAATGTTTAAATAAATCCTTGCAGATGTTGGAAATCTGAAATAAAAACTGAAAATGCTGGAGAGACTCAGCAAGTCAGGCAGAGTCTGTGGAAAGAGAAACATGTAATGTTTCAGTCTGAGATCCTTCATCCTTGAGGTGCACCACAAGATTGGTGCTAGGACCCCTATACGCTGTATACATTGTATATGTTAATGATTTGGACATGGGTATAGGAGGTAAGGTTTATAAGTTTGCAGATGACATAAAAATTGATGAAGTTGGTCAGATCAGATACTATTTATTGGCATGTAATAAAACAGAAATATATTATACAAAATCATCTTTAGTCTGCCTCTGCCACAGATAGACAAAGATTTGCCATTAGTGTTAGCCGGCAACCCTTACAGTTAAAGAAAGAGCACCAAAAGAGAGTTCCTGCAGAGTCATTGAGTGTCCATGGATTTACCTCCTGTGTTCCTGCAGTCTCATAGGACTCCAGTTCAGTTCATTGGCAACCTGAGCCCAGATCCAAAGCTCCGACATGATGAGAAAGTCTTCAGCACCCATGGCCCTTCGGGAGTCCTTCTTGCCCTCAGCACCCTCTTGAATCCCAGTTCCAATACCTGGTCCTTATGAGCCAGCCTCCAGCAGCTTGCAGCCTGGTGAGTCCTTTGACTTCAAGTCGTCAGCATTCTACTGCCTGTGTGTGCCCTTGCTGGTTTGGGTCATCTCCTCTGCTTCTTCTCAATGAGGGATTGTTCTCCCCATTACTGTTGCCTTGCATCAGTCTGCTGGTTCCTCTGAGACTGCATCCCCTCTTGGTTGATGCTGAACACAGGCTCAGCCATCTTGGGGTCAGACACCGTGGTCACAGAAGTTTAAATTAAAAAAACCATCAGCTCTTTTAACAGGCTGTTTAAATCCTGTATGGAGCTGCTGGCAGTAGGACTGGGTGGTAGGAGCCTTCTGTGCAAGCTTCCTGCTCTGTCCCTGTGCGCATCAGCAGCGTGGACATTTTTATTATTTTAAATCAGCTGCAGAACAATATTGATCAGCTGTAAATTAGGCAAAGCAGTGACAGATGGAACTTAATCTTGATAGATGCAAGGTTATGCATTTTGGGAGGTCTAATGAAGGGTGGGGCTGCAGTCAAGTTGAGGAATGGTGGGACCTCGATATACAAACACACAGGTTCCTGAAGGAGGCAGGATGGTGAAGAACACAAACCAGTGCTTGTCTTCATTAGCTGGATACTAGCATCTAAAAGCATGGAGGTCAGAGTACAACTTTATAAAACTTTGGTCAGATGACAGCTGGAATATTGTGTGCAACTCTAGTCACCAAATAACAGGACTAAGACTGTTGCCAAATTAAAAAATAGAGAGAGAGAGCAACAAGAGAAGCAAAGGGATGAGGTGGAGGAAGTGGTCTGCATTTTATCTGGATGTGACTTGTGAGGACATGCCACTTTTCCCTATATTATTTGGGAAATCTCAGTCTTGGAAGGCCTTTCCTTCTGGCTTGCATCTTACTGCCCATGAATTGTGCTCTAATTTTGGTGAATGCAAGCTTGTAACTGATGGGGGTGGGGAGGAATAGCCATAGTGTGTACAGCTGTTCAGGAGGTGGGACTTTAAAGGTTGACTTCCTTCTCTGGTTTCTGTTGAGACCTGTGATGCAATGAACAACATCCATTGGGAGAAGTGCAAATCCAATTTTGGTGATTCTCTCTGGGTGTAAACCACTGAACACTATTTCACATTGCACTTTGTCTAATTTTGCAATGTTTTTTTCTAGCAAGACCCAAGTTGGCAATATAAAAAGGTGCAATTCAGTTTCCAACTCAAGATCTGCAATTATGATGTTCAGAAGACTATTATTGGGTTTTCTTGAATAAAATTGTATTGGATTCAACTTGGGAGATTCCATTGATAATTTGTATGTTCTCATAGTTGGCTGACTTTTTGACTGGCAATTTGAATCTCTTGAGACAACTTTTAAGTGGACTAAACACAGTATAAGCAACATTCTTCCATTCTTCTCCTGATTGAATGGATACTACAATGATGAGATAAAGATGGGAGGGTTCTTTCAGGAAATCGGCTGGTGAAGAACAATCTTATAGGGAGTATTTTTTTTGTTCGAAGAGATTCTCTAGGATTACCACCTGGCATTCCTTGTTGGATGTGTCTAGGTACATTGCAATCGTGGTCTCCAGCAAGTCCTATGAATGTCTGCACTTTTTGCAAGTGTGGAATTCAGACAATTTTTTATTCTGTGTTCTGTAGTCTTGACATTTGAAAGGATTTAAATTTTCCCTTGAGTGTAGGGTTTGGTAGCCAATCTAATGCAGTAGCAGGCAGCAAATTGTAACATCTGCAAACATTAAGTGCAGCCTGGAATAATCTTCATGATCATAAGCTGAAAATAATCTTAATGGGCAAAGCATTCCAGATAGAGCTGTAAACTTGCACTGACGCCTTCGAAGGTCAGAGATCTCATGGAGGGTACAGAATAAATTTGAGCATTGAGTCCTTTACTAGGATGGTTTCAGGTGAAATGGGGTGAGGAAGACCTGACTATTCTCTTCCTGTCATTGAGGAGTCAAATTTCCAATGGGAACTCAGACACCCTGATACATTTGTGGTATTGCTGCATCTGAGCTAAGCCCATTTTCAATTGCACGGTAATTTTTTAATTCGAGTTACATAAAAGTCACAGTATAATTAAATCCTTGGAAAACTAGGAGAAACTACAATGGGATATTGATTGGATAGGGCATAGGTGAAAAAAACGGCTGATGAAACTTCACGTTAGTAGGTCTGAGAATGATAAACTGCACTCTGAATTTAAGTTGGAGAAAAGCACAAGGACTTTGGGATATAGATTCATTGAGCATTAAATTTAGCACTCTAGGATGACAAGGCCATTAAAAAAACAGCCAATAGAATTTCAGGTTTTATCTCGTGAGGTTGGGGTATAAAAGCCAAGTTTTATATAAACGCTAAGATCAGCTATCGTGGTCTGTGCAGTTTATTGATCCACACAGTAAGAGTACTGAATTTAAGAAGAAAAGGTTGCAAAGGCCCAAAATGCTGGATTGTTTTAATTAGATTATAGAAAATAATGCAGGATGCTATGAAAATTATGAAAGCATAGAACAGAGTGAAAGTATCTGATTGCTTTCAGTAAATGAGGATCAACAGCAGGGACTCTGTGCAAGCAAAAATGAAATGCAAGGTATTTAAGACAATGAATTTTCTGTTATTATTCAAAATTTCCTCACATAGGGAATTGCAAAGTTGTGGAATTCACTTTCAAGATTAGTGATTCACACCGATGTTGTACCCTTGGGATGAAAGAGGCTGGGGAATAATATACCAGCAGAAAAAACAAGATGGCTGGTGGGCAGAAATACAAATTCATGCAGGAGATCAGCCCCTGGGAAACTCAGGTTGAAGTTTTGCTTTTGGGATCTTTATTTTCCAGCGAACAGGAGTTGGAGTGAGAATGTGTGAGAGCAGGACAGTTGAAGTAAGTGAGTACTGAGCTGGAGAGTTTCTTTTCCATCAAACTGGAGTTAGAATGAGAGTGTACAAGAGCAAGGCAATTTAAGTAGGTAAAAAATATAAGTGAAGCAGTTGAGGCTTTGGCTCAAGAGGCTTTGGAAAAAAGAGGCGGAGACTAAGATTCTGGTAGGTTTATTATTATTTATTTTTTGACCTTGTATTAGTGCCAAGGTGGAATAGTCAAAATGGCAACAGGGTTAGTGGAGTGCTCATCTTATTAGATGTGGGAATTCTGGGAGACCTATCAACACTCTGATAGCTACATCTGCACAAGGTGCTTCGAGAATATAGCTCATTACACACAATATTAGGGAAATGAAGCTGCAGCTTGATGACCTTCTGGTAGTATGGAGGAATGAGGTAATCACAGATAGGAGCTACAGAGTGGCAGTGACACTGAAGCTGCAGGAGGCAGGAAACTGGGTAACTCAGGAGAGGGAGAAGTATAGCTAGCAAGCAGGTAGTGGAGGGTACCCCTGTGGCCATTCCCCTCTTTAATAATAATACTTATTATTACCACTTTGGATACTGCTAGGGCGAACAATCTACCAGTGACCGTGTCTTTGACACTGAGCCTGGCCTTATGGCTCAGGAAGGAAGGAGGGAGAAAAGGAGAGCAGTAGCAATAGGTGATTCCACAGTTAGATGAGAAGACAGGAGATTGTGTGGACACAGAAAGAGTCACCTGAATGGTTTGTTGTTCCCAGAAGCCAGGGTCAGGGACATCTTGGATCAGGACCATGGCATCCTGAAATGGGAGGGTGAGCAGCTAGAAGCCATGGTACACATTGGATTCAATGTCATAGGAAGGAAAAAGAATGGGTTCTGAAGAGAGAATACAGAGAGCTAGGTAGGAAGCTGAAAGACAGGATCAAGGGTACTAATCTCAGGATCAAGGATAGTAATCTCAGGATTGCTCCCTCTGCCATATGCTAGTGAGGGTAAGAATAGGATGATGTGGCAGATTAAGGTGCGGTTGTATAATTAGTGCAGGGGGCAGAGTTTCAGGTTTCTGGATCAATGGGATCTCTTCTGGGAAAGGTATGATCTGTTCAAAAAGAATGGGTTGCACCTGAATTGGAAGGGGATCAATATCCCGATAGAGAGGTTTTCTCGAGCTGTTGGGGAGGGTATAAACTAGTTTGGCAGGGGAATGGAAACTGCAATGATAGGGCAGAGAATAGAAGAGATGGTAGAAAGGTTGATGCAATGTGCAATGAGTTTGTGAGGAAGTATAGGCATTGGAAGGAGCATAAATGCAATCAGTTGGAGGGATTGAAATGTGTTTATTTCAATGCAAGGGGTGTTACAAATAAGGGAGATAAACTTACAGCATGGTTCAGTATCCAGGATGAATCCGTATAAGTTAGAGGAACTAGATAACATACTCGGTTGGGTGCTGAAGGACTGTGCTGTCCAACTGACAGAGGTCCTTATGGACACTTTCAACATGTCATTGCAGCAGTCCATCATCCTTGTGGGTTTTAAGGCAGCCACCATTATCCCAATACTAAAGAGGGCAAATGTAACAGGCCTCAATGACTATTGCCCTGTGACACTGACCTCCACCATTATGAAATACTTTGAATGTCTGGTGACAGAACGTATCAAAGCGCACCTCCCAGAGACGCTGGATCCGTTTCAATTTGCCTACAGTTAGAACCATTTGACTGACAATGCTATAGCCTTTTCCCTCTACTCCATCCTGACCCACCTTATACGCCAGGCTGCTGTTCACTGATTTCAGTTTGGCATTTAATGCAACCATATCACAGGGATTCAACACCCCTCTCTGTAACTGGATTCTGGGGCAGGGGGAGTGGGAAGAGGGGAAGGGGGAAGTGGCGAGGGAAGGGGGAAGGGGGAGGTGGTGAGGGGGAGAGGGAGAAAGGGGAGAGGGAGAGGGAAAGAGAAGGGGGAAGGGGAGAGGGGAGCGATGCGAATATGATGCAATGCAAATTCCATGTGATGCATTACAGGAAGAATATGGAAGCTTTACTGAGGGACCAGAGGTGATTTACCAGGATTTTACCTGGATCCGTGAATGTGTCTTATGAAGCAAGGTTAACAGAGCTGGGTTTTTCTCGTTGGAGTGAAAAAGGATAAGATGTGACTTAATATTGATGTACAAGATTATGAGAGAGATAGGTAGGATCGACAGCCAGCACAATTGTCCAAGGGCGACTGATGTAAGCACCAGAGAAACTAGGTTCTGCGGAACCCTGGGGTTCCATAGAAAGGCGTAGGGTTCCACAGAAGAAATGACAAGGAGTAATAACGATCTACCTGTTTTTCTTTAAATCACTTATTACCTCTGACTTTAATTCAATTTGTTTCTGGGACAACAGCAAACAGTGCACTCAACCTTAAGAAAACAAAATTAAGTCATGAGGCCTAACATCAGCAGAGCAGGGGTCAGGCCTGCACATCATTTTAAACCAATGAGAATCCAATTTCTTTTGGCATGAAGCTGGCCAAATTTTAAAGATATTCCATGTGTGCAATATCAAGAACCATGGATTGTCGGATTAAAAAAACTAGGAGACAGGATAATTCATCTGAAGAAAATATTGAGGTGCCACCATTTTTCATGGAGATTCTTCAATTACACCTATATTAGAAAAATCAAGTGTTGTAAAGAAACAAAGATATGATGAAAATTATTTGTCACTTGCATTCACCTCAGGTGGGAATAAAGAAGCACCAGATGCACAATTTTCATATCATGCAGTAATGAAAACAAAATACAGAAACCGACGATGCCACTCCTGGCGTAAGGATACAATTATCTAATATTGTGGCCAACATTAAGAAGATCTGTGAGGACAGGAAACAATTTCATTCATGTAGTTAGAGGTTACAAGTGATTTCAACATGGAGAATGGTGATTTTATTTACTTTCTTACTATGCTAAACTGTAATTGGGGTTCTGCAATTTCCAAGAGCTCCCCAAAAGGGTTCCATGAACTTAAAAAGTTTGGGAATCCCTGGTAAAAAGGGGAGGAAAGTTTAGGGGAAACATCAGGGGTAGTTTTTTTTTCCAACAGAGAGTAGCCAGGAATGAATTGCCAGGATTGGTGGTGAAGGCTGGTACAGTAGGAATATTAAAAAGACTCATTCGATCCAATGATTTGTTTCAACCCTCTTTGCATGATTTTGCTTTTCATGATTGATACAAATTGAGAATTGAATGTTTCAAAGATATTTTTATGGACAACAGTTTTGCGTCATTAGAACAGCTTTCTATAAAGTTCAATTTACCAAATACTCATATTTTTCAGATATTTGAAAATCAGGCAGTTTCTTCAATCTCAGATATCTGATTTCCCTGGGGCACCTGATGAGAACATCATTGATGATTTTTTTTTAAGTTACAACTTGCTCACAAAAGTTTAATATCCATTATCTATGATAAGTTGGTAGGTTTAAGACATGCCCCTCTAGTTAAAATTAAAAATGCCTGGGAACTGGATTTAGGGCTTTCATTATTGGACGAGGGTTAGGATTAAATTATTAAAATGGTAAATACTAGATCTCTCTGTGCCGGTCATTGTTCTTTACAATTTAAAGTTGTACATAGGGCCCATATGTCTAAAGTTAAATGATCTTGTATCTATTCAGATGTAAATTATTGTTGTGATAAATGTAAGAGAGGCTTCTTTAATCCACATGTTTTGGATGTGTCCTAGCCTTGAAAAATACTGGAGGGATTTATCCTGAATTTAATTCTGGAGCTTAATCCTTTGGTTGCTCTTTTCTGTATAACTGGAGAAGATGATGTTCTTTTATCTCCAATCTAGTGTCATACTCTGTCTTTTGCCAGACGTTCAATACTGCTCAGATGGAAGGATGCTGCCTTGTCTACTCATGCTCAGTGGCTCTGCGACATTATGACTTGCTTAAATTTAGAAAAGATTCATTAATTTCAGTACTTTGCCATTTTACTCCAGGAATGAAGTACATTAAAAAAATTTTAGCCACTTGATGTTGGTATGGGGATGGGGTTTAGAGACACAGCTATTTGAGATAAAATTATTAGATGCGCTTTTGTATTATGGATGTGCTCTATGTGCCTTTATATTTTGCTGAGCTATGAAATCTGTCACTCTTATTTTGCATTCCATAAATGTTTTGTACATATATGTCTATTTGTATAAAACCAATAAAAATATTAAAGAGAAAAGACAGGCAGATGGGTGCAAAAATAAAAGGGTTATGGGTGCAAGGTAAGGAAGGTTTATATTATTCAGTAGGTTTATATAGGTCAAAGGGCTCGTGCTGTGCTGTGATCTGCTGCTGCATGATTGTTAGGGCTTACAGCGGTTTCCAACCCATGGAAGGGGGAAAAGGACATATGCCATTTTGCATCCAATGTAGAAAATACATTATTAGCACAAGTGCAATTTACAATTGTAGAATTACCTGTCCAAATTACTGAAGTGGCAGGGTTCAATCTGGAAATGCAATCTCCTTCCATTCAGGAAATAAGTAATTTCACTTGCATGACAGTAAAATGCAGCAGTTTCTGAAAGAATTTCTGAACCATATAATTTATCACAGATAAGTTTGGCCTGTGTCTTCGTCACATGTATTTCTCAAAAGGGGATTAAGTAAATCTTCTCCCCAGAGCAAAAATTCCAATATATCATCCAAAAAATTCTTGCCTTATAGTGGATGATCCATTTGTTTTGAAAAAGCAAACAAAAGACCCAGATTTTCAAACTGACATGCATACCTGAGCAGAACATAGTGTCAATATTTTCTATGACACATGGTGACCTTCAACGGGAAAAAGCATGAGAGCTTTAACACATCATTTATCATCATCACAAATGGAGGATTATGATAAATGATGTGCAGAAAAATTAGCCAGAATCTTTTAACTATTTTGGAGTTCTGGCCTATGTTCATTAATCACAAGTAGCAGTTTGTTGCTATGACAGCAAACAAAACCTGTAATATTCTTCTCATATACACATTTCACAGCTCGGTTTTCTTTAACCAAGCCTAGTGTTCAGACTTTTGCATTTTGCTTAATTCAGCATATTGCCAGTATAAAAGCAATGCCACATCAAAAACACTGATCTAGATTTGAAATTAAACCTCAGATTTTAAAATATATTGACTATTAAAATCTATAAAAAGATTAACATAATTTAGAGCAGAATAGAAGTTATAATCTATGATTAAGAATTAAATTAGGAAGTTAACCCAAATCAAATGAAAAGAAGGACATCAAGTATATCATTTAAAATCCAATTAATAATTGATAAACTCTCATTAGCAGAGTATTGTTATTCTTGTGTTGCCATGTACAGAGATAAAATTTGAACATGAAAATCTGTACACTAATATATAGAGATACCGTATTATAGGCCTATTCAATCTAATCAAGAAGCATCTAAGTGTAGATGTAGGAAAACAAACAATAGCTGCAGGTCAAATAGGAACTACTGCTGAAATATCTTGTATGCTTTCATTCCAGATTTTGACTGTCCTGTTTTCAACATTTTATGTAAACAAAAATGTTAATTTCATGCCTGGGTTAATTTAATTTTTGATTCTTAAAGTAATATAAGATTTTTGGATTGCTCTTCTGTCATAAAAAAGTTTTCATTTTCACTAACTCCACTAATTTCAACAGAAATTTATACTTGAGAGTTTCCAATACAAACTGCATGGCTGTTTCAAGCAGATATAATGTAAACTGAAAGATTTGTTATTCCTCTTCTCCAAATTTCACTATTCTTATGACCACCTGTTTGACCACACATCCTCTGGCAACTCAGTTTATTCAATCAAAACACAGAAATACTGGAAGAATTCAGCCAGTCTTGCAGTGTCCGTAGAAGGAAAGATATATTACTGACATTTCAGGCCTGAGGCCTTGCTCAAGGTTTGGAGGCTGAGTTCCTCCAGCATTTCTGTGTTTTAACTACAATCAGAGCATCTGCAGACTTTTGTGTTTCACTTTGTTTATTTCATTTTCCGTTGTCTATAATTTATCCAAGTGGCACTGTTCTCCTTGTACTTGAGTCACAAAACAACCTCATACAGTGTGGTGCACTGTTAGCCAGAATCAGACACACACAAGGTAAGACTGTACAACAGGCTTTAATCCACAAAGACTTCTACAGAGCCAGGCTGGCTGTGGCTGCAGCATCTCTGAGTGAAGCCTCAGGAGGCTGGCGCAGGCTTATATCCCAGAAGGTGATTGACACCCGACCGGGTGGGGCTTGATCCATTCAAGCCGACTGATTGACAGCCGGCCAGGTGTTGTCCTGTCCACTTACACTCCAGAGGTTGCCCCCTGCAGTAGGCCGGTGGTGTACCACCACATACAGCTTTCTAATTCCCGTCAACACAACTAAAACATGAATTTGAGTAGTACCTTGAAGGTAGTGAAACATCCTAATGCACATCATGGAGCATTATCAAACATTTAGCTACAAATTACATTTGGATATGTCACCAAAGCTTGGTAAAGATATTGTATTTAAGGAGTGGCAGAATGGAGAATAGTAGCAAGGTACTGCAGTTCGATGAGAGGGAAATTCTAGAGTTTAGGAGCCCATGGTTGTCAGTGGTGTATTAATGCAATTCTATAATATGTGGAAGACCAGAACTGGGGGATTTCAGAGATCCCATGAGGACTGTTGACCTCAAATCTCTATTTCCTTGACCCCTGCCTTGTTCATCTCCTATTTCCATTTTCTTATTAATTGCATGATCAGCCACAGCAACCTGATCTCCCCCTTCACTTCATTAAAACCTTTGATCAATGCCTGTTCTTTGCCTTTGTGTTAGGATTATGTTTGAAATGTGCTGCATATGCATCGTGGCAAATATTTAATGGTGCAGAGTTCCTCTTTTGGAGCCCACTGAATTACCTCTCTTCAGTGCCCAACATAATTGAGAGTCAGATTAATAATGCTAAAAGGTTATGCCATTATCATTGTGTACTGCTTTAAGTCTCATTCCTCGATAAGAGATCTCCAAAATACTTGTGCAGTGCAGAATAGACAATGCTAGTGAAATTCAAGCGCAGCTTCTTTTATCAAAATCAGATAATGTCCATTTCCTCAGATTGGATGAAGGAAAACTATGGGGGCATAGATTAGGAATCTCCAGATTATCAGGCACATCCCAAAAGACCAGAGGACAACTTTCTAATTGGCATCTACTGACAGGTTCTTTCACCCCCTCCATTTATTGCTTTAAAACTAGAGCCATGGAGTTTTACAGCACAGAAATAGGCCCTTTGGCCCGACTTGTCCATGCCAATCAAGTAGTCCACCCAAGCTGATCCCATTCGCTAGTATTCAGGTCATATTCTTCTAAAGCTTTCCTATCCGTCTTCCTTCCCTAAGTGGGCAGAACCAATTATGTTTCTCATGCACCAGTGCACTACACATTGAGAAATACAGCATTAATTAGTTGTTGCTGTCAGAAGGCAAGAGATGAATGGTGATTATGCCCACCTCTGCAGGATTTCCTCTCCATTTCAGCAGAATGAACTGACAACTGAGCCCATTTCATTTCCCTGTGCTTCTTCCATTATCCCTCCTCAGTTATATTTAGTTTCTCACTGATCCAAACGAACAACCATCAGCTCTTTTTTCTGCACAATGTTCTCTATTATTTCAGTCATCAAGCATCGAGTTAGACAAGCAGATCTTTGATCATTGTTGGCAATTACAAATAACCTCTGATGTGCCTTTTGGGTGCTATACATTTCCAGACCTGATTCTTTCCACTTTGATCCACATCATTTTGCCTCTCCCTCCCTGTTCCAGTTCCCTCCCCCATCTAAAATTGGAAGAACATTTAAAATTTAAGAGTCTTCTGATTTGAAAAATAAAACTCATTGGACAAGGAATCTTGGAATACTTGTTGTTAACCAATCCAGCACAGGGAAAAGCCATTCAGCCCATATGAATCATTCTGGCCCTCAGAACCCCCACCCCCAAACTATTTGCCTTTCTCCCTCTTTTTCATGTTCAAAAATCTGCTGGAAACATATTTCTGCAAGAGTGTGTTTGTCCACTTCCCTGATTAATAACTAAAGTATTTTGGCACATTTTTTATTAATGAAAGCTGCTATATAAATATATTGTGTGCCAATATTACTTATTTGAAAATGAATGCATTTCCATTATGGTAATATAACAACAATAACTAAACTGGTTTGCTCTATTAAGCAGATAATTTTAGCTTTGGGAAAATTGTTGACATTTTGATGTTTCAATAAAATGTACAACATTCAATAATAATGCAAGAAAATACACTGCTCAATAATGATATACTCCAATAACTCTTATCTAATTCCATTCTTTATATGACTGGCAAAAACCCATTCATTTCCAGGTTCATGCTTGATTGTCTGCAAACTATTCATGTAATAAAACACAAGAAACAAGTGCATAATTAAACCAGATTAGATCACTTTGCCCTTCACACCTGCCTTCTCATTCAACATGATCATGACTGGTCTGACCAGGCATTGCAACCTCTTCAGTGAAATAGCCATCAATTCACTGCTCTTGCAAAACAAAATCTTTGTAAATATCCCCAATGACATAAATGATATAGCATTCATCACATTCAAAGTTGGATTCTTACAGAGATTCACCATTCTATGTGAGAAACTTCCATGCACCTCAGATTCAAAATGATCAGTCATGGTTTCCAGTCATGTAACCATGTCCAAATGAAAAGGACAACAGGTTATGCAGCATTCATTGGAGAGAAATGAACAGGCAATTTTCAAGGCGGATCCTTTTCTGAGACTACAAGAATTATGTCCGCTTGTTTGAGATTTTCCTACTCATAGAAACAGCTCGGAGTGTACTATCATGCTCTCAGAATCTTATATGTTTTGATAAGATCAGATCTTGGTCTCCTAAATTCCAAAGTAATAGGACAAACTTTTCTTCCCAGGAATTAGCCTTGTAAACTTTTTCCAGAGATGGAGACATTACAGAGCTTCCACTTCAGTATATTAAGTAAAAATAGTTTGTCGAAATCAGCATGATCTCCATGTACTAACAATTAATCAAGAAATGAATCCATATTTGATTTATATAGTTGTTTTTTTCCATATTATATAATACATTTCTCAATAAATGTATCTGTAATTAAATGTTCAAATTGACTCTGTTCTGGCAGTCTTAAACTCACACCTAATTTCCCTTTTAAATATATTTTAAGTTCATAGTATGAAAAACTTGTATTATTTGGCATTTCATATTTCTCTTTCATTAGTTCAAAAGTCATAAAAAAAGAACCAATAAAAACCAATCTTTCATTCTCTGTATACATTTACTGTACCAAATATAAAAAAAAGGATTATTCACATTAAAAGGAATAAGCTGATTTTGTTTTAACACTACCTTTGGTATTTGATCATTTTTAATTCCCCTTTCCATATGAATTTCATTCCATACATTCAGCAAATGCTTTAATATTGGTACATCTGTTTTCTTTTTCAATAACTCTAAATATACAAATTCAAGAAGTTTGGTTAAGTTTGTGCCAAATACAATTAATGTTAGATATCAAATGGTACAGTATAATTTTCTACATCAATTGTATTATATACTCCATATAAATTCAAAGGATTAAACTCAAATTATTCTGATAAATGTTTTAAAATGTAATAAGGAAGTTGGGACCTTTGTATACTCCATTTGGTCCTGTGTTGAAGTGGAAAGATTTTAGAGAAATTTGAGTATATTATTAGGACAAATATGAAGATAAAAATACAAAAAAAATCAGAGAATATTTTTACTTAGTAATATATATGAAATAGATGTGAAAATGAAGTTGGATAAATATCAAGAAAAATTTCTTAATATAACAATAGCAATAGCAAAAAATGTGTAGCAGCGACGTGGAAAACAAAAAAATTTATAATGATGGACTGATGGAAAGCTGAAATACAAAATTGTATACCATTAGAAAAACTACTTATAATTTAAGCAATTAGATTGGGAACTTTTATAAGATTTGGGAACCATAAATGGAATTTGTTAATAAAAATCCATTCACATCTCCCACTCCTTTCAAATTAATAATCAGGAGGTACAATAGTTATAATCAAGAGAATATGATTAATATATAGCTTAAGTGTTTTTTTTTCTATTCCTCCTGGGGGGAGAGGGGTTTTTGGGGAAAAATATAAAAATTCTTGCATCATCCTGTATTGAATAATATTGTATTATCTATATATTAATTGAATAATTGGTATTGATACAAGTGATAAATAAAAATTAAAAAAAAGAATCCATATGTTATTTTTGCTTATCAAAAACATCAAGTTTTGAAGATGTTTGAGTGACTCGCCAGGTACCACGTAAGGCATTGGTTCTCAACCTTTTTCTTTCCACTCAAGTACCACTTTAAGTAATCTCTATGCCATAGGTGTTTATGATAGGAATCACATAAGAAGACAATTTCAGATTTAATCCTCAATTTGATTTAGATTTACTAATTTCAGTCAGAGGCAGTAACAAATCACAATTAGTCATAATAACTTGATATTGAAGGGGTAGTATATTTAGGTCTGAGATGAGAATACATTTTCTTCACTTATGAGGATAGCAAGTCTCAGGGGTTTGGAAATGTGTATTTTCAGGGAGGTTTTGATAATGTCCTTCAATTATCAACTTCATCCACCTATTGTTGCTTCCTGAGGCATTATTTGGGATACAGGGCCCACCCTATGAACTTGGTGATGGACAGTGTCAATGTTGGTTCATTTATATAGCCTGTGAATTGTGAGGATTTTGCTGAGACCACATTGGTGCTAATATTCCAGTGCTTTAAATTGTTTCCCAAAAGTAAACGTGCCTCAGAAATGTACAGGAAGGTTTACTTCTATCTGGTAAACCATACATTTTGTGCAGCTTTGAGGTTTTGATCTTCATGGACTCTTTTCCTCAAACACCAAAGACTACATGAGTTATGCACTGAGGGTGATGATGAATTTCATCATCAATATCTGTAACATTGAAAGTGGCCCACCATTTCCAGATTTTTACTATGGACTTTTATTGTTGGAGGGCTGTGCCCATACAACAGGGAAATAAAACATACTCTAGAACTGCAGCCACCTCAATATCAGACAGAGTAATGGTAAAGACTTTAAAATAGTAATGGGGGAAATATAGCTAGGCTTCGAGTTTATTGCAAACAAGAAAACAGATGGTGTACAAAATAAAAGACAAAAGTAACAATAAAATATCTGAAAATAGTAAAGCAACATCGGTGGAAAGTAACAGGAATAAAAATGGAGACAAAAGTAAAACACATACACAAAGTTTATACACAATAATAGAGAAGATGTCAAAGGATGGGCTTTAGATAAAACTTTGAAAATACAGTGTGGAAATACGAATAAGGAACATGGCAGAATATTTTTAAAAAAGAATATTTTGGAATATGGCTACAAAAAGGAAAAGCAAGAGAAAAGTGCAGGTGACACTAAGAATAGAAACATTCTGCAGATATTTATATATTTTGTTGAATAAAATAACAATTATAAGAAAGTCTTGTTGGATGTGAGAATAATGGAAAGGAATGTGAAAGCCCCAGAAACAACTCAAAAGGTATGTTATCGCAGATGCATAGTAGTCCATATGTTAAGAAAACAATAAAAAAGGAATGATTTGGAAGGGCTGACTTAAGGAATGAGGAACAGAAACCAGAGGAAAATGAGTGGAGGTTTGCATGGATCAGTGTCAGACCAATCTGGATAGCTCAAATGACTTTTTTTCCCCCGTGTTGTGGATTGAATGTCATTCTACAAAAGCTTTGATCTTGTGTTGCAAAATCCTAGTGTGGGGTTTTTTTTGCAGTTGCATGAAGGTTTGGAAGAATGATTTACTGAATAAAATTAAATTTAACATTGTCATTGCAGAACTTCAGTTGTTGGTAATCTCAGCCCTGATGGTTTTTTGGTAATTACTGTTTCTACAAGTTAGGACCAATCAGCAAATTTCATTACTGCATTTGATGACAATTATATCACATTATTTGAAATTTTTTTTGTGTTGGTTGGATTTTAAATACATATAACATTAATTTAGACCAATACATATCTTGTCATTTTGGTATTTTGAGTTGGCCAGAGTAAAAATACTTTAGATGGACCATCCTGAAAAGGGAATTTAGTTAATGTACACATCAGTCTCTTTGAAATGACCATGTTTTAATTCTTTTTTATCACTTCATACTTTCATTTCTACTTCAGAGAATTTTAATCCCTTCAATAAAATATAAATCCATGTTGGCTCTCGTTCATTCAAAGCAAATTCGTTTCCCTGGATTTCTCCTTGTGCAATCCAATTTCACACCTGTGCAAATCTGTTCCCACATTGCACTTTCATGAAGACCAAAGGAAAATGATTAAAAATAGGATCAGTCAAGCTTCAACATCACCTTCATGTAAAAGACACAGTCTAGTGTAGTGTAACATAAATAGAGTGTTCCAGGTAAAGGAGTCAGGAAAAATAAGCACTATTTAGCCTAAATGAAATCTTTAACTACATCACTGCCACCCCATAGACGACCTCTTGAATTATTGTACCATGGTGTTGCACATGCATGCTTCTGACCAATAAAATTATATACACAGAGCCATGGCCCACAACAAATTATGTGCAAGCTTTGCTGTTTCCAGTGGTTGAACCTCATCCAACAACTGACATGCGGTGGATAAGAGTGGCTTTGGGGAAGGCCAAAAACATGGGGCCAAAATAGAAGGGTTGCAGCTGGGATTTCTCCTCTGCAAAGCTACCTTGCAGCACAAGACTCTCTTCAAAAGAAAATCATAGGAAGCCACACATTAGAACCATAGAACACTAGAGTACAGAAACAGGCTTCTTTGGCCATTCTCGTCTGTGCTGAACCATTTTTTTTGCCTAGTCTCACTGACCTGCACCCAGTCCATAGCCCTCTGCATCTCTCCCATCCATGTACCTGTCCAAATTCTTTTTCAATGTTACAATTGAGCCCATATTCACCATTTTAGCTGGAAGCTCATCCCACACTTCACCACTCTCTGTGTGAAGAAGTTCCTCCTCATGATCCCCCTAAACCTTTCCCTTTTCACTCTTTATCCATGTCCTCTGGTTTGTTTCTCACCTATCCTCAGTGTAAAAAGCCTATCGACATCTATCCTGTCTATCCCCCTCGTAATTTTAAATGCCTCTATCAAATCTTCCCTCATTCTTTCACGTTCCCAGGAATAAAGTCCTAAACTGTTTAATCTTTCCCTGTAACTCAGTTCTTAAAGTCCAGGCAATATCCTAGTAAATCTTCTTCGCACTCTTTCAGCTTTTATGTTTACAAGGCGTGATATAAGATCATGTAGACAAACTTTATGATGCTGGTCACCTGAGATAGGAACAGAAGGACATCTGTGAATTAACTAGAAGGACTGTGGTGGAGTAAGAAATTATAGCGAAGGTTAAGATAAAAGGAGGCAGAGTATAGGCGTGAGGAATCAAAATTCAATGAAAGCCACGGTATATTTTATTCAACTGAAAACTAGGTCACCTGGATCTTCAAACCCGCTCCACCATTCATTGAGATCATGGTTGATCTTAGTTATCAACAGAATTTTTTGAGCATTTTCCTGATATTTCTTGATTCTTGTAAAGTTCAGAAATATGTACAGCTCTCTTTTGACTAAACACAATAACTAAGCTCTATGGCCTGAAGTAGAAAATTTCAAAGGTTCAACATCTGAGTGAAGAAATACTCATCTCAATCATAAATGGCCTACCCTTATTATCAGTTAAGCAAAACTGGAGACACTGTGATTGTAGTTTACACAAACATGCTGGAGAAGGAAAAAAAAAATCAGCAAATCGGAAAAAAAAAATCAGCAAATCATGCCACATTTTTTATAAAGCAAAGATAAAGATACAAAACCAGCCTCATGCCCTGCCAAACCAAGGCCAGCCACAAACTGGAAGAGCAAAACATAATATTCTCTCTTGGCACTCTCCAACCAGATGGCATTAACATCAATTTCTCCCGTTTCCATTAGGCCACTCCCCTACCTCCCCCATCCCTCGTCTCCTTACTTCCAGCTCTCCACCCCATTCAGAGAGCTATCCCCTCTCCTCATCACCTCAGCTTTTTTCAATTGAGCCCTATGACTTCCTCCCCTCCTCCCCTGGCCTGTACTCCTCCCCTCTGCCTCACCCCCACCATTTTATTCAATCACCTGCCCGTTTTTTCCCCTTACACCTTGATGAAGGGCTCAGGCCCACAATGTTGGATATGCATTTTTACTACATAAAGCATGCTGCATGACTTGCTGAGTTCCTCCAGCAATTTTGTGTAAACTACCCTTATTCTCAACCGTGCTCTCAATCCAAGAGTTCAAGCTTTCTCTTTCAAGGAAAACACTCACCTGCATTAAATTGTCAATATATTTTAAGAATGTGTGCTTTTTCTTGCCAGATCTCCTCTCATTCTACTAAGCTCTCACGAGTACTATAATCTACTCGTCAATCTCTCCTCAAAAAGGCATTCCCAGAAGTGGTCTAGTGAAAGCTTGCTGCTCTCACTCTTTGGCAAGTATACCCTTTCTCAAGTTCAAAAACCAAAGTGAACACAACATATGACAGTTCTAATTGAACAAATATTTAGAGGTTATTTTACATTGCCTCCCAACATCATTTCTTTACCAATTTCACTCTGCTAATCAAGCATTGAGCCAAACAGCTTAGAAACAGTCCCTTTGGTGTAATGAATCTACATTGGACATCAAACCATCATTTACACCAATTCCATTTTTATTCTCTGAATACTCCCATCAATTGCCTCCAGATTCTTGCACTAATTTACACTATGGGCAAATTCACAGCTGCCAGTTGACTTACTAGGTCACAATCTTTGCGATGCTTGAGGACACAGAGTAACCCCTGTAGTCACAGGGGGATCATACAAATTTCACAGAGTGCTGGGAGTCAAAATTGAAGCTGGATTGGAGGAGCAGTGAAGCAACATTTCTCCTAGCTCCACTACTGTGTCACCTGTTGTTAGCTGACCCTAATGTCAAGAATTATTCATGCTAATTAGCCAGACAATGTGTTGAGGTAAATGGCAAATTAGTAAATAAAATACTATCAAATTGCTGAGGTACATTCATTTAAGCTAATCCATAAATGTGCGTCTACACAAGTTATAAGCATTATGTTTGCAGCATTCCTTTGAGTAGGAACCTTTAAGAGTACCAAGGATTATCATAAATAATTTGGGTGTTTGCGAATTCTGTCTTTCAAAGTTACTTTTACTGTCATGCAATAATACATTAAAAATGTATGTTTAAATTTTGTCTGCCATAAAACAAAGGGTTGCCAATAGTATTGTCTGGCACCCCAAACAATAGGAGAAAGAGAAGCAAAAGAGAGCATGCATGGATTTGTCTACAGCACTCCCACAGCCTCTCCAGACGTATGGGCTTCTGTTCAATCCATTGGCAACCTGAGCTCCAGATCCAAATCTTCGACACGATCAGGAAGCCTTCAACACCCAATGGCCCTTTGGGAGCTCTTCTTGCCCCCTCTTTAACCTGGCTCCGATACCTTGTTCCCATGAGCCGATGTTCAGCGCTCCATGGGGATCCCCCTACCATAAATTGCCTGCAGCCTGTGTGGGGCCCTTAACTGCTGTCCCTCACGTTTCCACTACAGTGGTCACCTTCCCTGCAAGCCCCTCACTGGTCCACTACTGTGTTCACTGCCCTGCAGTGCCATCTCCTCTGCTTTTCCTTCTTAACCTGTTTTGGGGGGGGGGGGGTGAGGGGACTGTCTTCGTACTGTTTCTGCTGCCTTGCTCTAGCCCACTGCTTCCCCAGATTCCACAATCCCCTGTGGCCACTGCTGAGCATAAATGCTGCCAACTTGAGCGCAGACCTCTTGGTTGCAGGATTTTAAAAACAATTTTGGCTCCTTTTAAATCTTGTATGGAGCTGTCGGCATTAGGACTGGGTGGTTGAAACCTTTGGAGCAGTGTTGTGACTCCACTCTCCTGGGTCTGCACCAGAGACAACAGCACACCACTATTTTATGTCAAAAGATATCTTGGAAATTTATATTGTCTAAGTAAATCATGGTTACTTTGTCAAATGATGCTTGATATAGTGATGCATGGCAGATTGATTAACATTGCTAATGTCCCTTTTGGTTCCTTGCTGAGGCAAGAAATTGTTCAAAGCTGGTCTGGTTGCTTCATTTTAGTTATCACTGTCATTGTTCCCATGGGGAACTAGTGCCTTTGAAGATCTTTGTTAGGCTCAGTTTATTCATTTGTGGCTTATATTATCTGTTAGTACAGATAGCAGCCAGATACTTGTGCAGTCAGGATCCAAATTCAGAATCCATTAAATGGTGCGAGCTAAAAAACTTTACCCCATCCTTCAGTGTTTGAAAATCACTAGCCTCAGCCCTATAAACAGGGCCAGCAGATATTGAAACAATGTTTTGCAGTTGATTTTTAAGTGAACATCTTTTATATTTGAGAAGTTGAGATGTTAAAAATACAAGACATAAAACAGTTTAAGTTTCAGAGACATAGACGCGTTACCTTTGAAACAGTAGGATGATTTCTTGAAAGGAATGAAAAAAGATAATTTAAAATGCAGGAAAAATAATTTGGTGCCGAGTTGTTTAATATTGTTCAAAGAGAAACAAAATTTAAGAAAAAAATTCCACAGCTCAATTCACATATTTGTTACAAACTTTCGAGATAACTTACTCATGCAGTTGAGTGAAACAATGCCTAATGTAAACATATTATTCTATATCAATTTTTCTGTTAATCCAATTGTAATTAATTCACTTATTATTTTAAACACCATTTTTTATTATGAATGAGATCTAGAGAATGTATAGTTCAGTGGTTAACACTATTTATATGATAGGGTATGCTTGCCATGTTACTGAATTTATCTCCACATAAAGAACCTTGTGGGAAATTATTAAATTGGGGGGAGGGAAAACTGACATGATTAACAGGAGCTGCTGAGTTAATTGATTGCAGGTGTACTCGAGCAAGTCCATAAATGATGGAGCAGTTGTTTAAGGAACAACTAATTAAAGTCCAGGACCAGCACATTTTAATCAGAAGGAAGGTTAAGGATGGCAAAGTAAGAAAACCTTGGATGACAAAAGAGGTTGTGAATTTAGTCAAAAAGGTGTGTGCAAGGTTTAAGAAGCTACAGTTAAACAGGGTCCAGAAGGAATATAAAGATTGAGATACTAAATGAGATCTTTGGTTCTGTACTGTATTTACCAAGGAGAAGGACCTGGAGGAGAGTGATAAGGATCATGATGTGGAGAATGCTAATGTGCTGGAGCAAGGTAAATTGGACAAGTACCCAGGATCTGGTGAGATATACCTGGCTATTGAAATAGGCAAATGTGGAGATTACTTGATCTTTGACCAAGATATTTGCAACCTCGCTAGCCACTGGAGAGGTCCCAGAGAAATAATGAGTTGCTAATATTGTACTTTTGTTCAAGAAAAATAAAGGAATATTTCAAGAAATTATGGGGCAGAGAGCCTCACATTAGTGGTACAAAAACTAATGGAGAGGATACATCGAGATAGGATTAATGCAATTTTGAAAGGCAAGGCCAGATTTGACTTAGTGGCCATGACTTTATGAGAAACCAAGTAATGTCTTACCAATTTGATTTGAGTTTTTTAATGAGGAAATGCAAAAGGAGGTAGATGAGGATAGGGTGTTGTCTATGTGGGTGTAGTAAGGCATTTGACAAGGTCCCTCATTGTAGGTTGATCCAGAAAGTACATATTCATGGAATCCACAATGAATTGATAGTTTGGATATGGAATTAGCTGGCTCAATGAGGACTGAGGGTAGTGATGGAAAGGTGCTATTCTGGCTGGAGGTTGGTGACCACAGATATTCCACAAGGATCAGTGTTTGGACCTCTGTTGTGTGATTTAGGTAAATAACTTGGATGAAAAAGTAGGTAGCTGAGTTAATAAGATTGGTGGAGCTGTGGAGAGTATTGAAGACCATCAAAGAATACAGATCAGTAGATATGGGCCAAGAAATGGCAAAGATTAAGGAAATTGAGATTTTGTAATGGTTATTGGCAGGAGGGGATGGGAAAGTGCATTTGGATGTTTGTAATTAGGGGCAGAGGAAGGATGTGACTGAAAGTTGGTGCAATAGATTGGGTGATCAGGAGTCACGGGATTACAGAAGGTTCTGCACATTAAGGTACATGGAGGTATTCACCTTGTATCATGATGTAAAAACATGATTGCTCACTGAGTTACTATTGATGATTAATTAAGACAGTCCTTGAAGTCAATTCAATTTCCCATTCAACATTAAATGACAGAAAATACTGCCAACTTGTTATTGCATGCAGTTATGAATTTTTTGTCAAAATGGACCTATTCGGTGAAAAAATTGTCCAGCAGAATCTAACACCCAAGCTCAGATATTTTATTTCACATATAGTACTTTTTGTTCTTTTCTACAGAGAACCTAGAGGAGGATGTCAGTGAAAACATGCTAATATTCTATTACACAACTCTAATTTTGATGAGGTGAAAGTATTAGTAGATGAAACACTATCCATCCAAAATTCAAATGATTAACAATAAACATTTAATTCCTGGAGGAGTTGTCCAATCAGTGTTGCCTGTGGGATCCTCAGGGTCCATTTGGTCAGTGAGAGGTTCCAGAGACTTTCAGTTCTCAGGTTGGAAAACCAACTACTAAGCTTGTAGCAGAAAAATCTCATGTTAGTATTGTAATCCCATTGATAGCAATCTGGGAAATTGGCTACTGGGAGAAAAAAATGAAATAGGTTTCTAAATTTAATTTAACTAAGTTAATTATATTCATTGTTTTAGTTGTATATTTACATATACTTTTTAAAAAATGAAGTTAAATAAGTCCATAATTTTAACTATGGGAACTGCTGTAATGGCAGCACTGCCGTGGACCCATGGAGAGCAGGGAGCGCTCCCGTAGGGTCCAACTGCCCTCTTCATATGCTATCAGCTCTGATTAGGCTTTAAATAGCCTGTAAATGGAGCCAACAGTGGTTTTATTTAAAATCCCACAACCAAGATGATTGGCAGCAGTCATGAGGGGTTGCAGACTCCAGGGAAGCGGAGGACTGGTGGAGGACACCAGAAAATGGGGAGATCATCCACCATCTGAGAAGGAGAAGCAGAGGAGATGGCTCACAGAATGGTGACTACAGTTACGGACCAGTGAGGGGTTCTGCAACTGAAGAACACAAAGGCGGTGGGCTGTTGGTGACTCAAGGTGAGGAAGCCACACAGCCTATGGGTTGCTGGCGACTGCGGTCAAGGAATTCACACCGGGCTGCAGAATGGTGGAGACTGGCTGAAGGGGTACCAGGTATCGGAACTTGGATGTGAGAGGGTGCCGAGGGCGCAGAATGGTTCCTGATCGTATCAGAGGTTTAGATCTGGAGCTAGGGCTGCTGGTAATTTGGATTGGACTCTGTGTGGCTGCAGGTGAATCCATGGACACACAGTGACTCTCTTTTGCTTCTCTTTCTCTGTCTGTAAGAGGCACTTCAGGCAACTTCTGCTGATGGCGAATCAGTCTGCCTTATGACAGATGAAAACAAATTTCATGTAACATTACACTGTCTTTATCACATGACAATAAATTAAATATTGAATCTTGAAACATTTTGTTTTTACTTTTTGACAGTTCATATGTGAGTGTGAACATTTGAGAATGTTAAAGGTTCATCATCCTGGGAATAGGGCTCTCATGAGAAGACTATGCCCTGGACATGCTGAATGACACAGCATGGTCCAGATGCAGATGACAACAATCTCAAGGTATTCATCTAGACCAGTGGTCCTCAACCTTTTTCGTTTCACCCACATACCACTTTAAGTAATCCCTTACTAATCACAGAACACTTATGGAATCGAGAATAGTTAAAGTGAACTGGGCTTCTCCTCCAGGAAAAACAAGGACTGGTTTGACGAAAACAGCCAAGAAATCCAGGAGCTGCTGGCAAAGAAGCGAGCTGCCCACCAGGCTCACCTTACAAAGCTGTCCTGTCCAGAGAAGAAACAAGCCTTCCGTCGCGCATGCAGCCATCTTCAGCGCAAATTCCGGAAGATCCAAATTGAGTGGTGGACTAGCCTCGCCAAGCGAACCCAGCTCAGCGTGGACATTGGCGACTTCAGGGGTTTCTACGAGGCTCTAAAGGCTGTGTACGGCCCCTCACCCCAAGTCCAAAGCCCGCTGCGCAGCTCAGACGGCAAAGTCCTCCTCAGCGACAAGATCTCCATCTTCAACCGATGGTCAGAACACTTCCAATCTCTTTTCAGTGCCAACCGCTCAGTCCAAGATTCCGCCCTGCTCCAGCTTCCTCAACAGCCCCTAAGGCTAGAGCTGGATGAGGTCCTCACCCAGGATGAGACATATAAGGCAATCGAACAACTGAAAAGTGGCAAAGCAGCAGGTATGGATGGAATCCCCCCAGAGGTCTGGAAGGCTGGCGCCAAAACTCTGCATGTCAAACTGCATGAGTTTTTCAAGCTTTGTTGGGACCAAGGAAAACTGCCTCAGGACCTTCGTGATGCCACCATCATCACCCTGTACAAAAACAAAGGCAAGAAATCAGACTGCTCAAACTACAGGGGAATCACGCTGCTCTCCATTGCAGGCAAAATCTTCGCTAGGATTCTCCTAAATAGAATAATATCTAGTGTCACCGAGAACATTCTCCCAGAATCACAGTGCGGCTTTCGCGCAAACAGAGGAACTACTGACATGGTCTTTGCCCTCAGACAGCTCCAAGAAAAGTGCAGAGAACAAAACAAAGGACTCTACATCACCTTTGTTGACCTCACCAAAGCCTTCGACACCTTGAGCAGGAAAGGGCTTTGGCAAATACTAGAGCGCATCGAATGCCCCCCAAAGTTCCTCAACATGGTTATCCAACTGCACGAAAACCAACAAGGTCGGGTCAGATACAGCAATGAGCTCTCTGAACCCTTCTCCATTAACAATGGCGTGAAGCAAGGCTGTGTTCTCGCACCAACCCTCTTTTCAATCTTCTTCAGCATGATGCTGAACCAAGCCATGAAAGACCTCAACAATGAAGACGCTGTTTACATCTGGTACCGCACGGATGGCAGTCTCTTCAATCTGAGGCACCTGCAAGCTCACACCAAGACACAAGAGAAACTTGTCCGTGAACTACTCTTTGCAGACGATGCCGCTTCAGTTGCCCATTCAGAGCCAGCTCTTCAGCGCTTGACGTCCTGTTTTGCGGAAACTGCCAAAATGTTTGGCCTGGAAGTCAGCCTGAAGAAAACTGAGGTCCTCCATCAGCCAGCTCCCCACCATGACTACCAGCCCCCCCCACATCTCCATCGGGCACACAAAACTCAAAACGGTCAACTAGTTTACCTATCTCGGCTGCACCATTTCATCAGATGCAAGGATCGACAAAGAGATAGACAACAGACTCGCCAAGGCAAATAGCGCCTTTGGAAGACTACACAAAAGAGTCTGGAAAAACAACCAACTGAAAAACCTCACAAAGATTAGCGTATACAGAGCCTTTGTCATACCCACACTCCTGTTCAGCTCCGAATCATGGGTCCTCTACCGGCATCACCTACGGATCCTAGAACGCTTCCACCAGCGTTGTCTCCGCTCCATCCTCAACATTCATTGGAGCGCTTTCATCCCTAACGTCGAAGTACTCGAGATGGCAGAGGTCGACAGCATCGAGTCCACGCTGCTGAAGATCCAGCTGCGCTGGATGGGTCACGTCTCCAGAATGGAGGACCATCGCCTTCCCAAGATCGTGTTATATGGCGAGCTCTCCACTGGCCACCGTGACAGAGGTGCACCAAAGAAAAGGTACAAGGACTGCCTAAATAAATCTCTTGGTGCCTGCCACATTGACCACCGCCAGTGGGCTGATATCGCCTCAAACCGTGCATCTTGGCGCCTCACAGTTTGGCGGGCAGCAACCTCCTTTGAAGAAGACCGCAGAGCCCTCCTCACTGACAAAAGGCAAAGGAGGAAAAACCCAACATCCAACCCCAACCAACCAATTTTCCCCTGCAACCGTGTCTGCCTGTCCCGCATCGGACTTGTCAGCCACAAACGAACCTGCAGCTGACGTGGACATTTACCCCCTCCATAAATCTTCGTCTGCGAAGCCAAGCCAATGTCATATAAAGTACACAGTGTACTGTGTGACCTGTTGAGTTTCTCCAGCACTGTAGTTTTACTACAATCACAGCGCTTGCAGACATTTGCGTTTAACTTTCATGGATAGATTTTATCATCACAATATTGAAGCAATAAACCCAAATAAACAGAGAAAGTATCAGATTTTTAAAAAACTTTAAGAGATACAGCATGATAGCAGGCTCTCCTGGCCCATGAACCCATACCAATGAACCTACAAACACTATACATGTTTGAAGTTTGGGAGGAAACCAGGGCACACTGATAAGGAGAACTTACTAACTCCTGACAAACATTGGCAGATTCGCAGATTTGTAATAATGTTGCGCTAACTTTTACACTAATCCTGCTGCTTTCACCTTTCTATTAGAAAAGTGTTGAGGAGACCATGGTCTTTATATGTGTTTAGTATTCTGCTCTTTCTTCTGTTCCATTTGTTTGTAACAACTTTTCTTTAGTGCTTATGATATTGGAAGAAAAAAAACCCACTTAAAGTAATGAATAGTCATAATCAGTTTTCTGTTTATATCAGTGGTTTTCAATCTTTCTCTTTCCACTCACATACCACTGTAAGTAATCTCTATGCCATCGGTGCTCTGTGATATGTGGTATGTGAGTGGGAAGGGAAGGTTGAGAATCACTGCTCTAGACCCAATTGTTACTGAAATATTTTGCTTGAAAAAAATTGTCATTGGCCATTTCCTTTGGAGTTATGAAACCATGCACATAACGAGTCAATTAGGTACAATTAAAACAGTGGTTTTCAACTTTTTTCTTTTCACCCACATACAACCTTAAGCAATCCCTTACTAATCAAAAAGCACCAATGGCATAGGAAATACTTAAAGTGGTATGCAAGTGGAAAGAAAAAGGTTGATAACCACTGGTGTATATCATGAAGAATCAGTAGCTTATGCTTCCTTTACTAGAAGGATAGAGACAAGTGAAACTAACCCAGATCCAAAAGTCCAAAACCACCATCTATCATTCCACCAGGTTTATAAAAAGTTAAAAAAAATTCCTTAATTGTCTCCAAAGCAGTGCTGTCTAAAAATTCATCTCAGGTTGATAGCACTAATCTTCCAATATACTAGTGGCTAGCAACCTTTATTGAAATTAATAAAGCTATATTTAAGATGCAGAGTAGAGTATGCAATTACCACATCATAGTCCAGCTGATTGGGTATGAATTTGTTGGCATGTGCCTGAGGGTACTAAAAAAAATTGATTTCCTCACAACTGTATCTCATGTGGAGTAAATCTGTTAAGAGAACATAAAATATCATTTTAATGAAGACATTTCAAAATATTTCATGTTTTCTTGAAGTTGTAAATTTCCACTGTGCCAGATGACCAAACAACGATCTTCATGCTGTCTAAAATAGCATCAGCTATTCCTATTGCTCCTTCATTACCAACATACTATGTACATCTCATAGAGTTTTTCAGCATTGGAACAAGCTCTTCTGCCTTCCAATCCAACACAGAAATAATCATTTGCACTACTTATTCTCCCCACATTCCTGCACTCTTCCCCTGCTCCTTTCACACAAATACACCAGGTGCACCTTAAAGTGGCCAATTAGCACACAACTGGTCAAGATATTGTTGCAATTTAAATGACATTTTCCTCAGGTATTTCAGCACCCTCACCACTATTACATTTGGGGCTCTATTATTAAAAACAATTCCGTCTAAGGAACAAATCAAGCAAGTGCCTGAATAGCCAGATGCATACATTCTTAAAGCTGATTCAACATTGTCCAGAACCAATTAACAATCATTCAAGTGCATCTTCCACAGGCCTGCCCATGGGCACGTAACTACATTATTTCAGGTCAGCCCCAGAACAGAATGAATAATGGAATGTATTTTTTCTTCCACTGTGAAGCTCACAAAATCTCCAACCAAACCTGATGTATTTTAAATTCAAGTTGACAATAGAAAAGAGAAAAACAATTAAAGGAAAATATTTATCCATTGCCTTTTTAAAAAAAAATCAAGACAGGACAGGATTGTTTTTCTTAGTTTGTGGTCTTTGACAGCTATTGTGAGTTCTATTTCTATAAAAAGATTTATTCTATCACAATATTAGCATTCACATTATGGGATCAGTGCCATTAATAAACTAGAAAAAAGATGTACACTTCTGCACTGAAAATACATCATAACTTTAAAATAGATTGGTCATATTTAAAGCATGTATTAATGCAGGGTCCCCTGATGGTTCTACACCTGTTCCCTGACAGTTTCCAGAATGTATATGTAATGACTTGCATTTGAATACTTCTCTTGAAGGACTGCCTCAATACAATTTACATAGAGTGGTGGTAAAGGCAAACTAGAGGCACAGCCAGATAGACAATTAAAACACTTTTTGCATCCTAGCCAATCTGTCCAAATGCCAATCCAAAAGTGTGAAGCCTCAGAATTCTGTCAACACTGAGTTGAGATTCAAGGAAGCAGCTTTGAATATGTGATTACCGAAACAACGATAATAAAAAGATTTATAACAAACATGTACATCAAGCTGCAAGAGAAAGAAAATGATGAAATAAGCTATAAACCCAAACAAAAGTGAGAAAAAGATTTAAACATAAAGATAAAAAGTGAAATATGGGAAAAGTTATGCTCTGGAACTATGAAAAATATAATAAATATGAGGTTACGCATGATACAATATAATTGGTTACACAGGCTATATATCACGGCCCAAAAGTAAAATAAATGGGATCGAACATTATCAGATAGATGTTTTCGCTGTAAGAAGGAAATGGGAACAACAGTACATGTGAGAAAGTGAAAAAGTTTTGGGAAGTTCTAAATCAGGTATTAAATAAAATCACAAAAAGAAACATATCAAAAAATTCAGAGATCTTTCTTCTAAGTAATATAAGTAAAGAATTAGGCCTCAAACTGAATGAAACGCAAAAAATATTTATTATGATAGCCTTAGCTGTCGCAAAAAAATGTATAATGTCAACTTGGAAATCAAAAGAGAGCCTGACAGCAATGGTACATGGAAATTAATAAATGTATTCCATTGGAAAAAATAACATATAATTTAAAAAATAAAGTCACATTATTTGAACAAATTTGGGAACTGTACACGGAACACAACAGAGAGGGACTACCATGGACCTCCACCCCCTAAAATGATAGAATGAGAAGGAGATGAAATGACCTGATCCAGTGTGTAAAAGTAGATGACACAATTTTCTTGTTTATTTTCATTTATGTGATGACATTGTTTAATGGGTTTATTGTATTGTATATGTTGAATGTTTAATGGGTTTGGAGGGGGGAGGGGGGAAAAAGGGGAGAAAATGCTGCTGTGTATATTCAAGAGGGAAATGTTTGTGTGCATTTTGATTAATATGGTTCATAGTGTGAAAAATAAAAAATAAAAAAAAACAAAAGAGTTGAAATTCAGTAAATTAGCAAGATTATCTGTTCTACATGTACAATATCCCTACCTCCTCTCCTTCCTCAGCTAACCACCAGTAAGACCTGTGTCTATTCTTTTGTTGCATACACCAACTTGACAATCCTTTGTTCTATCCACTACTCATGCTCTACCTGCTCTACAGGAATTACTGCACGATGGTCATTGTGTGGAGCTTTGGCATAGGCAGAAATATGTGTTCAGTGATTAAAAATATTTAGAGCTTATCTGAAGCCAAGGATCAAAATTTATAGTGATCAGAAGTGCTCAGTCATATAAGACAAATGACACGACTTCACCTGGAAATGTTTGCTAATATGATCCACTTTGGGTAAATTTGAATTTGAAATGTGTTGTATTGTACAATCATATTTTGAGGTTTTAAATGTTTGGATTAGATGCTTCCCTTTTTATTCTATGTCAGAAGATGAACACATGAAAGGAAGTTAACATTTAAAGCATACCCACTGTTACGGAGTCCAGAGGACCTCCAAAACCAGCAGTAATAAATATGCACCACAACACAGGGTTACTTAAACAAAAGTAGTTTTTAATTATATTTGAACAAGAAAACATTACTTAACCTACTTACTTAACCAACTTGACCCACTTAATCCCCCCTCTAATACTAAGCACAAGTATGTGTAATGTATATTTAAGATTAGAAAAGTTCTTTGGATCACAGTCCAATCTCACTGGTTGCAGGCAATTCTTGCACAGAAGCATTAACAGAGTTCACCAGTCTTTGGTGCTTAACAGGCAAATAGTTACCACTCAAGAGGGTTCTTGCTGGTTTTCAGAGAGAGATTCCTTTTCCTGGACATCCGCAACTGATTCCTTCTCAATCAGTCTTGCTGACGAAACCTACCCCCTTCAGGGTTCTCCAGATGATTCTCTTTCTTTCAGGTCACCTTTCAGACCACCAGTCTTCTCCTTTGACCAGGCAGCCTTCCAAAGTTTGTCAGCTTGTCCCTCTGGAACTGATTTCTGTGACTCTTTCTTTCTCACTCCCTCCCTCTCTGTCTCTGGTTGCAAAAATCACATGCTCTCCTAGGAAAGATACTTTGTGGCTCCTCTGCAAAAAGCACTCTGCAAAAGTCCTGCAAAAATTCTGTGTTTTAAAATGTGTGTGCAAGCAACTCTAGCAATTCCTCCCAAACCACCTTAAAATAGTCTGTCACAGTACTTATTCAGTTTCTGAGTCTATTTCATGCAATATTTTCATTTTGTGTGCAGCTACTGTATACATGCCTTTGATGGATTAAAAAAGATCAGAGACAACTACAGTAAACCCCTGCTATCAGTAATTCAACCAACGGCAAAAAAAATTGAGGAAAATAAATTTAAAAAATTAAAATAAATAAGAATAAAATTAGAGGTAAAAAATACAAGTTTAAAATTGTAAAAGTACATGTTCTCCGGAGTAACAGTGAAACCTTTGGTGAAGATAGAAGCAAATATTTAGCCAGTGGAGTGCTTTGGCCGTGCTTTACTCATAGAAGCTGTATGAATTAAGTTGTACAAAACAGCAATGGCTTCGCCCAGGATGAAGAGCTGGTTGATGCCACTCGCTGTTGGGATGATTCTCTTAAAGTGTGTCCTTATCCCTGTTTAGTAAGAGTTGCCCTGGTTAGAGGTTTTATCTATGAACTTGGGTAAGTGGTAAATATATATTATATTATTGTTCGTCTGTTGGGCAATTTCATGGAGAGGGAGGAACCTGCAGATACAGTGACAGTTAAATGTTTTCGAAGAATGTGACTAGAAAAAAAAACAGAAAATGCTTTAAGGTTTATATATTCATTCAAGTGAAATTTGTTTAGTGTTAGTACAGTATAGTATAGAATTTTTATCATTTAAACTGTTTATTCTTAATGCAGATGTAATAGTTAGGCATTGTAAGAATAAAGCTGCTTTCAGATGAGCACAATACCCGACTGTAAAGCCGCCTATTGTACTTCAATGCGGCTGGTGGGTGGCCACCTGAAAGCACCTATCTAACCCTCCTCCTGTAGGTATAATCTCTGGCTCCGAGAATCCCCAATGCACCTGAAAGCAGCACCAGGCAAAGCGGCTTGCAGCTTTCAGGTGCCTAGCAGTCCCTGCTGTCTGACAGTCCCCCAGCGCGGGATGCCCCAGACTCCCAAATGTCAGGCTTCAAGCAACCGAGCCTACCTTTAGAGGTTTACATACTGTAGAGAAAGAATCAATTGAATTCAATTTCTTTAACACCTTCTTAATATTATTATATGCCTTACCAAGATTATTAAAACATTGTCAAAATGTAATGTATATCCATTAGTGGAAAAATATTTTGATACATAATGCAGATTGCTACAAAATGCAGATTGCTACATTCACGTTCATTGTGTATATTAATTTCTATGTATTCTTCCTAAATGTTGTGTTTTTGCTATTTGCTTTTATATTTTCATTGCAATATTTGTGTTTTTATTTTTAAGATATCAAACTATAAGTGGAAAAGCATTGCAGACCGGAGTATTTGACCGGAGTATTCTGGTGCAGAATTCAGGACGTTGTTTACATTTAGAAGCAAGGAAGAGATACTCAGCGTTTACATGTTGTTTCTATTATTATGATTTTTTTTCATTGAAATCATTGGTTTTAGTCTGTTTAAATAGACAAATTACCAAGTAACCTTCATAAATATATAGCACGTTAATACACTCGGAACTATTCTTCCCCGAAGCACTTTAATGCTTACATTAATCTTAGTTATTTAGTACATATTTAATGCAGTATTGTTGTACAAGGAATGTTATCCGTCAAAGGCGGTGATATTTTATACATTTGCACTGTATTAATACACACAAATGCGTATATAGATAGATAAAATAAAACTGTTTTGCTATACTATACATCTTTCAACCCATGTGTAGCCTTTGGGTGCTCAGAAGGTTTACTTGCACGTTTTGACTTAATTACCTGAAAGGTAAAGGCAAGGTAATGGATTTTGCTCGCTGTCTTTTCTTGCGAACTGACAAGAACACAGTCCACATTCAGTTCATGTCACGACAGACAAACCAAACCGAACATTAAACAGAAAAGACAAATGTAGCAAAAATATGGCAACCATGGGAAAGCCTCAATACTCTGAAAAGGTATAATACTATTTAAGAGTAGCTGTGGTGGAGACAGATTTAACCGGCAACACTTGAAGAGCAAGGGAAATTGAATTTGTGTATGAATGAAGGGGCAGATCATAGTGCATTTTCAACAGGATTCCTGCAGAATCACGAGAATAATCAAAACGTCCCTTTATCCAAGTCAATCTAGAAAAAAAACTGCCCATAATTTTATCTAAATCAGCAACGTGAGAAATAATATTATACAATGGCTATTAACAGAATCTTGACAACCTACTTTAGAAAACCAACTGTAAATTCGCGTGGCTGAATATGACAGGCTTATCTATTTTAACAATAGGAAGTATTTGCTTGTCAGATATCCAGATCATCAACTACCAGCACTCGGGCTCTCTTATTTACAGCCAGACGAATGCCCAGACTCAGGAGCCGGCGTTTGCTCCGTGGCACCTCTCTCCCTGCTTCGGACTTTTCGGGTGGCAGAACACCACCTTCAGCTTTGCCATCTGAAAGTCCCTTCGCAGATCCCCGCAGCCACCCCAGAGCCGCATTCTCCAGGCGATTCCACCTGAAAGTGGCTTAAGTCTCAAGCATCCAGAAAATTCATTTATCTGGTATCTACCATTCCCCTTAGGTGCCTGATACCAGGGGTTTCACTGCATCTATATTTGAGGTGGAAAATACAACTAAATAAACCTGTGACAAAGAATAAGCTTTTTAACCAATGCTTCAATCTCAATTCAAACAGGCTGATTACTTAAATATTTCTAAGCATTATACTCGAACTGGAAACTATTTCCACAGGAAATGTTTCTTCACCAGTGGCCATTAGGTGTAAATTTGTGGACAGATATCTTAATTCATCTGTAGTGTAGTAAAGATTAATTAAATGTTGTCAATGGTCAATTGCCTTTTATAGAAACAGATGTGATGTCCAGAAGTTCATACATTTTTATTACTATTTTAACATTATGATGCATCATGTGCCCTAAATTTTAAAAAGTATTTGACAAATCATCATGTTTTACGAAATCCCAAAGCAACCAATCAGAAGCAATATAACCATGCATAGATTCAAAGGAAAAGCAACTAAGCAGTAACTGAAAAAAGAGCCATGAGGGAATATGTGAATGTTTCAGTCAAATTCAGTGGAAGAATTTGTTGTAATTCAAGTCTATCAGTCTTTGCTGCACAATTAAATGGAAGTGTGGCATTATTATACAGGTATGCTGTAGATCAGTGGTTCTCAATCTTTTTCTTTCCACTAACATACCATTTTAAGTAATCTTTATGCCATCAGTGCACTGTGATTAGTAAGGGATTACTTATATGTGAGTGGGAAGGGAAGGTTGAGAATCACTGCTCTAGACCCAGTTGTTACTGAAAATATTTTGCTTGAGAAAATTTGTCATTGGCCCATTTCCTTTGGAGTTAAGAAACCGTGCACATAACGAATCAATTAGGTACGATTAAAACAGTGGTTTTGAAACTTTTTCTTTCCACCCACATACCACCTTAAGCAATCCCTTACTAATCACAGAGCATCTATGGCATAGGGAATACTTAAAATGGTATGAATGAAAAGGAAAGGGCTGAGAACCACAGCTGTAGATAGAATAAATATTGCTTATCATGGCCTCAAAGCCCTTCATTTCTTTCTGAACAATAGAACCAACCAGTTCCCCTCTAACACCACCACCTTCCTCAGGCTGGCAGAACTTGTCCTCATCCTCAATAATTTCTCCTTTGATTCATTGCACTTTCTCCAGGTTAAAGGGGTAGCCATGGGTTCCTACATGGGCCCCAGCTATGCCTGCCTTTTTGTTTGCAACATGGAACAATCACAGGCAAGGTCCCTAAACTCTTCCTCTGTTACATTGATGATTACTTTGGTGCTGCTTCATGTAGTCATGAACTTCATCCACTTTGGCGCCAACTTCTACCCTGAACTCAAATTGATTTTGTCCATCACTCTCCCTTTCCTCGATCTCTCTGTCTCCATCTCTCGACAGACACCTTCTATAAACCCACAGCTACCTCAACTACCACCTCTTCCCACCCAGTCCCCTGTAAGGATTCCATTCCATTCTCTCAATTCCTCCATCTCCTTCGCATTTGCACCCAGGATGAGGACTTCCATGCCAGATCAGCAATGTCCTCCTTCTTCAAAAGATGTTGCTTTCCCTCTACCGCCATCAAATAGGCACTGTCCTGGGTAAACGTACCTCTCACTTTGTTCGTTTTAGATTGGTCACAGTGTTTGAGCTACTGAAAGAAAATAGACATACACACACCGAGAGCAGTTCAGTTTATACAAATGTTTATTACAAATTCAAAAGCTGATTTCAAACTACAATATGCTAGTCCTTCCCAACTATACTTATTAACGCCTGGACTGGTCCCAACTGCCGAAGCAAGGCAATGACCGCACACTTGTAGTAGGTTGTCGGGGTGCCGGTAGCAGCTTCTCCACCTCCCTCGATCAGGATGTTAGCTGGACTCTAGAAGTTCTTCTTCTTGCTGAGAGATGTTGCCACCTCTCGGAGAGTCTCAAACTTCAGCAGCGGGACCATGGCTTATATAACCCAAAAACTGCTTACCCAAGCATCTATTCCCAGCACAGTAAGAAAGATAAGTGAGCAAGCTAGCATGCCTAGTCTTCTATCGAATAACATAATTTTCAGCTTATCACTTTGAATACAATGGTTTATTTTGCATCAAGGCTAGGCCTCTGACAGTCTGTGACCAAAACAAACAGGAAGATTAAATGTTGTTGGTACACAGATGTCCTTTTGTCAGATAACTGCATCTCTGGTCCCTCAGTGGAATTTAGCTTATGTCTGCTGATTCTAAAAAAACAAGCTGGTTCTCAGCCTTGCAGAAGCAAAGGCTGCAAAAGTAAAAAAACACGTTTTAAATCTTCCATTACAGGCACCCACCTGCTTATCCTCCTCCATTAGCCATACATCTGTCCTGGCCCCCTCCACCCCCACGTGCAACAAGGACAGGATTCCTCTTGTCCTTATCTACTATCCCACCAGCCTCCGCATGCAACACATCCTCCTCTGCCATTTCTGCCACCTACTACATGATCCCACCACTAGAAACATTTTCCCCTCTTTCCCCTCTCCACTTTCTGCAGGGACAGTTTCCTCTGTGATTCCCCTGTCCACTCCTCCCTCCCCACCAATCGTTCCCTGAGACTTAGCCCTGTGACTGCAGGAGATGCTCCACTTGCGCCCACACCTCCTCTCTTGGCACCATGCAAACAGTCCTTCCAAGTGAAGCAACAATTCACTTGTTAATCTGCAGGGGTCATCTACTGCATCCGGTGCTCTCATTGTGGTCGTACTTTGTTGAGTTCCTTGGCTCTGTCTTTCCCAATAGCATGGTTCTTCCTGTCGCCACCCATTTCAAATCTCCATCCCACTCCCTTGCCAAGATGTCTGTCCATATTCTCAGTTCCAGCAAGACTGAGACCACCCATAAATTGGCGGAACAACACCGCATCTTCCGACTGGGCATCCTCCAACCAGATGGCATTAATACAAACTTCTCTGGCTTTCTTTAAAACCCATCCCCACCCCCTTGCCCCATCATTTCTTGATTCCGTCTCCTTTCGCACAGACATGATCAATTCTACCTAGTCCCTCATCACATCCAATTAACACTTTTTATTTGTCTGGATTCCTCCCCCACTGCTTTAATTCTGAGACTTCCTGAGATACTGAATCCTGCTTCTGCCTTTCCTGATTTTTTTTTTGCTCAGCCCGAAACATTGGCAATGTATCTCCTATGGATACTTTAAGACCAGGTGAATTCCTCCAGGATTTCGGTGTGTTTACTACAATCACAGCGTCTGCAGGGTATTGTATCTCATTCAACTGTAGTAAAAGTCTGTCATAATAAACATAATTGGAATGCTCTCTAGCTTGTATGTAGAAATCTGGACATTGGCATTGTAACATTTAATAGACATGAACAGAATCTACAATTTCATCTAAATGGAAAATAACAAACAGTTATTTTATTGGCATGTACTTCCCTATTTTTTTTAAAATCCTCCTGCTCTTCATGCCTCCATTGGCAAGAACTGCCTCTGGGAAACCCGGAGGCCCACAGATTACATTAAAAGACAGTTTCTATTCTAAGCATTGCTAAAGAAACCTATAATGTAAATATATGAATGAGAACAGACTGTGCACTTCTTGAAAGATAAATTACATCTGCACAATCTGATCCAATTATTTTGAGATCTTTTCAACTCATCTGGAGAGTATTTCCAGCAATTTCAGTTTTAATATCTTGATATCAAACACTACTTCATTTGAACACATCACTTGACAATGTCTCTATAAATTTACTGATATATACATTTCTCTCACCACTTAACCAATTATAACTATATTTTCCCAGAACATCACTGCAAGTAGAGAACCTGAAACCGCAGATTGGCCATTAGCCTCTGCAAGAGTGTATTAATGAAAGTTTCATTATGATTGATGGTGTTTTCAGACATTATTGAATCATAAAACAGCAATAACCTTTGACAGCAGAATGGGATATTTCAGATTTTATATACTCCATTACATGGCAGTATATGTGCTGCAACATCACATCTGCTTTCTAAAACAGTGAAAGTTCAGGGACCGCTTCATACAAAAGAATAATTAACAATGTAATGAGAATTGAGCCAGCCAAATTTAAGCATAATTATTTGCTCAGTTTTGCACCTTAAACCTTATAGTAATTACAGAACTATCAGGACTCTACCCATTTCTCTACTCAACTTTTACAGTGCCAGTAATCGGGTATGGTCTCAGTGTCTGTGTGGGTTTCCTCCAGGTGCTTTGGTCTTCTACCACCCTTCAAAAATGCGGAGATTGTAGGTTATTTGATGTGTTTGGCGGGCACGGGTTTGTGAGCCAGAAAGGCCTGTTACTGTGCTGTATCCCTACATTAAAAAAAAATTAAATTCTGGTATCAAACTGGTGGAGTGCTCCAGTCAACAGAATCTTGCAAATATTTTGTTCTGCCTGCCCATTGAAGGCAAATACCACTTGGAATGAAGCTAGAGACTTCACTCTGACTCATTTAGAATCCAGCAACAAATACTGCTTAGATATGAGGTTTAATAGCAAAACAAGAATTTTAGCCCGGTAATAGAGTCAGTGGAGGTCGTGAAGGAAAAGAAGGTGTTCTGCAAGACACTCTCTCCAAATGTTTGCAAGTCCCAGTTCTAGATATTTGAGACTTGTCAGTATCAGAGAGCTGCTTGCATTAACTAGTTCCATCTTCCAGTGTGGTCAGAGTTTGGGGTATCAATGGGCATGTTTTAGCCATAATTGTAAAAGATGCAAGCGGGAAAAATCTGTTTTTGTTTTTGCATTCTTGATCAATTTTGAACATCTGAGTAGTTATACTACAAATTCAGAAGCTGCATGCTGTTCAATTAACATTTTATGACATTGGATAAAAACCTACACAAGGAGAATTTTAACCTAAAAAAAGGGTTTGTGTCTGGGTTGAATGGCAGTTTAAAATATTGAAAGTATAATACCCAGTCTCAACCTGATTTTAATGTGAACATGATTCATTGCAGGAGGAGAGTTGGTGATTTGCATATTTTAATACAGCTATATACAACAGAATTAAACAGTTTTTCAAATTTAAGCCCAGCTAGCTAACTTTTGTACACTTGTCTTTTATACATTCCACAAACCGTTAATTTTAATTGATGACTATCTTCCACACAGGTCATTTCTTCATAGCTCACGATGAGGATATAATATTTCCTTTCTTCATTGAGATAGATGATTGAATTTGTAGAGCTTTGACAAAGATTAAAAAGTCTAATTTATTACCACTCAGAAACTGAACCAAGTAATGTATTTTATATTAATGTATAACAGAACTAAAACACGTGAACAGTCAAGGCCAATGGCACTTTCAAAGTCAGGACTTGAATATAGAAATGTCAACATGTATCAAAGCAAGACAGGATTACTGAAGGCTGGCTGGCATTGCTCAGAATAGAAGTTGTAAAAATTCACTTTTTCATCTTTAACATTATATCTGATTTTTTTTTCTGAACTTAGGAAAGACATGACCTCTTGCAACCATTGAATATGAGTAGATGGAATACCGTCTTTCCATTTCATCAAGATTGCCCGTCTAGCTATCAATGAGGTAAAAGGTCTAATTTGCTTCTGAGATGACAGACAAGGTTCACAACGCTTTTGAGGAGACTAAAGAGGCCCTGGCCCATACAACGATGCTAGTCCACCCACGAATAGATGTACCGACAGCCCTCTCAGTCAACGTGTCAAACATAGAAGTAAGCGTTGTCCTGAAACAGCTCATTGATGATTCATGGAGACCTCTTGCCTTTTTCAGTTGCCACCTGCGAATACGTGAATTGAAGCACAGTGCGTTTGACAGGGATCGTATTATATGGCGAGCTCTCCACTGGCCACCGTGACAGAGGTGCACCAAAGAAAAGGTACAAGGACTGCCTAAAGAAATCTCTTGGTGCCTGCCACATTGACCACCGCCAGTGGGCTGATAACGCCTCAAACCGTGCATCTTGGCGCCTCACAGTTTGGCGGGCAGCAGCCTCCTTTGAAGAAGACCGCAGAGCCCACCTCACTGACAAAAGGCAAAGGAGGAAAAACCCAACACCCAACCCCAACCAACCAATTTTCCCTTGCAACCGCTGCAATCGTGTCTGCCTGTCCCGCATCGGACTGGTCAGCCACAAACGAGCCTGCAGCTGACGTGGACTTTTTACCCCCTCCATAAATCTTCGTCCGCGAAGCCAAGCCAAAGAAGACTGGCCCTCTACCTGGCCGTACGCCATTTCTGCTACTTCCTGGAAGGGCGTCCGTTCACAGTCAAAACAGCACAAGCCACTCACTTTCGCCTTCTCAAAGTCCTCTGACCTGTGGTTATGCTCAATAGCAGAGCCTCTGAATTCACCATCACTATTCAACATCCAGGAAACACAATGTGGTTGCCGATGCACTCTCCAGGCCAGTTGTCAATGCAATGGTGCAGGGCATCAACTACCACTATCTGGCTCATGCACAGTGAGATAACCCAGAGACACTCAGTTTCAGAATTGTGATCATGGGATTGCAGCTCCAAGACCTCCCACTTGATGCCAGTGGCACTAGGCTCCTCTGTGACATCTCCACAGGCCAACCCTGACCATTGGTCCATGCCTAATAGAGGAGAACTGTTTTCGACATGATCCTAGTTTGTCACACTCCTCCATCTGCCATCAGTACAGCTAGTGTCGGCAAAATTTGTTTGGCATAGCCTACGTAAACAGATCATAAGAGTGGGAGAAAACCTGCACAGACTGCCAGTCTGCCGAGGTCCAACAGCACACCAAGCAGTTCAACGCACCAATCTGCAGGTTCCAGCATATCCACCTCAACGTAGTTGGGCCCTTGCCAATCTCCCAAGGGTCGCACTACCTGCTTACAGTGGTGGACAGGTTCATTTGCTGGCCAGAGGCCATAACCATTCCAGACACCTTCACCGAAACATAAACCAGGACTTTCCTCTCCACTTGGGTCTCCTGTTTTGGTGTTCTGGCAGACAAAACGTTTGACCTGGGGCGCAGTTCACCTCTGCCCTGTGAACAGAACTCTCTAAGCTCCTGGGCACCCAGCTGCATCACACCACTGCTTACCACCCCCAAGCCAATGGGCTAGTCGAGCACGGGCATGCCATCGCCACCTCAAATCAGTGCTGGTATCATGCCTCGAGAAGCCTAACTGGGTGGATAAACTACCCTGGGTTCTCTTAGGAACATGCACAGCACCCAAAGACCATCTCTGAGCTTCCTCTGCCAAACTAGTCTATGACGAAACCATAGCAGTCCTTGGCCAATTCCTCCCTCCAGTAATCAGTCAGGACACTGACACGGCAGTCGTCCTCTAGAGGTTATGGGACAAACTGGGCTCACTTGCACCACCACTGCAATTGCAACACGATCAGCTGCCCTGCAACTACCCCCCAAACTTATTCTCCTGTGAGTATGTATTCATGCAAAGGGGCACGCACAGGACTCCCCTTCAGCGACCTTATGAAGGACCATACAAGATGCTGCAAAGAAACGCGCCCATGTTCACACTTGATATTGGGGGAAAGGTGGAGTTATTCACACTGGATTGTCTGAAACCAGCCCACCTGAACTTGTCCCTACCAGTACAGGTCCCCCCACTGGTATGTAGGGGTCAACCACCATAACACACCTCATTGCAAGACCATCGGTACCAGTTCTTTTGGGGGGGGGGGGGGGAAGGGACGTTGTGTGGCAATGAACATCTATACCGACTAATCAGCCCCGCTTGTCACACGCGGCAAAAATGATGTTGCAGAATAGTCTCTTCCAGTCCAGACCGAAAAGGCACATGCGTGCGGACTGGGGCTCCGCTCAGCGCCATCTCAGCCGATGCCTACCTCCTTCTCACCACAAGGCGATCCTCTCCCATTTTTTCTTCTCTTCTGGTTCAACAATTTTCATTTTCTTCCCATTTTCTTTTGCATCTTTATTATTTCCACGATGTCTTCTTTCTTCGTATAATTTTTTTCTTAAAGGGGATTTTTTTTCTGTCTTTATTCTTCTTTATTCTGAATATCTCTGCCTTGCTCCTTCTGCCTCTCTGATGCCCTCTTGGAACCCTGCAACCCATATAGTTCCTCAAACCTTGATAAAGAAAATTCGAGGTGTCCAAATGGGTAATAACATTTGTGACTAACCAATCAACAGTAATTGTCAACTTTTGGAGGAGGAGGGGAAGAAAAAAAATGAAGTTTTGTCCTCTTTACTTCAAAGAAGAGATGTTTCTTTCAGATTACATCTAATAATAATAGCCTCTCCTGTGCTCTGCATGGTCATCCACGAGGCTATTAGGGGACTACAATGGCTCAGTGGCAGGCATTCTCTTCATGCAATGAAGCTGGTCATGTGCTGTTGCAAAGGAAAGCTCGAGGCCTGTACATTTCTGAAATATATATTTACATTGCAATACTCCAGCAGTAATCATACCTGGCATACCTACTCAGCCCCCACCTTGTGCAAGCCTATCACATTCTTGGAGAACCACAATTCACATTTTGCTCACATTGAGAGACCAGTCATTCCTGGTAATGAATTCTGTTGGATAGCTCCTTGTTTAACATGCAGTACATTGATGGATTTTATCTGACATGCTGCCTATCTATTTTAGTCATTGTGGATGCTTAAATGGCATTCTTAGAAGCAAAGTGGATTTCTCCCATGGACTGACTGTTTACAATCAACTGATACCAATAAAATAGAGGAATGGCTCTCACTGTTTGCTCAGCCTTGCCATTCAAGTTAATTGCATATTTCTCAACAAGCAATTACACTTCAAAACTATCTGGGAAAACCACAAAAATATCTGTGCAATATAATGAAATGGAATTGAATAGTATAAATAATGATGCTAGTTGATGGGTGGAATTAGTTTTGAAGACTTCTTTTTTGGACATTTTAACTCTTATCTGTACAAAAAAAAATAAATTGGAAAGCAGCAGTCAGTGAAAAATTGCAACCAGCAGGGCCAACATTTAAAGGTCAACATTTAATGTTAGTGCAAACAGTTTTGTAAACCAAGATTTTTGAAAATAAAACTCAAATAGCAGGTGACAAATAGATTTGTTGACTACAAGGAAGCAGAATGAATAATAACTCACCAAGGAATTACATTTTGTTGACCAGATATTACTCTTAATATAAAATAACTGGTATGGGGAGAACGTACAAACATCTTGCAGCAGCGCTGGATTCGAACCCTAATTGCTGGCGCTGTAACAGGGTGCCAACCGCTACACTAACTGTGCTTCTCTTCATATCTATTGCCGATCACAACTCATTGATGACTATATTAAAATAAAAAATGTAATTCTGTTGTGCCCTCCCTCTCTTATCAAAGCCACCTGTAAATTGGAGAAGCAACAACTAATATTCCATCTGGGCATTCTCTAACTAGATGGCATGAAGATCTCCTTCTTCAATTTCAGCTAGACCACTTTACCCTTCTCCCTCTCTACCCGATCCATGTCTCCTTACCTCTAGCTCTCCATGCTCTTCCCTCTTGATTCACAGACCTAGCCCTCCTGCCCCCCCAGGTTTTCAGTTGTGTCCTCCCTTCCTTATCTATTATCTCTTGCCTGTGGGCCTGTGTCCTCCCCACCTTGCACTTCCCCCACCATTTTATTCAGGTGCCTGTCTACATTTTGCTCATAATTTGATGAAGGGCTCAAACTCAAGACATTGGTACTGTATCTTTCTTTTTGCTATATTAAGTATGCTCTTTGACCTGATGACTTTCTCCAGCATTGTGTTTTTACTTCAATCACTGCATCTGCAGTTTTACTACATTGATAACTATAATGCTGTGAGTGAAAGGCAAAACATTTAGATGCTGGGTCTGAAGGCAGAGAATATTAGAAATACTTAGTTCATTAGGCAGCATCTGTGGGGAGTAAAATCGAATTAACATTTTAGGTTGATAACCTTTCACGAGAACTCATGAAATTTGGAATACATCAACTTAATAATGATTTCTTTCCTTGGAGACCTTTGTCAATACACCCTGACTTAGTGAGAGATCATTGATTTGAAACATGAGTGTGTTATTATCTCCGTCAGTAATGTGATCTGCTGAGTGTTTCCAGCATTTTTTTTTGGTCTGAGATCATTTTATCACTCCGATATTGTCAGTATTCCACAATCATCTGGATTCAACAGGGAACTCAAAGCCCTTCTCCTACTTCATGAACAGTTATTGTCTATTGATAACCAGCTTCCCAAAAATGAACAACCAAGTCGCATTGTTTCAAGTGAATATCGTGTTCCTGTGGCATCTTTCTTCTGAGATCCACCAGTTTTCCATAAAATTAACTCAATCCCAACAAAGTACTAATTAGCATAGCCTTATGGAAAAAATATAATCTTGCTCTTAAATATGGATTACAGTGCAATGGTTTCCTTTCTTAAAATCTTTCCTTCTTCTAAAATTTCACAGTGAGCATATTGCCTCATACATCTCTGGTTTTGTAGAATTGTAAATACTAACCGATTGCATACAACCTCCTGACTACCAAAGGCCACATTTTTCTCTGTATCCTTCTCAGTCTTTGCATCAAGAGGCTGTACAGTTTCAGGATAAGTGAATATCTTGTCTGCATTCAATTCAATTGCAGCTGCTGTCTTATTAAAACTGGACAATTAAGATTTTGCTTCCTGAACACTCTTGGGCATATTTTAATGAAGTTTGGGCTGCTGATCACAAAAAAATCACCTTAAAATTTCCTATTGTGTACCATTTTCTTTGAGATACAACCTATTTTTGTGATTTCCCCGTCATATTTTAAGTCTACTTCAAGCTACAAAAACCTGAAGCGCAACATGTCATTGAAAATTGATTTTCTGCAATTGCACTTGGACGTCTTCCCTGCTGATCTCGTTGCAGTCAGTGACGAACATAGTGAAAGGTTTCACCAGGACATTGCAATTATGGAAAAGCGATATCAGAGCAAATGGAATTGATCAATGCTGGCCAACTATTATTGGACACCAACACAAGAGGCATCAGATGTTGAGTTTAAACAAAAATCAGAAGCAAAACATTTTTAGGTCAGTTGAACGAACACATTGTGTCAGCGTTATTATACAATTAAACATGCTCAATTCAATAAATTCAACATTAATTTAATGTTTCTCCAACTTCCAATGCAATACAGCGTATCTGAAACTACCTGTATGTTCAGCTTGAAGTTGTCTATTATAATCCCCATTTCTTTTCAGGAAGCAAACCTTTTGAAAGCATTTGTTATCCAGTGTTACTTGACCATCTAGGAAAGTGACTGATATATTTTAAACCTTCTTCAAACTCAAACTTGAAAGGGCAGAAAGGTTAGCGTAGCAGTTTGCACAACAGTGTTACAAAGGCAGTGACCGGGACCAAGGTTCAGATCCCGGGCTGACTGGAAGGAGTTTGCACATTCTCCCCATGTCTGTGTGGGATTCCTGTGGGTTCTTCAGTTCCCTCCCACCATTCAAAACGTACCAAGGGTTGTAGGTTAATTGGGCAGCATGGGCTCGTGGGCCAGAAGGCCCTGTTACTGTGCTATATATCTAAATTAAAATTTAAATTCATAAACTGCCCACAGCTGCTGGGAAAAACTATGAGACTATTTGCTATCAGCTGCAGCTTCTTATTAAAATTTATCGGTTATATATTCCTGATATAACTTCTTTGAAGATCTTTAGTCAATGCATCCAACTGTGATGGAGTGAAGACTTTCTCTTCTCTGTACATATATATCCCTACTCTTAGTTACATCAATCAACATAGCTGTCTAAAGGAATGAGAGTGGAATGTTGCATAATACATAACCTTGCTTTATTCCATTCATGATTTGGACAGGTCAATCAATAAGCAATCTAAACATAACTCAAGGAACTGATTGAGAACCAACAAGAACAAATGATTGTACAACCTCATTTCTTTACAAGTTTCAAGCCAACTGATTTGGTTATAGTACTATGTTTAAATTGCAGAATTATACAGCACATGAGATGGCACTTTGGCACATAGTGCCTGTACTGTACAACCAATTTCTCTACCAGATTGTTTTCAATTTATACATTCTTTGAAATTTAGTGAGCAATGAAAATATTCTGCAATTCCTCACCATCATTTAGAGCTGTCCTTGAAATTAAAAAGAGATTTGACGATTGTGAGATGCTTAATAATCTTGGTTAAGCAATCCTGGCCATTCAATAGTGTTTGTAAAGGTACACACGAGTCAAAATATTTTGAGTCATTTCACATTTATTTATTAGTCTCTCTTGATACTGTTGCAGTACTCTGGCCTAGAAGTAATTAATATAAAAATGGAGCATCAAGCCTGCTCCACCATTCAATAAGATCATGGCTGATCTGATCATGGATTCAACTCACACCTACCTGCCTTTTCCCCATATCCCTTATTTCCTTTTTCTATGTAAAAATATATCTAACTGATCCTTAAATATGTTTAATGAAGTGGCCTCAACCACTTCCCTGGGCAGAGAATTCCACAGATTCACTACTCTCTGGGAAAAACAGTTTTTCCTCAGAGGCTGTGCCCCCTAGTTCTGGTCTCACCTACCAGTGAAAACAATTTTCCTGCCCCTATCTTATCTCTCCCTTTCATAACTTTGTATGTTTCTATAAGACCTCCTCTCATTCTTCTGAATTCGAGTGAGTATAATTCCAGATGATTTAGTCTCTCTTTGTAGGCCAACCTCCTCATATCCAGAATCAACCTGATGAACCTCCTCTGGACTGCCTCCAAGGCCAGTATATCCTTCCTCAACTATGGAGACCATTATATGATGCTGCTGTTACATGTCCTATCCAATCTCTCTTTAATTTCTTGTGTTCCACTTCAGTTAGATGTGTTTCTTGCATGAATGCTATATCAATTTTTTCTTTCTTCAGTAAATTTAACAGCTTCTTCCTTTTGATTTGGTATTTATTCTGTTAATATTTAAAGTCATATAGTTCAACATGGCCATTTCATACTTTGTTTATCTTTCCTTTCTGTTTCCTCATCACCACCTTCCCTTCTTATCTATTTCTGTTTTCTTTTCTTTTTTTTTCTGTTAACTACTCTAGGAGTAGCTATATTAATCAATAAAAATGTACCAATCAAAATAGAAGAGGAAATAATAGATCCAGCAGGGTGGTATGTAATGATATATTCAGAATTTTGGAATTTACTCAATGTATATGCACCTAATGAAGAAGATCAAAAATTTATGCAAGATATCTTTTTGAATATCGCAGATATGCAAGGGAATATACTAATAGGAGGGGATTTTAACCTTAATTTGGACTCAAACATGGATAAAACTGGAAAAAAGACCAACAGAAAGAACAAAGTAACCAAATTTATAATTAAATCGATGTAGGAAATGCAACTTTTGGATATATGGAGGAAACAACACCCAAAGGAAAAGGAATATTCATATTATTCGGGTAGACATAAAACATACTCAAGGATAGACCTATTCCTGTTATCAGCCCACATTCAAGGAAGAGTTAAGAAAACGGAATATAAAGCTAGATTGTTATCGGATCACTCACCTCTGTTATTGGCAATAGAGCTAGAGGACATCCCACCAAGAATATATAGATGGAGATTAAACTCCATGCTATTTAAAAGACAGGATTTTAGGGAATTCATTGAGTGACAACTTAAAATGTACTTTGAAATATATAATCAGTGAAAAATAAATTTATACTTTGGGACACAATGAAAGCATTCATCAGAGGACAGATAATAAGTTATGTAACTAAGATGAAGAAGGATTACAATCAATAAATAGAACAGTTGGAAAGGGAAATAACAAATACAGAAAAAGAATTAGCAATAAAGGAAGATACAACTAAAAGAAGAGAATTGACAGACAAGAAAATAAAATATGAAACACTACAAACATATAAGGTGGAGAAGAACATAATGAAGACAAAACAGAAGTATTATGAGCTAGGAGAAAAAACACACAAAATACTAGCATGGCAGCTTAAGACAGAACAATCTAAAAGAACGGTATTGGCATCAAGGAAAAAGGACAAACAAATTACAATGGACATCAACGAAAACTTCAGGGAATTCTAAGAACAACTATATCAAACTGAAAACGAAGGGAAAGAAGACAAAATAGATGAATTTCTAACTAAAATTGAACTACCAAAATTACAAACAGAGGAGCAAAATAAATTAATAAAATCATTTGAAATAGAAGAAATACAGGAGATATTTTAAAAAACTACCGAACAATAAAACACTGGGAGAGGATGGACTCCCATTAGAATTCTATAAAACATTTAAAGACTTATTAATTCCTCCTCTCCTGGAAGTAATGAACCAGATTGAAAAAACACAAAACATACCAGATTCATGCAAAACAGCAATAATTACAGTAATACCAAAGATGGGGAAAAATCCACTAACACCAGCATCGTATAGACCAATATCTCTACTTAACACAGATTATAAGATAATAGCTAAACTATTAGCAAACAGATTGGCCGACTGTGTACCAAAAATAGTAAAACTAGACCAAACTGGATTTATTAAAAAAAGATGAACAACGGACAATATCTGTAAATTCATTAACTTAATCCATGCAGTACAAGGAAACAAAAGTCCAACAGTAACGGTTGCTTTAGACGCAGAAAAAGCCTTTGACAGAGTAGAATGGAATTATTTATTCAAAGTACTACAAAAATTCAACCTACCAGAGAAATATATTAATTGGATTAATTAAAGTATTATATAAGGGACCATTGGCAAAAGTGACAGTAAATTCCAATATACTTCTCCCAACTCCATTCATCTGCATCTTATTGATAAGTCTCTTGTGGGGTACCTTATCAAACAGCTTCTGGAAATCCAAATATAGAACATCAACCAATTCCTCTCTATCTACTGCACCCATTATATCCTCAAAGAACTCCAGCAAGTTTATCAAACAATACCTGTCCTTTCTGAATCCATGCTGCGTCTGCCTAATGGAACCCTTTCATTCTAAATGTCTCGTTATTTCTTCCTTAATGAAAGCTTCAAGCATTTTCTTGATTACAGACGTTAAGTTAATTGTCTTCTGCCTACATCCCTTTTTAAAAAGTGGTGTGACATTTGGTGTCTTCCAATCAATCAGGACCAGTGAATTTTGGTACATGACTACCAACGCATCATCTAAAACTCCCGCCATTTCCTTCATTGTCCTTGGATACTTGATCCTATCAGGACCAAGGGGATTTGTCCACTTTCAGTCCCATTAGTTTGCTCATCACTATCTCTTTTATAACAATTATTTTATCAATGCCCTCTGTAGACGACACTTTTCTTATTCAAAACACAAAATCAAAAACACAAGGTTTTAGTTTTAACCTTTACACTCTCTCCTCCCTTGGAATCCATATCACCACTCTTTGGCATGCTGGATGTGTCTTCCACAGTGAAGACTGACACAAAATATTTGTTCAATGCCTCGGTCATTTCCTCATTACTCAGTATCATTCTCCCTTTCTCATCTTCTAAGTGTCTATATTGACTCTAGCCATCCTCTTCCATTTTATATATTTATAAATTTTTTTGCTAGCTGTTTTTATATTTTGTGCTAATTTACCTTCATAATCCTTCTTCCCTTTCTTATTTCCCGTTTAGTTGTACTTCGTTGCCTTTTAAAGTTTTCCCAATCCGTAAGTTTCCCATTACTCTTGGCTAGTTTGTACACTAACTTTTAATTTTATATTTTGCTTAGTTAACCAAGGCTGGCTCTTCCTTTTCTTATTGCCCTTATTTTAACAGGAATATATTTTTGTTGAGCACTGTGAAAAATCTCTTTGAAAGTCTTCCAATGTTCCTCAACCTTTCTGTCAACTAGACAGTGCTCCCAGTCCTTGCTGACCAATTCCCCCTTCATCCTGTTGTAGTCTCCCCTGTTCAAGCATAATACACTCATTTTAGATCTAACTATTGCACCCTCCATCTATATGAGAAATTCAATCATACTATGATCGCTTTTTCCAAGCAGGTCCCTAACTACTAGATTGTTTATTTTACCTATCTCATTGCACAATACTAGATCTAAAATAGCATTCTCCCTTGTTGGTTCCTTCACACGATGCTCAAGAAAGCTATTACAGATGAATTCTATGAAGTCATCCTCCAGACTCCCTCGACCAACTTGATTTTCCTAATCTACGTGGAAGTCCTCATGACAATTGCTGATCTATTCTTACATCCATCAGCTATCTCTTGGTTAATTGTCTATGCCACTGTGCTATTGTTATTTGGTGGGTGATAGACAACTCCCACCAGTGATTTTTTTCCCTTTACTATTCTTAATCTCTACCCAGATGGACTCAACATTCTGTTCCTTAGATCGTCTCTCATTATTAACCTGATCTCATCTTTGATTAAGTGTCACCCCACCACCTTTACCATCCTGTTTATCTTTTCATACTACCTGAACCTCTGAAAGTTTAATTTCCAATCATGCCCATCCTGCAACCATGTTTCTGTGATGGCCACTGAATCATACACCTGAGTACTGATCTGTGCCTTAAGTTCATTAACCTTGTTTCTAATACTACAGACATTCAGATAAAGTGCCCTTATGCTCATTGTCCTTTTAGAATCTAGTTACCTCTGTATCCTTTGCTTTTGATTTTTCTGCCCTCTATTTCCTTTCTCTTTCCTAACTCCACCTTTGATCTCTGTACCATCTTCCTCATTCTTTCTTTGTAGGTTCCCATCCCCCATCCCCACCCCAACAGCACAATTTCTTTGTAGAATTGACATTCATGCTTTTTTTAAAATTTGGATTTTGTTCATTGCACATTGAGGGGGGGGGGGATGCAGTTCTGCCACATCATGCAAATTAGAAACAAAAGTCAAATTAAAATTTGTTGCTGAGGGAGAAAAATCTATTTCAGACAAATGTTAAATTGTGGAGGAAAAAAAACACCTTTTAAAGCCAAAAGCCAGCCTGTTAATGGATGTGCAAGCTAATCAAGGTCTTTTGAAGAGGAGAAATGCAAGGTTTTCAGTGAACCCAAAATGCAAATGATAATAGAAAATTCTCATAAGAATCCAGGACAATGCAGCTTTCAAGGATCCTTTCAAGGGAGCACTATCAGCTGGCTACACCTGTTAAGGTTTAATTATGCAGCCAGGGACGGTTAATATTATTCAGCTCTGGTTACATTTTTCAGACAGATTAATACTTATGGTTCCCAAGAATTATTCTGACTTGAAGTAAGCCAACTTTTAGTCATAACATTGGTAAAAAGAGAAGCTCCTTTTCAAAAATGTCACTGCATATTTTAAATGTTTTAAAACATTATTTGAACTGTCAAGATAAAAAGTAGGTAAATCAGTTGCTTATGGTATCAAGGCAGATAAAAATAATTTTTATAGTCTTCTAAATATCATTTTTTAATAACTCTGCTCATGAGGTTACACATCAAAATGTGGAACACTGTATTGTTTTAATCCTACTGTGTGCATAAGCCGTTAAAGAAGCTGGATTAGGCAATAGTAAAAACTAAGGTTCCTAAGAAATGAGCATACTCTGTGCTACTTCGAACTTAAAAGAAATTGAAAGACAATGATTACTCAAGTCTGAATAAACAATCAACACAAGCATCTTGCAACTAATTGCTATGAAAATGACTCAAATCTATTGGTAAAGACAATAAATCAATTCCATTTGCAAGGGTTGTTGATAATATTGTAAATACCATGTTCCAATCTTATTACAATTATAAATAAAATGCATTTGTGAACAAATATATTTACTAGTCATCATTAATGAGTTCATGCTGCACAAATATCAACTGGATCCACAATCCTTCTGCAAATTATTTCCTTGACACAATGAGTTTAATTTCAGTTAAATGTCAAATGTGCTCTTTTACAGCTGTGTCGTGATAAAAATAATTTATAGTCCAGAAATAATTAATTCCTTCCTGACAAATGTTATTTCTTTATACTGACTTTTTAACATCATAGCAAAAGATTTACATTTGCATAGGAATAACAACATTATAATAAAGGTTGCATGCATAGTATAAATTTTAAAGTACAGGTTGCTGTATCTACAAAATACAAATATCTGATGAACTGTAAAGTGCTATAAATACTGGTCATGTCCCAAAGTTCATCTGCAACCAGCTGTGTTATATTGTGGATTTCTCACTTAATTAGATACATTGGTTATGGAATCTTCTGATTCACTCCCTATTTGCTTATTGGGACGGAAATCTGCTTGTGAGTTGCAATCATACCACATAATACTGAATGGTATTCCTTGTAAAATGTGGCAACTTCCTTTCTGAATGGTACAATTTTCTAAAATTCTAAAAGTTTAAATTAATAAACTAACTTGCTCATTGTTGCATTTTTGGAATTCTGATCCTTTTTTCTGTATTGAAAGGACTTGATAATGTTTAAGAGAAATATTTTAAGACAAGTTAACTTCTCACCACATTTTTTAAAATGTCAGGGGCTGCAGGTAATTTAATTCAAGGTATTTTAGTTTGTGAAATGCTATGGTTTGCTTTACTTCAGACTGATAGAATGAGAAATCTTTTTTTTTCATTCCATACAAATTAAGCGAGGATAGCTTGAGTTAAGCTTGGGAAAAGCACACTCTTCTGAAAGGTTCTGGAATTCTCTTCAGCTGTAGCATGGTCCATTGTCACAGTAGACAATTTGAAGAATTCCATGTCTTGCAAAAACTGATTTCATATATTTGATCACATAAGCACCAGACATGTTAGGAAGCAGGATAGTTTGATAGATAATCAATAACCAGCAAGTAATTCTTTGGATCCATGTGGAACAGATCAGTCCTAACTTTCTGCCATGATTCTGCTAGTACATCATGAATTCCTTTGCCTGATATTTCAAACAGGTCTCATAGCTGGAAACCATTCTGTCAATGTCAGCTTTTATCCCTGGCCAATAAATAGCAGTTCTGGTCCTCCTCTTGCATTTTTCTATTCCAAGGAGCCATTTATACACTCTTTTCAGCATCTCTTTTCACAGTGATTAAGGAATGATGATTCTGCTCTTTCTGAGTAGAATCCTATTGACAACACTCAGCTCAGATGTTGTAGTATGGGTGACAAACTAGGCCATCCTTCATTCAGATTCTTGATTAGCTTCTCTAGAACTGTGTCCTTTTCTGTTTCAGCTGCCATCTGCTTGGATTCCATGCAAGATGGGAAGAGATTCAGTGATCAGATTCACACGGAGATCCACATCCATCTCTGAGGAACTCTCATTGCATGCTTCACTCTGCATTGTTGCCCTAGATAATGCATCAGCTAACACAGTAGGTTCCCCTAGTGTGTACACCCTCTTGACTAGATTTAAGTTTTCACATGCTTTGTCACCCAGCACTGTTAACCTGAGGTGGTGCTCTTTATCTTTAACTTTCACCTTGAGTGTCGATGCTCTGTCCACTGTAGGCTTTGAGTTGTACAGGATTTGCATGGATGTATGGCTTTATCTTCTTTACCCTGATGTTGCAGATCAAATTGACCTTTTCCTCTGTGTCCATCTTAAAAGGAATATTTGTTCCATTTGTAATAACACAGTCCATTTTTTCTGCTCAACTCTGTTCACACCTGACTGCTGGTTTATAATCTTCCTGGACTACCATGCCAAACAAAAGTACATCACAGAGCAGTTCCTTCTATAGTGTGTACAGAGTGCACGCTTTTACTTCTGTTTTGTTTCCCTTTGGAAAAACATTAATTTGCATAGTGATTCTTCCCTTTGCACTTGTTACAGACTTTTCCATAGGCTGGGCATTGTTTTGGTGCATGTTGAATGCCACATAGTTTGAACTTGAATATCTCTCCATCTTTTTGTTGTTTCCTATATCTCATTTTTCTTTCACACACTGTGGCTACGGTTATGCTTTTGCTTTCACCCGCCCTTGCACTCTCACAGAACGTTTTTACATGCTGCAGAACTAATTCACTGATGTGGCATATCTTCACAGCTTCAGCTAAGATAAGCTGTCTCTCACGCAACTTTTTTCTCACTTTCGTATCACTAATCCCGAACACAATTGGATCACAGATCATTGAATTTTGCAATGACTCAAAATTTCATGTCCTTGCTTTTAATTTCAAGTCCATCAAAGCTCTCTTCTTGCAGCTACATGTATGGGCAAAGCACATACCTTTTGAACGTTTCATTTTTCTTTGGTGAACAGTTTTCGCCTCTAGTGTTTGAGGCTTGAGGTCTTGCCATGGTAAGTAGCAGTGCATCTTCCATGCATCAGGTTTGTTATCGAGTCCAATGGCTTGCAGGTACAGCATGAAACTTTGTTTAAACAACCTCCACTCGCAGTCAACATTTCCAGTCTAATTTACAGCATCAGGGGCATTCACACTTTCCATTTCTCTGCTGCTATTGATTGATTCTCACTCCTGGTACCATGTCGTGTTTCTTTTTTGTAATAAAGAAACATAGGTTATTTTAACACAACTGTACCTTATTAGCTAAAGTACACAAGACCATGTATAGGCATCTATCTTGAATTCCAAGCTGCCACAAACTAGTTTCTGACTCCCTCAAGTGGTCAGGAGGATCACTAGCACTCTATCATTACACATAGTAGAGGAATTAAGGGATATGGGGAACAGGCAGGTAGTTGGAGATGAGCGAGTAATCAGATCAGTCATGATTTCATTGAATGGTGGAGCAAGTTTGACAGGCTGGATGGCCTACCCTTGCACCTATCTTTTATGTTCTTATATACACAAATGCTCAAGCAGTTTCAGTCAGTCCATGATGTATAGCAGGTGACATTCTTGATTTTCTACAACAAATATATGGTCCATGAGCGGTGTTTAGGCCATGCATAGATTGGAAAGAGTAGAGGAGTACATGAGCTCATTGACTGGCTACATCAGAAAGTGCTACTCAACCAGGGCTAACCAAAAACTATGGTTGGATACAGAAGTCTGGCAACTTCTCAGAACTTGTGATGCTGCCTTCAGGATAGGAGACAAGTTGACACTAAGATCAGTGAGGCCACAACTCTCCCATGCAATCCAGAAAGCAAAGGGTGGGTACGTACATAAAATCCATAGACAGCTGACACTGGCGACACAAAACACATGTGGCAATGGATAAAAAATATAACAGACCACAAAACAACCTTGCATATCAAAGACAATGACACCTTCCTTCTGGACAGACTGAACTTCTATGCATGGTTTGACAAGTACAGGCTAACACTGAAGAAAGCTGTGTCCACCTGATGAATGGGGTGCCTACATAACCACGGTTGAAGCAAGGAGGACCCTATCCAAGGTGAACCCACACAATGTAGTGGGATCAGACAACATAACTAGTTGGATACTGAAGGACTGTGCAGACCAACTGACAGAGGTTCTGAAAGACATCTTCAACACATCACTGCTACAGTCCATCATCCCCATGGGTTTCACGACAGCCATCATCATCCTGGTACAAAAGAGGGAGACAGGAACAGGCCTCAATGATGACTGCCCTGTGGCCCTGACCTTCATCATTATGAAATGCTTCGAGCATCTAGTAATGGGACACATCAAAGTGCACCTCCCAGAGACATTGGGCACATTTCAATTTGCCAACTGATGAGGCAAAAACACGATACTGGAGAAACTTAGCTGGTCAAACAGTGCACCTTATATAGTAAAATAAAGATACATAACCCAAGTTTAATGCTTGAGCCCTTCACCAAGTTATGAAAAAATGTCAGCAGGCACCAGAACAAAATGATAGTGGGGAGGGGCAAGAGCATGGTCCCAAAGGCATGAGGTAATAAGTGGTAAAGGGAGGCAGGGCACACCAACATGCAGAGGGAGGAGGGATGGTTCTGTGAATGGAAAGTGAAGGGGGTGGAGAGCTGGAGGAAAGAAGACAAAGGGAAAGGAGGGAGAACAGAGAGTAGGCCAGCAGAAACCAGAGAATTCGATTTAATGCCATCCAGCTAGAGAGTGCCCAGATGGATAATCAAATGTTGTTCCTCCAATTTACAAGTGGGTTTGATGGGAAAATACGAGGCCATGGATAGATGTGAGCGGGGCGCAGAAATGAAGTGGTTGGCCACTGGGAGATCCCTGTCACTGATGTGGACAGAGGGAAGGTGATCAGCGAAGCGATTTATCAATCTGTGCCCAGTGTCTCTGTTATAGAGATGTCCACAAAAGGAGCATCGGATGCAGTAGATAACTCCTGTAGGGGATAATGTATCTAGTAGTGGGAATTATGAAGGATAATGTGTTTGATACAGAGGCCAGTGGAATTATAGGTAAGGACAAGAGAAATCTTATATTTGTGACATCTAGGGGGAGAGGATGACTAGGGCAGATGAGAGGGAAATGAAGGAGATGTGAACAAGGGCTGAATTGATGGTGGTGGAGTAGAAGCCATGTTTGTGGAAGAAGGCAAACATTTCAGATGATCTGGACTGGAAAAGCTCATCTGGATACAGATGCCGCGGAGACAGAGAAATTGCGAGAAGGGAATAGAATCCTTGCAGGGGAATGGGTGTGAAGGAGTAGAGTCAAGGTCATTGTGGGAGTTAGTGGGTTGGTGAAATATGTCTGTGGGGAACTTTTATCAACCAGTGATGTTGCTATAGCCATATCCCTCCACTCCATTCTGATCTACCTAAAGAATGGTGCCTCATACACCAGCTTGCTGTTCATCAACTCAACACCCCTCTCTGTAACTAGAATTGGGACTTCCCAACAGAAAGACCAGTGTCTGTCCAGGTGGGTAGCAGATTGTCAAGCACTATCACGCTGAGTGCATCTCAGAGCTGTGTGCTCAGCCTGCTCCTACTGATGCTACTGATCCATGACTGCAATGTCCGATCCAGCTCCAACACAGTCACCACTTTTTCAGATGACACAACAGTCGTTGGCCTATATTCCCATTTTTCCTATATATGTAAGAATCCCACACTTTGTAAATGAAGTAAAAAATTGACGCCACTGGCAGAGCTCCTGTAATGGCAGAACTAGCACTGGTGTGAATGTGGGAGAGTGAAGACACAAAGCTGCTCCAAAGGTTTCAACCACCTGGTCCTAACGCTGACAGCTCAAAGGTAATTGTAAGTAAATACTGCAACAGAGAGCTCTGTCCCCAAGATATCTGCACCTGTGCTTGGCAGTGGCTAGGAGGGGTTGCATACTCCAGGGAGCAGCAGACCAGCGGGGGGCACTAGAAATGGGGAGAACATCCCCGATGAGAAGCATGGGAAATCCTGCAGGACAGTGACCACAGGAGTGGACTAGCAAGGGGGTCAGTGGCTGATGAACCCTAAAAGGTGACCATGGCAGCAGACCAATGAGGAACTCAGCTGCTGATGGACTCACACTGGCTTAAGGTGACTTACAATTGGGGGAGCTGCATGGATTGTGGGGTTCTGGATGCTGGCTCATGGGAACCAGATACCAGAGCCAGGATTCAAGAGGATGCTGAGGGCAAGAATGGCTCCCAAAAGGTCTTGGGTATTGAAGGCTTCCTGATTACATCAGAGGTTTGGATCTGGAGCTTGGGTTTTCTAATAGTTTGTACAGGAGTCTGTAGGCCCTTTCAAATTGCCTAGAGCAATTTACTAGGTTGAAGACCCAGGTACAGGGCTATTTGAATGGGCCAAACCAGGCAAACTCAGTCAAAATCCACCTGGGTCCCAGACCTACCTTGGAGGTGGTCAAGGAACCCAGTTAAAGTTACCTGGGTGTCCTCCTCCCCTTATTTAAAAGGGGAAATTACTAACCTAGTTATTCTGGAACTTTAAATAGAAAGGGACAGAGAAAACCCTACAGGGAACAGGGGAGTCCCTGTGGCCGTGTGACGCGTCACTCACCAAGTCACGGCAGGGGTGATATCCCTCTTAAATGGCCAAGTTGGTGATTTAACAGGTAGGTTAGGCTGCTATTTGAAAGGTGCAGGAGGCACAAACGATCCAGTAATCTCACACGGGTCCCAGGAGGGCTAGCTGGGCGCTATAATTTGAAAGCGCCTAGTGTGGCTGCAGGAGCACTGGAGGTGAATCCACGGACACCCTTTTATTTTTTCTCTTATTGTTAGGAACGCCCAGCAACTCTTTGCTTGCTTTAAGGGAGGTTGAAGTATATCAAGTGGCCCAAATATCTTTTGCCCATTTCTTTTTTGCTATTTGTATCTTATTTAAAATGTAATCAGATGCACCATGAAATAGGCACTTGATTACATTTGGTTTTCTGACGTGTGATTTATATGTCCAGGGTGATGCAATTAATTATCTTGATACTTCACTTTATCTTTGAAATCATTAATGTTTCAATAAAAATAAACCATTATTCGACACATTATTGTGTGGTTTGACGTAATTTAGGTCAGATCAACTCCGACCTCAGGCAGTTACAAAAAGCAGCTGTTAATCTAATATGCCACAGAATAGAAAGAGATAGTTTAAGTAATTAGACTTCTCTGCAGCTTGGATCTTTATGTAAATAATAAATCAGATTTTTTTAAAATAATGAAAATCCCAAAACAACCAATGTTCCAAATTGATTAGGTTTTAACTTATCTCTGAATAGAAGAAGCCAGAAAAAAAAAAGATTGACAAACTATATCAAAAGCAGATCACCAGTCAAGCAAATGCCGATTGTCAGCTGAAGTCAGAATTCCAATCCCCAGGTCTCCTACTGTGGGGGGAATAAATTTTAAATTCATATTCAGAGGAATGAACATCAAATAATCCAAATGTTAAATTTGGAGTATTCCACACCAATCTTTTTACCACTAATATTTGTGCCTGAATTCCATTTCATCAGCTGATGCCTTCATTCATATTTTTGCTTGATCTCTTCCAAGGAGATGAGTGGAATTTTTAAAAACTCATTTGCTGTGATAACAAGCATCTATTGCCCATCACTAATTGCCACTGAGATGGTGAACTCCCATCTTGAACCCTAGATGTCTTTCTGTTGAGGGTACTCATTCTAATATGGATAGGATTTTCAGTATTTGACTCAGCCTAAGGAAGAACTGGTGCTAATACTTCAAAGTCAGAACAGCATGACACTTAGAAGGTCGCTGCAGCTGGTGGTATTATAATCCATTTACTTCACTTGAAAAAGAGGTGATAGAGGTCATGGTTTTGGAAAGTTCTGTTGGACATCTTCTGTTGAAGATGGTGCATACAACAACTATTTACATTGCTTGTGGAGGGAATGAATGTTTCGGGGAGTGGCCCTAATGAAAATGAAGTGGGCTGCTTAATCCTGCATGATATGAAGCTTTTGAAAGCAGTACATATCCAGACACATGGAATGTATTCCATCATCATGGTGTTTTGTAGACCTAAGGAGTTAGGAGAAAAGTCGCATGCTGTACAATACTTGGTCTCTGAGGTGCTATTATAACTATGGTATTTATGTGTCTAATTCAGATCAAAGGTGAACCTCATCCTGAATGGAACAGTTAAATTTCTATTATTAAATTAAATAAACAAATCTTGTTTCTACCAATTGACGTTGATGGTATGCATATATTTTACATCCTCAATGCCCTTTTGAAATATGCACATGTTACTGCTCTGTTTAAGGAACTTGCTGTGGACACATTACTTGCTGAGTTTCCTACACTTCAAAAGTACTTCATTTAAATGTAATAACTTGAGGCCACGAAAGGAATGGTATAAATGGAAGTTCTGATAAAGTTCATTCACCTAAAATGGTAATTATTTCTCTTTTCACAGGATGAGCCTGAATATTTCCACCATTTTCTGTTTTTATTCTTTATAAATTTAAGACCATTTTCTTTTACGGCAGTAATTCATCTTTCTCTCCTGAATCAGTGAGTGTTCTCTTGACAGTTGGCAGGTGGCTACGGGCTTGCTTTTCATACTAATGAGAAAATGCAGAAGGTGTAGGTTTTCTGCTACTTCATCCTGTGGATTTTTTCCCTGATTAGATTAACAGTAGGTTGCAGGTCCTAATTTGTTAAGATTGAGGGAATTTGGAAAAATTTTGCTTTCTCTATTCAGATACCCAACTGTGTTTTCTCTGGCTATATAAGCAATGCCCACTGAAGCCAAGTAGAATCATTTTGGTGTGGTGATATCCTAAGACCACAAACCTTTAAGTAGTGTAGGCCATGATTTCTATAAGAATTTCTAACATCCAAAGAAGGACATCTGCAGAATCTATAGACAACTATACATAACATACAAGGTCCTCAAAACAAAGCAAGTTCTTTTCATTCAATGGCTCATTATAAACTGCATATCTGGAAGCTTTTATAAATATTAAGGTGGATCTTCTGAATCACAGACCTGAAGTTTTCCTGGAAGTTGGCCAGAACTTGGCATGGTTAGGTCTTATTGCAACAGCAACCTGGGTGCAAATTTGGCGTAATCTGCAAGGATTTATAGACAACTATACATAACATACAAGGTCCTCAAAACAAAGCAAGTTCTTTTCATTCAATGGCTCATTATAAACTGCATATCTGGAAGCTTTTATAAATATTAAGGTGGATCTTCTGAATCACAGACCTGAAGTTTTCCTGGAAGTTGGCCAGAACTTGGCATGGTTAGGTCTTATTGCAACAGCAACCTGGGTGCAAATTTGGCGTAATCTGCAAGGAGATTATATATTCTCCCTGTGTCTACATGGGTTTCCTTCAGGTGCTCTGGTTTCCTCCCACCCTTCAAAACATACTGGGGTTGTAGGTCAAACTGGGTGTAACTGGGCAGCACAGGTTCCTGGGCTGACAGGGCCTGTTACTGTGCCGTGTCTAAATTAAAAAAAAACATTAAAATTTAAAAACTCCAAAATTCAGAGGAGATCTGTGTAGGCCACTCACTGGCAAAGAGAGACCTTCTCCACACAGCAGGGAGTTTAATTGCCCAGGTTGTGTTTCAGCAGGGAGCCATTTCTTGCAGTGACCAAGCTTTGGTGAGTTTTTCAGCGTATCTAGATTGCTGAGTGGTGGGTAGCCGCTGACTGAATGAGATCTTGGGGCTGTTGTGGAGGTGGTGTGGTTTATTGGATCCAAGAGTTCAGTGAAGTCCAAAGGAGAGCAGAGGGATGGAGATCTGGGGGAGTAGGGATTTGCAGGAATACACTGCTGAGCTTTACCATTTTCTTTTTCTTAAGAACTGATCTTTGGCACGGATGAACAACTTATTTATAAAAACATTGCAGAGTGAGTAAACGATAAAAGCTGTTTCATATTTTATTAATGTAAAAGTAGTCAGACATTATTTAAAATTAATTCAGGTGACATAACAACAGACATAATATAAAAATTTACGTATTAAATATACATCTGGTGAAATACCACAATTCATTTGTGCAACAATGCTCATGAATTATGCAGCCATCAATATAAAAGTAACTCCCTTAGCTTGTTAACATTGGTAAGAGATTGTTTGACAGGATAATAGATTTGGTTATTTTTAGAACTCTGCAGATAATATTCCAGCTCAATACATGTTTCTCTTTAACTTGAGGCACCTTACAGTTTTACATATGGTCTCCTGCATATCATACAAATGGCCAACCTTTGTATGAAAGCTTCATCAAAGAATACTGGCAAGCAGCTCGACTGTGGAGAACAACATACCCTAGGCACATATTCCCCCTCTCAAACAAACAAGTGAGACTGTTAGACAACAAACAGAAGCAGAATCCTGGTTATTCCTATTCAGGAACTATCCAGGATAGTTGAGGAAAATGTCACATATAATATAGTATCTGAAGTGATCAGATATGATACATCCTGAGAATTGAACTCAAGATCTTCCCGATGATTAATCTATAAAGAAGGTCGAGATCCACTTGGATCTGTTCGTTTTTTTATTCACACAAATTAATGTCCTACTTAGTAGGAGCTGTTTTGGTGCTGAAGTATATGTTATAAATGTGGCAAGATGTCCGTGAATTCTGCCCTGACCCATCAGAGTCTCCTAATCAGCAATGTCATCACTTACATTACAACAGCAATCTACTTCGTTGCGGGCACATTCTGAAGGTGACGACAGTAGATAAGAAAGTGAATCGCTGAAAAAAAACTCCTTCACTTAGTGGTCAACTTAGGTTTCAAATTCTATCACAATACAGTTTACAGGCTTAAACAATTCTACCACAAAACTGATGGATAATGCCACTTTCACAAATGTGGTTGAGAAATTTCATTCTGAACCTCTATGGATGATGTACATTTGCACATAGATTGCTGAAGCATTTGAGGGATGCTGAATACATCTCCTCCTCATTGACAATAAACACAGGTGCACTGCAAGGATACATGTTTAGCCCACTGCTCTACTCTCTACACCCATGACTGTGTGACTAGGCACAATTAAAATGCCACCTACAAATTTGCCAATGACATCATGGTTGTCGGCAGAATCACAGAGGGCAATGAGGAAGGGCAGAGGGAAACCTTAGGAAAACTAAGGTACTGATTGTGGTCTTCAGGAAAGGGAACTCAGGAGAACACAAACCAACCCTCAGTGGAGAGGGTAAAGAATTTCAAATTCCTGGGTGTCTGCATCTCTGAAGATCAATTCTGGGGTCATAATTTTGATGCAATCATGAAGAAGGCATGCCAGTGGCTACATTTCGATAGGAGTTTGAGGAGATTTGTATGCCATTAAAGATTTGCAAATTTCTACAAGGTACAATGGAGAGCATTCTGACTGCATCACTGTCAGGTATGGAGATGCTAATTCACAGGGCAGGAAAAGGTCAGAAGGTTGTAAACTCAACCATGGGCATCTTCACTCCATTGAGGTCATTTTTAAGAGGCAGTGTCTCAAGAAAGCAGTTTCCATCATTAAGAAACCTCATCACCCAGGCCATGCCCTTTTCTCACTACTACTAAGGAAGGAATAACAGGAACCTGAAGACGCACACCCATCATTCCAAAAACAGCTTCTTCCTCTCTGCCATCAGATTTTTGAACTGACAGTGAACCTATAGACACTACCTCATTTTTCTCTTTTTGCACTAATTATTTAATTTTAAATATTCTATTTGTGGAACCATAATTTATTCAATTTTGCATCTGTAATTCACAATACTGCTGCCACAAAAGAACAAATTTTGTGACACGTGGTCATGACAATAAACCCGATTGTGGTCAGTGTGCAAGGCATCACTCATGTTACTATCAAATTATAGACTGAAGATGTGGAGAAGGTGTGGAGAAAAGGGGCAACTCCTCACCTTCAAGGATACAATGTTCCATCAATCAGAAACACATGGCACTCATGCCTACAATTATCCTGCCACTCAAGGATAAACCTTTTCTAAAAGTGGTCTGCACTCATTAACTTCTTCATTCTAACTTTTATGAACTTCAGCTATGATGGGAGATCAGGCAGAAAAGATTGTAATTCTTGTACAACTTTGTTTCTGACACAGGCTTTATGCATAAGGGCTCAGGATTTGTAATTCCCAGGGAGAACTTTGCAAGAAAATTGTTTCCCTGCAGCCAGATACAAAACTGGCATGTCTCTTACACCAAGATGCTTTAATAAGAACAGTAGAAGCAAGGAAATTGACTCAGCTTTTTGGCTCCTTGAAGCTGCTGTGCATTCAATAAAATGATAGCTGATTCAATCTCGGTCTCAACACCACTTCCCCACTTGGGTATATCTGTTGATTTTGTTCAACAAATTCAAGTGAAGATTAATGTAAATGGACTCCATCTTTATTGCCTTTTGTAGAAACATCTAGAGATTCAAAGCCCTCTGAAAAAAAGTATTTTTTCTTCATCCCTGCATGAAATAGGTGAACCCTTATTCTGAAACTATGTTCCCTACTTCTGAATACTTTCATAGGAGAAACATTCTCTCAGTACCTATTCTATTAACAAGAACCTCGCTTGTCATCTTTTGAACACTTAAGTATTGGTTATGCCTGCTCATAAACATTCTTCACATGTCAACCCCTTCATGCCTGGAATCAGCCACATTAAACTTCTCTGCACCATTTCCAAATCAACCAAATCCTTCCCTAGAATGGAGGCCAAAAACTATGCAGTGTATCCAAGTGTCTACAGCATCCTGTTAAGTTGCATCACAGCTTCAATACCGTTTGAAATAGAAGCCAACATTCCATTAACCTTTTTAATAACTTCCTGTAGACAAACAAAAGACTGAAAATCCTGGAATCTGGAGCAATAAACAATCTGCAGGAGGAACTCAGCAGGTCAAACAGCAGTGGGAGAATAATTTGTAGCCTGCAGTATTTTTTAACAATTAGGTTTTCATTTAAGTTGAACTCGCACTTACTTTTCTGCTAACTTCTAAAGAGTGTTTACTGATGCTCCATCCCTTGAATATTAATAAATGTAGTAGGATGATGCAGGTGTTAGCTTTGTCCTGTTTCACCTGCCATCCATCCTTCGTTCAGATTCTTTAGGGATCCCACTCAAATGATTGTAGTAAGCTGATAAATATCTGAATGTTTTTCCCCAAGTGATATCTTTACCAATTTAAAGCCTGTGAATATGCATTAAGCAAATTATGCAGTTGTTCCAATCCAATTCTGCAGTTATTTCATTACTTTGTGAAAGACTAAATTGAATTGGAAGGCCTGCTGCTCCAAAGAAAGTGAATCTTCAAAAACTACAAAATATAAACTAACATTGCTATTGAAAAGGTAATTAGATTTGGAGAAAGAAAATTGGTAATCTTCAAAGTAGCACTAATTGACTTTGTGACTTATTTTGGGATGGCTGAACATTACTGTTCAAAATAAGTGTGCATAAATTCATTTTATTCAATGGCATCCACTGAACGTACAAATTTTCCAGAATGCCAATTACTAATCTTAGGGCTATAATTTGAAGGCTATAATTAATGGGCTATAATATAAATCTGACTTCAGGAGGGAGTCAGGGGAACACGACCCAGTCCTCATTGAGGGGTCAGTAGTGGAGAAGGTCAAGAACATCAAATTCTTGGGTGTCAAAGTCTCTGAGGATCTGTCCTGGAGTCTTCATGTTGATGCAATCACAAAGAAGGGTCGCCAGTGGCTATAATTTGTGAGGTGTCAGAGGAGATTTGGTAGGTCACCAAAGACTCTCATAAACTTCTACAAGTGTACTGTGGAGAGCATTCTGGAATGGAGGTGCCAACTCTCAGGACAAGAATAAACTCCAGAGGGTTGTTAACTTGTCATGTGACATAACAGGCACCAGACTTCACTCCATTGAGGACATCTACATGAGGTTTCACTCCATGAGGACATCTACATGAGGTTTCACTCCATGAGGACATCTACATGTTTCACTCCATTGAGGACATCTACATGAGGTTTCACTCCATGAGGACATCTACATGAGGCAGTGTCTTAAAAAAAGCAGCCTTCATTCTCAAAAACCCCACCACCCAAGCCATGCCCTTTTCACTCTGCTACCATTGGGGAAAAGTTACAGGAGCCAAAAGACAAGCACTCAACAGCACAAGGACAGCTTCTTCCCCGCTGCCATCAGATTCCTGAATAACCGATGAATCCAAGACACTGCCTTACTTTTTTGTGCACAATTATTTTAATTTTTTTGATAGTAATGTCATAAGATGGTTATAAGAAATGGGATTGGGAAATTTTTAAAAACTTGCAGAGGTTTAACATTTTGTGGCATATCCCTTGCAGACTGTTTGAAGTCTGTGATTCATAGACATCAGGTGCTGAGCATCTTCTCTGGTGATGGTCTGCCAGGCCTCTACTGCTGCAATCTTCAGCTCCTATTTGTTTTAGGGTCTCGTCCCCTTACATTTTCTCTTCAGCACATGGAAGGCACACTCAATTGGATTTAGATCAGGTGATTGACTTGGCCATTCAAGAATTTTCCCCATTGTTTAGCTTTGAAGATTCTTGTCACTTTAGCAGTATGTTTGCGATCATTGTCTTGCTGGAGGATGAAGCGCTATCCAATGTTTGGAGCCATTTGCTCAACTTGAGCAGATGTTTATATACACCTCAAAATTCATTTGCTACTGCCATAAGTGCCAAGGCCATAATACCACCACAGATGAGGTGGTATGCTTTGGATCTTGGGCAATTCCTTTATTTCCCCATACTTTGCTCTTTTATATATTTCTTGGCAAAACTGTAATCTGGCTATCCCATTTCTGTGACTAATTAGTGACTTTTATCATGCAGTGTAGCTTCTGTGTTTCTGTTGATGAAGACTTCTGTGGACAGTAGTCATTGACACATCCACACCTGCCTCCTAAAGTGTGTTTTGATCTATTGGACAGGCATTTGGGGATTTTTCTTCATTATGATGAGAATTCTTCTGTCATCAGCAGTGGAGTCTTCTTTGGCCTATCAGTCAGTCTCTTTGTGATTACTGAGCTCACCAGTAAACTCTTTCTTCCTGAAGATGTTCCAAACTATTGATTCTGGTAATCCTAAAGGTTTGGGCAATGTCTCTTACTCTTTCCTTCTTGTTTTTCAGCCTCATAATGGCTTCCTTGACTTTCATTGGTACAACTCTGGTCCTCATGTTGAAAAGTGGCAACTACAGACTGCAAAGGTGATCAAAAGCTTAGAAGCAAGCCCAGCTCTCTGATACCTGCATCAATGAAGCAATTAAACATACCCGAGTACTCATAAAACCTGTGAGGTCAAATGTCCCAAATATTATGGTGCCCTGAAATGGGGAAACTATGTATAAAAACTTGTAATTTCTATATTGTCAAACCAAAATATATACAAATAACCTTGAATAAAATCTGGAATGTGCACTTTAATTACATGTGAAATGCTTGATTACAAATTAAAGCTGGAGAGCACAGGGGAAAATAAAGGAAAAAAAATGTCTGTCCTAAACATTTTTGAGGGCATGGTATATTAATGATTTAGATTATGGAATGAATGACTTGTGGCCAAGTTTTCAAATGAGAAGGTAGGTGAACGAACAGGTAGTGTTGAGGAAATGAGAGCTGCAGAAGGACTCAGACAGTTTAGGAGAATGGGCAGAGAAGTGGCAAATGAAATAAAATGTCAGAAAGTATGTGGTCATGCACTTTGGTTGACTAAATAAATGAGCAGATTATTTTCTAAATGGGGAGAAAATTGAAAATATTCCGATGCAAAGGGACCTGGGAGTCAACAGGCAGGATAGCCTGAAAGTAAACTTGCACGTTGAAGAAGGCATATGCAATGCTGACATTCATTTCAAGTGGAATAGTGGAAGAGTAAGGATGTGATTTTGAGTTTCACAGGTGAGACATCACAGAGTATTGTTTGGAGTTTAGGGCTCCTCATTTAAGAAAGGATGGACATTGGAGAGGGATCAGAGGAACTTGACAAGGATGATCAGAGGAAGTTTATTATCAAGGTGAATGCATCCAGGAACAGCTCAGAAGCTGTACCTGAGGGGAGAAAATCTGAAATACTGTGATGTTCCTACTAATTTCATTTGTTTTAAATACTGTATTTATTTTTTTAAAGTATGTACTGTATTTGAAAATTGGTGTGTACAAATATTTTCCATGCTTAAAATAATGGGGCAGTGGATCGTAAACAGCACCACTGAAAGTAAACTGGAGAAGTGATCACCATTTGTGAATATAGTCAGACTAAAAGGTTCTGGTTGAGTGAAAGATGAAGTCAGAAGCTGCAATTTTTGGAAGGGAATGCAGAAACCAAGGTCCGATTTGAGAAGAACTCCAGCCTTGCATCTTTGATGACTGGATTCAATCCTGACCTGTGGGGTTTATGCATTCCCTGTGACTGCCTGATCTCTCCAGGAGCTCTGATTTCCTTCCACATTCCAAAGGTATATGGGTTGGTAGTAAATTCCCCCTAATGTGTAGCCTCATGGTAAAATCTGGAAGGAGAATAAAATGAGTTTAGTTTAGAATGGGTATGAGATGTTTTGCATGGGAGTTTGATTTTTTTTCCTGCTTTTGTACTGTAAGGTCCATGACTATAAATACAATTCTGCTTTATTGTAGAATGGTCTATGACTAATTTCAATCTTGTTGTTCACAAGATTTGTATATAGGTAGTGCTCAACTTATGACTGAAATTGGGACTGAAGGATTGGTCATAAGTTGGATTCGCATGTCTTAACAAGGTACTAAGCAATTTTTCCAAAAAGAATTCAGCAAATGATCCTTTAATGAAGAATCTCAGCATATTTACCATATTTTTAAAAATTTTGGTCCTATGTGCTGGTGGACATAACCTGCGTAGGTCATAAGTTGAGAACTACCTGTGTACAATAACATGCTCTAACTTGGTGGCAGCAATGAAAATACCAACCTAAAATGCTTCTTCATTGGTACATTTGCAAGATATAGTTCAAATAATCTCCAAATATAGTCACAGAAAGTACTTTAATCGATATTCCTGTTCTGTAGCAAACAACTTTTCAAATATAGATGTTGAAATGCATTTCTTTTAAACATTGTTATAATTATGCATGTTTAATGCCATGTTTCCCAATAATGTCCCTCAAGGTGTAAATGCTTAAAAAAAAATTTGAGAATTACTGCTGAGAACTTAAACTGATGATTTGAAATGCCAGCAGAGCAGAGAGTGGTCATGGACGACCTTTTCATTTTGACATTTATAGTTGAAAAGTTGCTTGTTGCAGAGCATGGTAAGTATTTTCTCCGACTGTATTTGAAGACTATTGAAATTGTATCTTGTAAATGTTCACTCTCTTTTAAATTTAAATTTTAGCATACATCATGGGAACAGGCCATTTCAGCCCACGAGGCCATACCACCCAATTTACACGAAATCTACACCCCCAGTACGTTTCAAACATTTTTTGCTTTATTTGCCATTAGTGAAATCTGTGATACTCTGACAATACCAATAACTTACACTATTTCTCTGGTTTTTTTTATCTAATAAAAGGTTTCAACAATAATCACATATTAATCAAATTTCATAATGATCCATTTATAATCAAGTATTCTAACCACAGGATATTATATCCCATTTATAATCAAGTATTCTAACCACAGGATATTATATCCCATTTATAATCAAGTATTCTAACCACAGGATATTATATCCCATTTATAATCAAGTATTCTAACCACAGGATATTATATCCCATTTATAATCAAGTATTCTAACCACAGGATATTATATCCCATTTATAATCAAGTATTCTAACCACAGGATATTATATCCCATTTATAATCAAGTATTCTAACCACAGGATATTATATCCCATTTATAATCAAGTATTCTAACCACAGGATATTATATCCCATTTATAATCAAGTATTCTAACCACAGGATATTATATCCCATTTATAATCAAGTATTCTAACCGCAGGATATTATATCCCATTTATAATCAAGTATTCTAACTACAGGATATTATATCCCATTTATAATCAACCATTCTAACTACAGGATATTATATCCCATTTATAATCAAGTATTCTAACCACAGGATATTATATCCCATTTATAATCAAGTATTCTAACCACAGGATATTATATCCCATTTATAATCAAGTATTCTAACTACAGGATATTATATCCCATTTATAATCAAGTATTCTAACCACAGGATATTATATCCCATTTATAATCAAGTATTCTAACCACAGGATATTATATCCAATTTATAATCAAGTATTCTAACCACAGGATATTATATCCCACTTATAATCAAGTATTCTAACCACAGGATATTATATCCCATTTATAATCAAGTATTCTAACCACAGGATATTATATCCCATTTATAATCAAGTATTCTAACCACAGGATATTATATCCCATTTATAATCAAGTATTCTAACCACAGGATATTATATCCCATTTATAATCAAGTATTCTAAACACAGGATATTATATCCCATTTATAATCAAGTATTCTAACCACAGGATATTATATCCCATTTATAATCAAGTATTCTAACCACAGGATATTATATCCCATTTATAATCAAGTATTCTAACCACAGGATATTATATCCCATTTATAATCAAGTATTCTAACCACAGGATATTATATCCCATTTATAATCAAGTATTCTAACTACAGGATATTATATCCCATTTATAATCAAGTATTCTAACCACAGGATATTATATCCCATTTATAATCAAGTATTCTAACTACAGGATATTATATCCCATTTATAATCAAGTATTCTAACCACAGGATATTATATCCCATTTATAATCAAGTATTCTAACCACAGGATATTATATCCCATTTATTGCTTTTTCCCAACTTTATTTCCTAGATTACTTATGAGATACTTATTAGGCCAGTTTTCAGATAAAATAGTAATTTTTAAGGAATTTTTTTCTGTTGTCATAGCTGATGTGAGTAAAAATGGTAAATTAACTCCAGAATTATCACATGACAAAATATCAATCTGGTTATTCCAAAGACTTGATTTGAATAGTTGTGTTTTTAAAAAAAAATGTTCAGTTAAATTTATACTGTGAGGTTTCAGTATTCAAGCATTTTTTCATAAAGTTGTTTTAGTTTATCTTATTCCAAATGAATTATTTAAATATTAGCCATAACTTTTTGGAAGTGCCTCACCTGCGACACTAAACCCAATGGCTGCATTGTCACATCACCTTCCAATAAACTGAAGTTCCATCTTTCTACTTGGGTGGCGATTAAACTATATCACAACAAAATGTTAAAAATAAGGATGTTTTTCTGTTCCATTCCTAGGTAGGCTATGGCAATCCTACAGTGCTCGAGTTAAAACATAAAAGATCCTTTGCCTGTCACATCTATACCATCCATCGTGCCCATCTATGCTAACCCCAGTCACCTGCATTAATTTTCTATCCCACTCTGCCTTGCTCATTCTCGTACCCATCTAGGTGCTTTTTAAATGTTGTTACAGTTCCTGCCTCCCTCACCACCTATGGCAGCTAATTGCTGATACAAAATACTCTGTGTGAAAAGTATTTACCACATTAATATATATTATTGCCCACCTGTATGTGCTGCACTCATTGCTTAACTGTTATTAGTGATCAGTCATTTGGGTGGTGCACAGTTTATAGCCAAGCTGAATGATACCTTCATTTAACAAGAAATAAAAATACTGAAAATGCCCATCTAGCAAGATATTCTTATTTTAAGCTGATTAAGTCAACAAATACAGTTCATTTCCGATTATCTGAAATGGTGATATTTCTTCTATTACAATAAAGAAACTTGGGTTCTTTTTAAAACAACTAGATTAATTACAAAGCAATTCCAGAATACAGGCCAACAGCTTTCAAATACCCCTCATATGGTAACCCATTCATTTCTGGAATCATCCTTGTGAAGTTCCTCTGATCCCTCTCCAATGTCCATTCTTTCTTAAATGAGGAGCCCGAAACTGCAAACAATACTCCGTGATGTCTCACCAGTGCCTTTATAAAGCCTCAAAATCAATCCTTACTCTTACATTCTATTCCACTTGAAATGAATCAACTTTATCAGTCACCTCATAACCCACAAAACAACAGGTAAACAAATCATCTACAATCACTCACAGAGAAGATTCAAACTGTTATTTATATTCTCAGTGAGACCTCCTGTAATCTCAAATGGATTCATCTTCATGCGCCTTTAATTAACAAAGGACAGGGTCACGACCACTTCTTCAGTCTCAGGACCATTCCAGGTTGATGCTGCTGACCTCTGACTCACTTCACTGCTCCTTACTGCTACTTTAGGGAGGTCGTATTCAAGGCAAGGGGCTAATTTATTCTTTCTTCACACAAGCAGCAGCGTTGACACATGCATTTTTGTACTTTGCTGGTTTCTCAAAGTGCAGACTTTATGAATGTACTCGAGCTGTTCCTCGCCCTTCCCCCTCCCTCCACCCCCATAAATTCCTGTGTTGAGCATCTGGCTGCAGTCTGAACAGTCTCCATTGTTGTCCTGAATGAAGATATTTGGAATGGAAATTGTTTCTCACCAGCTTGAAAAGGTCTCTCTGATGCTCTGGAAACACATTTTTAACCTGATTTCATTAATGATTCATTCAGAAGTGATATGTTGTTTTGTGCTATATCGCTTTAAGATTGCAACCATTGGATTGTATGCTACCAAATGCAAGAATTTGAAATAGTGCAATCACATCAGTTTCAGTAAAGCAATGAACAGTTTAAAAACCCAATGCTATTTTGCGAAACTTGCAATTGAAAATTCTCCCTGCAGTGCTTTAATGCCAAAAAAAATGGCATGGAATAATACTGAAAACAACATTTTAATGTAGTTCTGAAAGTATTTGCTGTGGCTAAAAATACATTTTGGCTCATTGTTATATTGTTCCTCATTCACTAACAATTTACCATAAATTAACAAGATCTATAAAGTTTACTATAGTTCCTTAATAACTCGGTCATTAAGATGCTGCATTCTGTTATATACTATTTTGAGCCTTTGCTTTGCATCAGGAGGAAGTATTTGTTGTTTTTTTTAACCATGTATGAGAAAGTATAATTCAATTGTATTCTGTCAATTACTATCATTGATTTACATAAATCCATTTTTAAAATGCAACCTTCCACAAAATGTTTGCCAACATGTCTAAAATCTAGCCCGACTTGCAAATGACTGAAATGAGTGATTCATGGAGAAAGCAAGTTAATGAGTGTAATTATTCTCAAGTAGAACACCTCCAATGATCATCATTTATAGAAACTTGTTTATTTGGGATACATTAATTCTATTTCTCCTTGCTCCATCACAAACAAGTTGATTCAGCCGTGACTTTGCTTCGAAATGGCTGTCAGACATTTATGGGTTGAATGCTTCCTCCACAGACTCTGAGAACAAAAATTGAAGCTGACATTTCAGTGCAGTCCAGAGAAAATGTTGCCTTCTTGGAGAACTTGTGTTCACATCATTAAACAAAGTCACCATCTGATCACTCAAGTGAATGAAAATGATATCACAGCACTGTTTTGACAAAGAGTGAGGGATTTATCATCAATTATCCTGACTAATGCTCATCTTTCACTCAATATTACCAAAACAAATTACCTATTCCTTTGCTGTCTGCAGGGGGTTGCAAGGCATACAATGGCTGCGCTCTTTCTGGATGTTTCCATGGGTGCAGAGTGTTCTGGGATGTGAAAAATTGGAGAGCTTTTTTCTGTATCATAGCTTTTCCAAATGATCTGAGGATGTGTGAGGTTTTTGAATATAACTATGGATGGAACATTGGCTAGTTTTTAGTACCTATAAATTATTCAAGGACCTATGACAGAATATAGATATGTTGTTGGGAGATAAAATGGAGCAGGTTTGCTCGCATAGGTCACATACAAACACTTTAAAACAGATCTTATTTTAAATACTGGAGCTCTGCTAATGCTAGACATGTCGGGGGTTCAGAGCCTTTGTAAAAGCTTTGAAGAATGCCCAAGAGACTTCACTAAGGGATTGTTGTTCACAAAAAGGCAACAGATGAAAGAGCTTGTTGGAGCTGCAGACAGTCTGGAGGAGAACTTGCTGTTCTAAGTTTTGCAAGAAAAGAGTCAAACAGGCTTTCACTGTGTGAGTGAGTGAGTGAGTGAGAGAGAGATCAGTTCTGCAGTGTTACAGACAGTAATAGCAGCTGGGACTGGAACAGGACAAGCAGGCAAGCTTGCGGAAAACACCATTTGGAAGACGGGTTGAGAGTGCTTAGTTCTACCTGGTCAAAGCCCTTGTGGTTCATGCAAGAGGAGAGGACTGGCTGTCTAATGTTTCATTTGGAATAAGAAACAATATGCACTCTTTGGTGACCTGAAAGAAAGAGGTTATCATCTAGAGAACCCTGAGGGGGCAAGTTTTGTCAGCAAGACACTGAAGTGGGTGATGGAAGTAAATCAGTTGTGGGTATCCTGGAACAATGAATCTCTCTCTGAAAACTCACAAGAACCTTCAAGCACCAAAGCCTGGTGAACTTTATAAATGTTAATTTCTGTGCACAGTATAAGTGGGGCCCTATAATGATCATCCTGACATCACACGAGCCCCTTTTACACTGGCATCTTGTCCTAGTAATTGATGGCCAATCTACTGGTTAAGGGTCCAGTGTGAAAGCTCCTCAATCAGCACACATGCTGGAGATGATAAAACCTAGGTAGGTAGTATCACTCCCGGCATCCGATGGCATCTGCATGCCAATTAGCCCAGTGTGAAAGTGACACGTTGATTACATTTTTGTTTGAGTGCAAGAACATGAATGAAACAAAAGATTAAAGAGGTATAAACTTCTAAAGCACTGTGGGAAAGAAGCAGTGGGAGAGATCTGCCATTCTAGAATTCTGCACAGCAGAGAAACCCCTCCACGAGTGTTCCTGCCATATGGAATTCTGGGAGGTAGGTCCTCCATCACTCTTTCCCATGGTCTTTATAAATTAAGTGCTATTGCCGCTAGGACTTTCTCACGGCTTTAGAAATTGTGTGGCTATATGTTTTATACGACTTTCCCACGCTCATACTGAGCTGCATATAATGCTTAAGTATATTATAATTAGGCATGATCAATTTTGTTCAAGTATAAGATCATAATACATTATTCAGGAGTTGGGGCTGGTCCACCATTACTTGATGCGTCACTAAGTCGTCACCAGTGGAGGATAGAATCCCCTATACATGGGGATGCCTTGTGATGAGTGTGAAAGGTTAACAGTGGTCCAGTGTGAAAGGCAAAAACGGCTTCCTTATCTGCCTCACTGAACAACCAATGTACTGGTTAGCCAGTGTGAAAAAGGCTACGAAGAGGCCCTTCTTTCAACACTATTTGCTACTTCTTCCCACTGATGTTTTTACATCATCATTTTAGTGAGACGAATGTCGGACGTGACAAGCAGAAAGCACCGCTGCTATTCTTTGGTGTGGAAATGTAGATCTTTGTGTTCCACTGAGAGGAACTCCACAGTGCAACAATCTCTCAGTACAATGTTCAGCTTCACCTTAAACCTATTTCAAATTCTCTGCTGTGGAACTTCATTTTATTACATTCAATCTTGGTGAGGAGATTGCCACAAATCACAGCTGATTGGATATATTTTACAAGTAGAAAATACAGATAATTTACAACTCTTATTAATTTCTTTGGTTGGAATTAGAATTTCCAATAAAGCAAACTGTCTGGTGAATACTGTCTACTCTCGCAAATTACCACCCATGTAATGTGAATAAAAATGTACATGCTCAGCTCCAATATCAAAAACAATCTATTAGCTTTGTTTACATTACAATCCAGTAGCAATAAAACAATAATCCCATGGCTTCCAGATGATAAAATTTGCACTTGTAAGTAACATTAATAAGTAAATGATCAGGTTAAGATTGCTCTTTTTCTAAATACTTTCACCTGAGAGAAAACATCATTAAAAAAGTGGAATCAAATCCAGTGTTCATTGGGACTCCTGCACTGCCATTTCTTTTCTTACTTCAGAAAAAAAAACAATTACATAGATCTGCTATCTTTCAAAATTTAACAGGTACATGTAGTTGATTAAATCATATTTTGAAGTGAAATTAATACAAAAACATTTGCTGTAACTTTATATCAGGGGTTGGCAATTTTTTTTAACTCACATTCCACGTCATTCCCTATGCCATAGGTGCTCTGTGATTAGTAAGGGATTGCTTAAGGTGGTATGTGGGTGGAAAGAAAAGTTTGAAAACCATTGTTTTAATCGTACCGAATTGACTCGTTATGTGCACAGTTTCATAACTCCAAAGGAAATGGGCCAATGACAATTTTCCTCAAGCTAAATATTTCAGTAACAATTGGGTCTAGAGCAGTGGTTCTCAACTTTAAGCAATCCCTTACTAATCACCGATCACCTATGGCATAGGGATTACTTAAGGTGGAATGTGAGTTTAAAAAAAGATTGCCCACCCCAGCTTCATATGACAAAACCATCATATAAACGTTATTGCGAAGAAACCATGACAGTGCCTCTACTTCCTCCAGAGTTTGTGGAGGTTCAAGTTTAAATCTATTGTCAGAGTACATGCATGGCATTACATACAACCCCAAGATTCTTTTACCTCTGGGCCAGGCAGAATTTCTTCTTGTTGGTAGTGTAAACTCTTCTCAAGAGAAATAAACGTATAAAAGAGAGAAATGTAAACTTAATGACTGTGCAAATCAGAAAAAAATCTGGAAAGTAAGAGCCATTAAATTAGTCTCTGATCAAATTTGTTGTTGAGGAGTCTGGTGGAGAAGGGGTAGCAACTGTTCCTGAACCTGGTGGTACGAGTCTTTTGGGACTTATACCTCTTTCCTGGTGGTTGAGGCAAGAATAGAGCCTGCCCTGCATGGAGAGGATTCTGTGATGATTATTGCTACTCTCCAACAGCAGTGTTCCATATACATTTTTTTGATGAGAGGGAGTTTTGCCTATGATGTATTGGGCTGCGTCCACTACATTTTGCAGGGATTTCTTCTTAGAGGTACTGGTGCCTCCACAGCAGGCCCACTTTCCATTTCACATCTGTAGAGGTTTGCCAAGATTTTTGATATCATACCAAACCTCCACAAACTCCTGAGGAAGTAGAGGCTCTGACATGTTTTCTTCCCAACGACATTAGTTTGCAGGGTCCAGGAAAAGCCCTCTGAAATTGTAGCTTCTAGGAATTTAAATTTGTTCGCCCTCTGATTTTCCCCAATGATTGTACATCTCTGATTTTCCCTTCCTAAAGTTTACAATTAGCTCCTTGGGTTTGGTGACATTGAGTGAGAAGTTGTTAGTACACCATTCAGCCAAGTTTTCAATCTCCCTCCTGTATGCTGATTTATCGCTCCTTTTTGTAAAACCCACTTCCATGGTATCATTAACAAATTTGTAGATGTTGTGGTTGTCGTACTGAGCCACACACTCAAAGGTGTAAAGTGAGTAGATCAGGGGGTGAAGTACACAGCTCTGTGGTGCTCCGGTACTGATGGAGATTGTGGAGGAGGTATTCTCCTGATTGTGGTCTGGAGGTGAGGAGACTAAGGATCCAATTACACAGTGGGGTGTTGAGTCCCTGGTCTTGGAGTTTGCTGATCAGTTTTGAGGGGATGATGGTGTTAAATGCCAAACTGTAGTCAGTAAAGAGTATCCTGATGTGTGTCTTTGCTGTCAGGTGTTCCAGGGCTTTGTGTAAAGCCATAGACCTGCTACTGCAGTAGGCAAATTGTAATGTATCCATGTCACCACTCTGGAGCTGATATGCTTCAACATCAGCCTCTCAAAACTCTTCTTCACTGCGGATGCGAGTGATTTAGACAATAGTCTTGCTTAGACAATAGTCTAAATAGTCATTTAGACAAGTTATCATACTCTTCTTGGGTACAGGTACAATTAAGGCTTGTTTGAAACAGATGGATACTATGCACTGTTGGAGTGAGATGTTGGAGATATTCATGAAAACACAAGTTTTTGGTACTCAGTTCCTTGGGTTCACTTTCCTTAAGGCAGCCTGCAAGACATCTTCTGATACTGACAAGGGGGTGTGCTGTGGCTCTTCCTTGTTCTGGTGGTCAAATCGGGAGTCGAAGGTATTTAATTTCTCTGGGAGTTAAATTTTGATGTCTCCTATTGCACCAGATTTGGTTCAGTATGTCATCGATATGTCACATGTCATAGATATGTGGTGGAAAATGCTTTACAGCCTGGTATGGGTGCACCAATACCTTTGATTGGACAATGCTGCAAAAGGCAGTGGACTCAGCCAAGTACATCACAACCAAAAATCTCCCAACTTATTGAGTGTACTTATTAAGAAAGTTGCTGGCAGAGAACAGCATCAATTATCAAGGATCCTCACCACCCATGTTAAGCTCTTTCTCTCTACTGCCATCAGGAAAGAGGTACAGTTGCCTCAAGACTCAATCCACCACCATCAAGAATAGTTGCTACCCCTCAATTATCAGACTATTGAACAATAAGGGAAAACTATACTAATTTAGCGTCTCATTTAAGGACTTGCATGCTCATTTATTGCTGTATATCTGCATTTGTTCAGTTCATTTAGTTACTGGTTTATAGATTTGCTAAGGCTGGACTTCAGGAAAAAGAATTGCAGGATTGTATGTAATGTCACATACCCTGACAATACATTTTAATTTTGAACTTTAAAATAAATGCTTCTGAATTATTTTTGTGCATTTATTGGACATAATGCAAATTCTAAATACAAAATTTTCAACTTCAATTCAACTTGGAATGACCTTCAGAGATGCCATTTCTGAATATTACATTCACAGGGGTACAAAATGCTTAAATATTTATAATTGCTAAAAAATCTATTTCATTATGCATACAAATTTAGAGAGGCTTTAGATAAATATTCAAACCCACACAAAATTTAACCAAGTTTTAATTGTACCCCACAGTAAAAAGTTCCAAAATCTTAAAAGCACGTTTGTATAGGCATCATCTAATATTATCACATACATCTAATAAATCTCTAATAATATTGAATGTGAAGGAAATCTCTGATTTGAACATTATATATAGATTTTTTTGTTTTAGAGGTTGATAAGGACAGTTCTACTTTTTGGAAAGAATCTATATTTTCTTCAACTCAGTATAGCATTATTTCAAAAGTTGCTTAACTATAGACCCCAACTGTGGATAATACATGCATCCAGTTTTACAAATAAAAGAAATCATACCTTGATCAAATGGCTTGCTAGGATTCCAACTTCTGAAATTATCATCCTAAAATAATAAAATGAAAATGTTTTGTTACATCAGTTTCTTTAGATCGAGTATAAATGACAAAATGAAGAAGAATGATGGGAAATGCTGTTATAGTGCACCATGAAATATCATTGAACAAAACAGTAACATTACAACCTAAAGGGAACATTTGAAAATAAAATGGAATCCATCAATTTCTCCTAAATTTGGGCAGTGCTTGCAAGGCTAGCCTCTAACTAGCCTTGAGAAAATGGTGGCGAGCTCCATTCTTGAATGGTTGCACTCTTTATTGAACTTGCTGTGGGTCAGGGAACTGCAGTATGTAGAGCAAGTGAAATATTTTCAAGTCAGAATGTATTAGAGAGCAATAAGCAAGTGGTGGTGGTTCCAGGTGTGTGCTGCCCTGTCCTTGTTGGTGGTAGAGGTCGAGGCTTTCAGAGGTTCTGGGGAGTAACTGCAAGACATTTTGAAGATGGGATATACATCGAAGCCAGTGTGCATCAGTGATAGAGGGAATGAATCTTTTGGTTAGTTGATGCAATAACAAGTAGGCTGCTTTGATTAGGATGGTTGGCGTTGCTTAAGAATTGTTGGAGCTACATTCATCCAAGTCAGTGGAGAACATTCCATCACATTCTTGACTTGCATCTGGGGCAGATGGTAGAAAGGTTTGATAGAGTCAGGAAGAAAGTCACTCATCACAGAATACCCAGCCTCTGATTAGCTTTCATAATTACATCATTTGAGGCTGGTGCTGTCAAGTTTCTGGTCAAATGAAGAAATAATATTCCAGCAAGTTTGCCTTAAAAGTTAAATTTTGCTTGCCTGAAACAATTAAGAGACTAGATATTCCAACAAGTAACTTTGTTGATCTGAAAGTAGCATCTTCTACAGTTTTCAGTCATCAAAATGTGGGCTGTAGAATTTGGAATACTTTGTGGGGGCTGGATGGTGGGGGTTGTCCATAATAGTGTGACCTTGAAGATGCAGCATAAAATGACATTTGTTTCAATGGATTTAGCCATTTAAGTTTTGTTAAGGGCTCATTATGTCATGTTGTAGCGACCCATGGCCTACTCCGCAGGCCAACACAAAATGGCTGTCGAACGCGGTGATCGAACAGACGACATGAGCTGAGTGGCCTGTTACCATAGGCCGCAACTGTAGAGGCTAAATTAGCCAATTGCCAGTAGCAGATCACAGGGGGTCCAATCCAGGCCAGCGAATCATAAGATGACCAATCAGCGGGTGGCAGATCACAAGCTATGCCCGGGATGATGCAGCACTCAGCCTATAAAAGGCAGAGCAGATAGCCGAATAAACTCAGTGTCGACTGCACTCTCTCAGTGTGAGCTTCTTTCTTCGAGCAATAATCCTGACCTATAAATGTAGTAGTGTGCTACAAAGTTGGAATTTTTCTGCCAAATATTGTGTTTCTATGTTAATGGATGGTCCACATTCCCAGTATTTTAAGCTGTGCAAGAGACATACATACACACTTTCATCTGCAAACATGATTTCCAGGAGCAAAAACCCTCATCTTACCTGTGCGAACCATTTCTTATATTGACAGTCAGACAGCTATGGAAGTTAGGCATTTCAGTAATCAGTGTGCTGGTGAACATGTACTAAGACCATATTATACATTCAAAGAGAAAGCAGCAGCTGGGGACAATTGCCAGGCTGATGTGATGACCCTCTTCTGCATTACATTAAAATTTGAGGAATCCAAATGCTTAATGTTAATAACCTTTTCTTATACATCTCAGCAACAAAGAAGCAATCCAGAGAAAGCTTGAGTCAGAGAAAGACACCAACCAGCTATGGCAGGAATTAAAGGTCATTATATCCTACAAAGCAAGGGTGAACACCATAAATGGCTACGATTCGCTACCCAATGAGCTGTATACCTATGCTTACTTTGAGAAGGAGAACTCAATGCCCACAAGAATCCCAGCAAAGGTTGATGATCCTGTGATATCTGTTTTTGAGGCCAACATCAGTCAAGAGGGTGAACCCTGACAAGGCATCAGATACTGATGGAGTACCTAGCAGGGTACTGAAAATCTGTGCCAACCAACTGGTCGGAGAGTTCAGACATTTTCAAACTACTGCTGCAGTTGGAGGTTTTCACCTGTTTCAAAAGGGCATCGATCTGTCCAAGAGCAGCATTGTGAGCTGTCTCAATGACTATCATCCAATAGCACTCACGCCTACTGAGCTGAAATACTTCAAGAGATTGGTCATGGCCACAATTAACACTGACCCAAGCAAAGGTGTGGACTCACTGCAATTTGCCTACCATCACACAATATCACTGGCTCTCCACTCAGCTCTAGATCACCAAGACAACAGCAACTCATACACACAGCTATTCTTCATTGATTATAGTTCAACCTTCAACTATTTTTATTTATTTTGAAATATGATCTATGGAAATGTTTGCACTGTGACGCTGTCACAAAACAATGAATTTTGTGACATGTTCATGATAATAAATTCTGATTCTGATACATTAAAAATTAAGAGATTAGTAACTGGCAAACTAAACTAAGATCTCTTTTGTCAGATACACTGAAATCTGGTTAAACTTTTTGTCCAAAAACAAAATGAGCTAGAAGTACAAATGGTCATTCTTAAGCATACAGCTAATAGGAGACAACTTGTGCAGAACAAATAAAATGAATGAATGTTATATCATCAATGTGCTAAACCATATAACCATATACAGCACAGAACAGGCCAGTCTGGCCCTACTAGTCCATGCCGGAACAAATCCCCACCCTCCTAATCCCACTGACCAGCACCTGGTCCATACCCCTCCAATCCTCTCCCCTCCATGTAATTATCCAGTCTTTCCTTAAATGTAAATAACATCCCTGCTTCAACTACCTCCGCCGGAAGCTTATTCCATATCCCATCACAATTTGCGTGAAGAAATTTCCCCTCATGTTCCCCTTATAATTTTCCCCCTTCAATCTTAAACCATGGCCTCTGGTTTGAATATCCCCCACTCTTAATTGAAAAAGCCTATTCACGTTGACTCTGTCCCTTTTAAAATCTTGAAAACCTCCATCAAATCCCCCCCTCAATCTTCTACGCTCCAGAGAAAAAAGCCCCAGGCTGTTCAACCTTTCTCTGTAACTCAAACCCTGACATCCTGTCAAGATTCTTGTGAACCTTCTCTGCACTCACTCTATTTTGTTTATATCCTTCCTATAATTTGGTGTCCTTGGGAATACTTGCTCATACTTATAATAAAGTAAAATTGTTAAATGTGAGTACAATTATATTGTACACATTTTGAAAGTTTAATGCAATATTCAGTTTTGGTAACATAATTGTCTGCTTTGTTCACCAAAAAAAAGTACACAATCATTAATTGATTAAAAAAATTAAATAGGTTTCAAATTTAAATGATATACAAACCTCTACTTCCTTTACAGGTAAGCAGAAAAAAGAGAAAGAGTTACATTATTAAACAAATACAATTAAGTATTTAGAATAATTTGACGGGAGCATTGTTCCAATGTGCTTTGAAAAACCTGTCTGATAAGCTCCCAGACCCCCGGAAATTACGTCAAAACAGAGTTTGAAAAATAATTGCTGATTGTATTTCTATCCATCAGTTTTTGGGCAGTGTAGTCCAAGAGTTTGAGAGTTTACATACGTTCACAGTTATGTTGAGTTTCCCTGGGGACTTTACTTTCATCCCCCTTATCAAAGATGTGCAATTTGGGAGGATAAATGGCGACTACACATCACCTTGTGATGGGTGGGTGTTCCTGGACATGTGACAGAAAATAGGTTGCAAGGAAATAAGTGAAAGAATGGGATTGATGGGATTTCTCTGACAAATGACAGATTCTATGGGCCAAATGGCCTCTTTATGTCCTACTGAAATACAAAAATATCATAAATGTGCATAGTCATTTTTCTCTTGCATTATCCTGGTTTTTTCCATCCTTTGATTTTCCATATTCTCCCTTTACTCAATCTTAAAACTTATCAGGACTTTGAAAAATACAATCAAATCTCCCCTCAACATTCTCTGCTGTAGGTTCAAAAAAAGTTTTTTTTCCCCCTTCACATTAATCAGCAAGGATTGATTATCCTTTTGTTGCTAATAGATTAGTTCCCTCGGTAATGAATTGTACCTATGGTGCAATTGATGTTTCTGATCGTGCGCCTTTGAAACTCTCTTACAATTTGTGATGTTATTTCCAGAGCTCAGTAATGGAGGCTTAATACGACCCTACTTCAAGATGAAATATATGTAGACTTTATTAAGGAGCAGACCTAATTTCTTCTTAACAAATTTAACTGAGGAAATGTCGAGTTTAACTGTCTGGGATAATGTTTAAGGCATACCTTCAGGGACAAATAATTTACTATTCAGCTGGGTTAAGAAAATGAACAAAGGAGGAATTATTATTATTGAATAATAGGATTAAAGAAATTGATAAGAGAATATTCAAGGATGCCCAATGCTGATCTTTATAAGGAAAGGGTAGAACTTCAAATGCAACACGATTCACTTTTAACATACTCTATTGAAAGCCTGTAGAGCTCGTCGAAAGAACCAAAGACTTGTTGATCCAAACCAAGGCTTTTATTAGCAAAAGACCGGAGCTCTTCACAGGTGGCCGACCAGTCCGGAATGATCCGACCTGGCTAGGGACACAACCCTTTAAGGCCCAAACAATAGGTGTGGCTTAGCTCTCAGCCAATCGCTGTAAGCACAGTCTAGATACAGTAACTATATACACTATGTACATTGGTGATAGATCTGTACTATCACATTCACCCCTTCTTGGAGAATTGACCCGGGAAAAAAAAACAAAAACGAGGGAGAGAATGAAAAGGAAGGGGTAGGTCAAGGACTGTAGCGGTCAGGGGGTCTGACCATCCGGCGTGACCGCCGTGGTGCCGGGATTGGGGTCGCTGGAGTGGTGTCACCAGCGGGCTCATCGGGTGCGACTGCTCCGTCGCTCAATTCCCCAGTCGTTTTGTCGGCAGGGTGGCCCGAGTCATTGGGGTGCTGTTGGTCCTTCTGTTGCGGCACGGGGCCTGGAGCATAAGGAGTTGGGGGGTTTGCTGGGTCTACCGCGTCCTGAGCTAGGTCCCGCACCGAAACAGTGTCCTCCCGCCCGTCTGGGAACTCCACGTATGCGTAATGTGGGTTCGCGTGGAGTAGAGTCACTCGGTCGACCAAGGGGTCGTTCTTTGAGTGCCGGACGTGGCGTCGCAAAAGGACGGGGCCAGGGACGGTGAGCCATGCCGGTACAGTGGTTCCCGATTCGGATTTCCTCGGGAAAAGGAACATCCTTTCGTGGGGGGTGGCATTTGTTGCAGTACATAGGAGGGAGCGGATGGAGTGTAAGGCACTAGTGAGAACCTCCTGCCAGTGAGAGGTGGGGAGACCTTTAGACCGGAGAGCCAGTGTAACCGCTCTCCATATGGTGGCATTCTCCCTCTCGACCTGGCCATTACCGCGTGGGTTATAGCTCGTGGTCCTGCTTGAAGCAATACCACACTCCAGAAGGTACTGTTGCAGCTCTGCACTCATGAATGAGGACCCCCTATCACTGTGGATGGAATTGGGGTACCCGAAGATGGTGAAAATACTGTGAAGGGCCTGTATCACTGAGGTGGCAGTGGTGTCTGGGCAGGCCACAGCGAATGGGAAGCGGGAGTATTCGTCGATGGCCGTAAGGATGTAGGTATTACGGTTGGTCGACGGTAGGGGTCCCTTAAAGTCTACGCTAAGACGCTCGAAGGGGCGGGTGGCTTTGATGACGTGGGAGTTATCCGGACGGAAGAAGTGGGGCTTGCATTCGGCGCACACCGAACAGGCTCGGGTCATGGAGCGGATCTCCTCAACTGTGTAGGGTAAGTTGCGCGCCTTGACAAAGTGAGCAAACCTAGTGACCCCTGGATGACAGAGCGCCTCATGGAGTTTCCGTAGTCTGTCCATCTGTATGCTGGCGCACGTCCCCCTGGAGAGCGCGTCAGGCGGGTCGTTGAGCTTACCAGGCCGGTACAGGATGTCATAGTTAAAGGTGGAGAGTTCGATTCTCCATCTGGCGATTTTGTCGTTTTTTATCTTACCACGCTGGGTGTTGCTGAACATGAAGGAGACCGCGCGTTGATCAGTCAACAGTGTAAAGCGCCTCCCAGCGAGGTAATGTCTCCAACGACGTACCGCTTCAACTATGGCCTGGGCCTCCTTCTCGATCGAGGAGTGTCTACTCTCCGGACCCTGGAGGGTTCTGGAGAAGAAGGCTACAGGCCGACCGGCCTGGTTCAAGGTGGCTGCCAGGGCGAAGTCGGATGCATCGCTCTCGACTTGAAACGGGACAGACTCATCGATCGCGTGCAGCGTCGCAGCAGCGATGTCAGATTTGATTCGATCGAAAGCCGCTGTGGCTTCGGTCGAGAGGGGAAAAGAGGTGGTCTTGATAAGAGGACGTGCCTTGTCGGCGTAGTTTGGAACCCATTGGGCGTAATAAGAGAAAAGGCCCAGGCAGCGTTTGAGAGCTTTCTGGGTATGTGGGGGGGGTAAGTCCATTAAGGGACGCATGCGGTCAGGATCTGGCATGACTATCCCGTTTTCCACCACACAACCTAGAATAGCGAGTCGTGTGGTCCGGAAAATAAAATTGTAGAGCTCGTCGAAAGAACCAAAGACTTGTTGATCCAAACCAAGGCTTTTATTAGCAAAAGACCGGAGCTCTTCACAGGTGGCCGACCAGTCCGGAATGATCCGACCTGGCTAGGGACACAACCCTTTAAGGCCCAAACAATAGGTGTGGCTTAGCTCTCAGCCAATCGCTGTAAGCACAGTCTAGATACAGTAACTATATACACTATGTACATTGGTGATAGATCTGTACTATCACAAAGCCAACTTCTTAAACTTTAAAGTCAATATTATGAACATGGGGATATATCAGGTAAATTGTTAGCTGGTCATTTAAAATCAGCTATGGCTAAAAGACAGATTACTAAGATTCGTAATAAAGACAGCAGCATTGTATTTGGTTATATTGAAATTAATAAGACATTTTAGGAATTCTATTCTGATTTATACAAATCTGAGTTCCCCAACAATTATGTTTCTGTGGATAGCTTCCTGCAATGGTTGAATATCCCCAAAATTTCTCCTAATGATCAACTTTTATTGGAAGCTCCAATTTCAGTTGAAAACTTTAAAGGCAATTTCTTCCCTTCAGTCTGGTAAAGTGCCAGGTCCGGATGGTTAGAAATTGCTGAGTTTTAAAAAAAAATGTTTTGCTCATATACTTACTCTTCCCCTCCCCTCAGCTTTTTAATGTATATTGTGATTTAAATCTTTTTAGAATCTTGCCACAGACATTTTATAAAAGTGTCAATTTCCTTAATTCCCAAAAAGGACAAGGACCTTTCTGATTGTGCTTCCTATAGACCAATATTATTATTGAATGTTGATTCTAAAATCCTTTCCAAGATTTTAGCTAATAGATTAGAGATAATCTGAGGAATATTTTCCATAGACTAAACAGGATTTATAAAGAATCAATATTCACACTTTAATATCCATAGATTAATGAATATCATTTATTCCCCATCATTTAGAACTCCAGAATGTGTAGAAAAGGTGTTTGATAAAGTAGAATGGAAAAATTTGGTTGAAGTTTGGAAAAGATTGCATTTTGGCCCTGTTTTTATCTCTTGGATTAATTTGATTTATCAAGCTCCAGTTGTTGCTGTAATTAAGAATAATCAAAAATATTTTTAGGTTATTTTGAGGAACTAGACAGGGTTGCTTTGGAACCCCAAGCAGTCACAATTCTGGATTCCAATGACATTCGGGGAATTAATAATGGAATTCACAAAATATCTTTAGATGAGATGATATTTTAGTATATATTTCAAATGCTGAAACAGCTATTCCTCTAACTTTGTCTTTGCTTTCCCAATTTGGTAGCTTCTCTGGAAATAACTTGAATTATTCCCAATAAACATGTATGTACCTGTTTATAGTCATGTATCTTTTACTGATCTTGGGGTTAAAATTACTAAAACATTTAAAGATTTATATAAATCTAACTTTTTTCCTTTGATAGATTTTGTTAAACAATCTCTTTCTAAATGATCTCCATTGGTTTTTATCTTTACTAGGTCTTATTAATCTTAAAATGACAATATTACCTAAATTTTTGTATTTATTTCAAGCAGTCCCAGTTTTTATTCCAAAATCCTTTTTTTGACAATACTGACTAAAATATCTTCATATTGTGATAGTACAGATTCTATCACCAATGTGTATATGTACATATGTACAGCTGGTAGTGTAGGATGACTGTGATTGGCTGAGAGTGTAGCCACACCTACTGGCAGGTCTTAAAGGATTGCTCCGAGCCAGACCAGGTCATTCTGGACTGGTCGACCTACTTGTGATATGCTCTAGTCTTTTAGTTAATAAAAGCCTTGGTTTGGATCAATAAGTCTTTGGTTCTTTCAACATGCATTACACATATATTTGGAATAAAAAGAATTCCAGATTGAGTAAATTCTATTTGCAGGAATTAAATAAAGATGGTGACATGGCTTTACCTAATCTTAGATTCTATTAATGGACAGTTAACATCCGCTATATTATTTTCTGGACCTGCTATTCTGATAAATTTGAATGCCCTTATCAGGTAGATTTGGAATTGAATTCCATGTAGAGGTATTCAGTTGTCTCTTTATTTGGAGCAGCTCTTCCTTTTACACTTTCTCAGCTTTGTAGACATGTCTCAACCCAATATTTAAACATACATTACAGATTTGGTTTCAATTTTGGAAGTTCTTTGACTTGAAAAAATTTATTTTATCTAGCACCATTTCTCTTAATTATTTTTTTCAACCATCTATAATTGATCAAGCCTTCTCTTTTTGGAAAGTTAAAGGAATAGTTTATTGTTTAGATTTTCTTACATATGGTAGCTTAATGTCTTTTGAACAATTATCTAATAAATATAATGTACCCAAGTCAATTAAAAAAAATAGATACTTCCAAATTAGAAAGTTTCTGAATTCTTTACTGCCTAACTTTCCAACATCGTATCAACTGGATTTAGTTGATACTTTTTTTTTCCATTTTAACCATTCTCATAAGGGTTTAGTAGGCAACATTTATAATAAGTTTTAAGATTGCAATCAAATTCTAATGACAAAATTAAAAGGGCCTGGGAAGAGAATCTTCAGTTACTTCTTCCAGAGGAATCATGGGAGAAGATCTTTGGATTTGTTAATATCTCTTCAATATGCACTTGTCAATCTTTGGTTCAGTTTAAAGTGGTACATCAGGCTCATATGTTGAAAGACAAATTGGTCCGTATTTTTTCTAACATTAGTCTTATTTGTGATAGATTTAAATCAGAAGTGGCTTCTCTAACTCGTATGTTTTGGTCATGTCCTATGTTGGAGAGGTATTGGATAGATATTTTTAAGACTTTATCACCTATACTAGATGTCAGTTTGCAACCTAACCCATTTGGAATTATACTTCCATAAGTGGGACGAGTTCCCACTTCCACATATCGGGTTGTAGCCTTTTCTACATCACATTGGCTGGAAGAGCTATCTTTTTTAAATGAAATGATTCTAATCCACCTACTTTGACTCAGTGGAACTCTAAAAATATGCCATGTTTAAGTTTAGAGAAAGTTAGGAGTCATATATTTAATACTTCTGTTAAATATGAAGAGATTTGGCAACCTTTTATAAATTATTTCTACATGACTTAGTATAATTATTTTCCTTCTGGACTATACTTTATTTCTTTTCTCTTTGTGGGTGAAGACCAGTCAATTAAATTTTATTAATAAATTCTTAGGATCGGTTGTCCAGTCATTTTTTTTTTAAAGATTAGGTGGTGCTTTATATAATAAAGTATTTTTTTTTAAAAGATTCAAGAACATATTCATTAATTGTGGTGTAATACAATGTTATATCATATGATGTCATATAGTTTTTTTAAATTATGTACTCCTTGTCTCCTCATGTATTATTTACCTATAATATGATTAATAAAAAGATTGAAAAAGTTTGATTTATCATCCGATTGTACCAGTACAACCCGACGAAACAGCGTTTTCTAGTTCCCCAGTGCACAAACAGTGCAAATGCATAGACAGACATGTACACAGAACCTTTCTACATGTCTGATGTACACATGTTAAAAATAAATATTATTAATGAATAGCAGAGTCACAGGGAGTTCAAGTGGTTTAGCAATCATTCGATAGTCCCACTGCTTGTGGGAAGAAGCTGTTCCTCAGTCTGGTAGACCTGTCTCTAATATTTCCTGACAAGAGTAGCTGGAAGATGCTATGTTGTGGGGTGGTAAGGGTCCTTACAGATTTTATGAACCCTCTATAAACAACAATCCTGGTAAATCACATTGATTGGGTGAGGGTGGCAAGGGGAGGGAGTCCTCAGGGATCCTCTCTGCTGCTTTTATGGTCCTGTGGTTTGACCGCCGATCCGAAGCTCTACATTGACCGAACCACATTGTGATACAGCCGACCAAGTCGCTCTCGTAGAAAGTTGACAGAATAGTTTCCGGTAGCTTTGCCTACCTCACTCTTCCAAGGAATCTGTTGCTATTGTGTCTTTCTGACAAATGAGATGTTTGCTGTAACCATGATAGATAATTTCTTAAGTGGACTCCAAAGAACTTGCTCTCTTCTCTCTCCATCACTGGACTATTAACGTGTAAAGGAAGGTAAAGTAGTCCCCCCCTTATCCACAGGGGATATGTCCCTCAGCAAATGCCTGAAACCACAGATAGTATCGAATCCTATACAGGTTATGCGTCATTCTGATATTGGGTGTTATGCGATGTGGCCATTGTGCAAGCACCATGTTATATACCGAGAAAGTTATATAGGATACTGTAGGGTACCTGTAAACTTTTTATTTGTAAATAGGCATCAATGTGGGGACCGACACCAGTGTGTAGACCACTGTCAAAAAGAACAAGCTGCATGGTATCTCCTCCCCCTCCCCCCCAAATTGCAAACCACAGTCAGGTGCACTCACTACTGAAGGCAGGAAAATAGCTTACAAGTCAGTCATGGGTTAGCAGCTACTGCTACCAGCCATCGTTCTGTCAACCCTATACAAGAAAAACAGGTTCAGCTTGCGCAAGGGCAGAGTAATGCATTGTTCCCTACCATACTCCTTGCACACCCATGACAGCATGGAAAACATAACTTGAGCTCCATCCTTAAATTCACAGATTACCCTACCATTGTTGGCAGGATCTCTAACAACAACCAAGTGGAGTACAAAAGAAATGTAAAGGGATTTGTGGCTTGGTTCCAGGACTACCTCTTCCTCAATCTCAGTAAGACCAAAGAACTTGTTATAGGCTTCTGAAGGATCAGAGCTCACTCCCCAGTCCTGAGGTGGGGTAGTCGACAGCTTTAACATCTCCAATGACTTTTCCTGGTCCATCCACTTTGATGCAATAGCCACAAAAGTGCACCAATAACTATACCTTTTCAGAAGCCTAAGGAGATTTGGCATGTCACCAGCATCCCTGAACAACTTCTACAAGTGCACCATTGAAGCCATCCTACTGGGTACATCTCTGTGTTTCAGGAACTACTCTGCTCAAGTCTGAAAGAAACTGCAGAGGATCATGAATAGGTCTCAGGCCATCATGCATACCCTCTTTCTCATCATCGACTCCATCTAATACCTGCTGTCCTGCATAAGTAGCCAACGTGTTAAAAGACCCCCAGCTGCATTATCTTCACCCATCAGGGAATGGATTCACAAGTTCAAGATCAAGCATCATTAAATTCTAAATTTAAATTCAGATATACAGCACAGAAACAGGACATTTTGGCTCACAAGTCTGTGCTGCCCAATTTACATCCTATTAACTTACACCCCCGGTATGTCTTGAAGGCTTGGGGGAAAAGAGAGAAAGAGAATTGGAGCCCCCGGAGAAAATCCACGCAGACGTGGGAAGAACATATAAACTCTTTACAGACAGCATGGGATTCAAACCCCAGTCTGGTCCCGATTGTTGGCACTGTAAAGGAGTTTGTGCTGTTATGCCAACCATGCCAGTTTTTAAAAAATCCTGCTAAATGATCCTCAAAATAGTAAAATTGTGTTGCTTTTGTACCATATCAACTTATCTCTATCTGTAACTCTACTTTTGTACAGTGTCTAACTCGCACACCGCCCAAGATGTCTATTTCTATCCTCGTAAATCCTCTATCCCTGCATCTTGGGACAGGTGAACTTGACCCTAATTTCTAGCAAATCCCTGCTGCACATTTTTAAAGGCCTTGAAAAATTGTTAAAACATCATTTTATTTATGGTCACAATAGTCACAAGTTAGAAATGTTGATTACAAAGGGCGGTACAGTTAGTGTAGTGGCTAGCACAACGCTGTTACAGCGCCAAATACGAAGACTCAAATCCTGCAAATTCTGTAAGAATTTTTGTTTTCCCCATGTCTGCACAGATTTCCTTCAGTTTCCTCTCACCACCAAAATGTACTTTAGGTCAATTGGGTGTCATTTGGCGGCAAAGGCTCATGGACCGGAAAAGGGCCTGTTACCTTTCTGCATGTCTAAAAAACCTCATGGAGTGTTAGCGCACAAGTCAGTCAACATTCCTCCATCCAGATCACTAGTTTTGTTCAATTCTCCTTTCTCAGAATAAAAATAAAATGAATAATAAAAATTTCACTGCTCAGGAAAATGGATAAGATGAAAGAAACAAACAAGAGCAAATGTTAGCAAAAAATAGAAATAGCAAAAACAAGGAGAAGGGTTTTTGAGAAAGAGAATTAAGTCCCAGAATCAGAGTTTTACAGCACAAGAGTTGGGCTTGTTCATGCCAATCATATTTGCCTGTGCATGGCCCACATACCACTAAATCTGTCCTATTTAAATGCCTTATGAACTTTACAATTGCTCCTGCTTTTACCACTTCTCTGGCAGCTCATCCCATGTACCCTGTGTAAAGAAGGCACCCCTCAATTCCCTTTTAAAACTTTCCCCTCTCACCTTAAACCTGTGGCCTCTAGCTTTAGAGGCACCTACTCTATAGAAAAAAAATTGTGACTTTATCTGTACACTTAATAATTTTATAAATCTCAATACATTCCTTCCTTAACCTCCTTTTCTTCAGGGAAGTCTCAGACTATCCAGCCTTGCCTCTCCTTATCATTTAAGCCTACTAGTCCCAGCACCATTCTCTACTATACATCTTTTCCAGCATAACAATATTTTTCCTATAGCTGGATGACCAAAACTGCATCCAATACTCCATGCGATCCAATGAATGTCATGTACAGTTACTTGCTCCTTCACTCGTTACCCAGTCCGATGAAATCAGCATTTACTAACCCATCTATCTGTGTCATTACTATTGCAAAGTAACTATCTGTACCCCAAAGTGTCTTTGTTCTAAAAAATTTCCCAAGACCCTATCTTTCACCCGGCATGTCCTGTCCTGCCCTGGTTTAATCTACCAAATGCAACACCTTGGCACCTATACCAAGTTAAATTTCATTTCCCACTCCTTGGGCCATTTTCATAGTTCATCTAGATCAGCAGCTCTCAACTTTTTTCACCACTCACGTACAACCTTAAGTATTCCCTTAGTAACAAGGCATCCTATGCCACGGGGCTTTGTGGTTAGTAAAGGATTATTAAGGTGATATACGAATGGAAAAAAGATTGAAAACCACTGTTCTAGATCCAGTTGTAATTCCAGATAATCTGCCTTACATCCACTATATCACCCAATTTGGTGTAATTCTCAAATTTGCAATGACATCCAAGTAATGAAACAATGAAAGGTATTAATGAGTAAAAAAAAAGGGTCAGCATTAGGAAACATTAAATATGGATTGACCTATTAATTTGTACAATCATTTCAGTGAAATACAAGTTTTATATTTCTGTATTTTATTCTATATTTGTCATATCATTGCAACTTCACATTTCAAATTAATGAATCAACAGTACTGTACTATATATAAATGTCATTCACATGCTTTTATGTAAATTGGGAATTAATTTTACAAAGGATCGGCTGAAAGGTTATGTCCTTAATTAGAACACTGGTTTTGCTGAGCCACAGCGAGGGAAAAAAAGAATCTGACTTGCGTAGCGTGCAGTTGGACACATGCACACATTTTAAACATTCTTCCCAGGAACCCCTATGCACCACGGGGTGGAAATGACATCATCTTCCAGCCCACAATTTGCCCCGCAGTCAGAGACCTCCTGGATGCTGACGTCAGCGGTCACCTGTGACTTTCTGAGCTGGTTGTAACTGCACTTAAGCGAGCTGCCTCAGCATGTCCTTTTATCCAGCTAATGCTTTTGAAACCATCCTATTGTGATGGGATGCACATCTCCTATCTGCTGGTTGTAAGGCTTCCATTTCGGCATTTTTGAACAGAATTTAATACCTGATCATTTAATAACATTGGTGCCTTGCACTTTGCTCCAAAATCTATTCCACAAAGGGGAGTGTTGACATATATAGAGAATGCAGAAATGGCATGAATTTTTAAGTCATTCATGCTTGACGTTCACATGACTTTATCATTGGGAACGCATCAGGTTGCTGAAGCCTTTATATTTCATCTGCCATAAAGCTACAGGGATCACACTTCAAAATACCTTTTTTTATTGCAAATTGCTTTGGGATATTTGGAGGCTATGAAAAGCATGGCATACATGGAATATTGTTTCTTTTATATTCTGATGGCAAAATAGATTTACATTCGGCTATTAACATACAAAATAAAGAAAATGCACACACTCTCCATGACTCCAATACCAGTGCACTGAATAGAATGCAATTGTTAACAGTACCTTGGTGCTTTGAATATTTGTAAAGTTACTATGTGGGATTCTAAGATGAATTTGGAAAATTGAACTAGGATTTTAGTGTTTGATTACTTCTTTGTCACTTGTAAGTTTATTTATTTTAAACAAAATTTGAGAACTACGTTGCTTTTGTTGCTGTGTTCATGTTCCCCAAAATAATTTATATTTAATTTACTCTGCCTTATAAACTGGTTAAAAGTTTAAGAACTTTCATTTTGTCAATTTATTTTAAATTGTCAATGTTTCCTACCAGCTTTGGAATACTATTACTATATCATTCAACTGTTGCAGAAACACATTTATATTTTAACCAAAAAAAATTAAACTTTCACACATCACTGGCTTCTCAGAAAATTTAAAAAGCTTTTTGCTCACGATAACTTACTGAAAATTAAAAATACTCCAACTTCAAGTGAAATTGAAGATTGTTAAATTTAATGCCATCTTGACTTCAGAGAAAAGAATCAACTTGCAAAGCTAAGAAATAAAAAAAACTATCAAATAACTATGAAGAAAGTTAATGAAGTTCACTAATTTCTGAAATTGGGTAAAATTCACATTCAACATACTTCTAAATAGCACTTGATAAATGTACCATAGTTATAAATTGATCTGAATATTTTGACATTCAGAATACTCCATTATGTACATTCAAAGATTCATGAAACAGTATCTCAACCTTAACTCCATTGTGACTTACAGAACAATACAATTGTCTGAATGCAATCCAGAATTTATGATAACCAATCAGAGACCTTAATTCAGCAATTGGTTTGGAAAATCTTTCACAGAATAATTTGCATAATTCAGTCAAATTTGATTGCTCTCAAGTAATCTTTCTTGAGACTCCTGGAACACAGAACAATCTCATTATTTTGGAGCTAGAAAACATTGTTGACAAATTAAAATTATAATTTCACTCCGAAGAGATTGCAGATAAAAGAGTTCAAAGTACTCTTGAATAACCACCATTTGATTTACCAACATGAGTTAGCCCTTTAATATCTCAAAGCATCATACCATCAGTTAGGACGCTCACAAACCAAGCTTAAAATACCACCTCCAGAATGTTGTCTGGCATTACAGCAAGCGAGCACTGGAGTAATTGTACATATGCACTGAAAAATTGTACTGCTGCAGATGAATACATATTTTTAAAATGAATCTACATTAAATATTAAAGATAGGTAGAAAATAAATATTCAGTTAACAGTCTAATAAATTGACATTACAATAGTGTAGACAGCCTTTTTTGTGGCAGAGTATTTTATGATTAGTGCAGCAAAAGGAGGTTCAAGAACCTGATTGCTGCTCCAAAGAAACTGCTCTTGAACCTAGTGGTATTGGAGTCAGGCTTCTGTACCATCATCCCAAACGCAGCAGCAAGAAGAGATTCTATTCAGGGTGAACAGGGTCCATAATGATGTTGGCTCATTGAATGGGAGGTAGGAGCTCATAATGGACTTGGCAAAGTCCTGCAGCTTTCTGCATTCCTGGGAACTCAAATGACCAAACTAGGTTGTGATACAATTAGTCAATATACTTTCCACAGTGCACCAGTAGAAGTTCAATAGAGTCTTCAATTTCATGCCAAATCTCCTCAGATTTCTTAGCAAGTAGAGGTGTTGATGTGCCTTCTTCAGCAACCAGCTGTCTTCTGATGCATGCACTCCAAGGAATTTGAAGGTATAGTACTAATCCTCTCTACCTCCATCCCATCAATGCCTTCCCAAGATCAAGAATAAGTTATGCAGACTTGATGTTGAAAGTAAGATGGCTTTTCTGGTACCACCCATCATGTATTCTGGCTCATCGTTTCCAGTTATTTCACCAACAATGGTGTTATCTTAAGTAATCTTAAGTATTACGTTGGAACTGAACTTTGCTATGCGATCATGGACATACAGGGAATAGAGCAGGGGACTCAACACATAGCTCATTAGCATTATTAGAGCATGAACTGTACAATAATGGTGCATTAACCCAAGAAAAGGTACAAGGACTGCCTAAAGAAATCTCTTGGTGCCTGCCACATTGACCACCGCCAGTGGGCTGATATCGCCTCAAACCGTGCATCTTGGCGCCTCACAGTTTGGCGGGCAGCAACCTCCTTTGAAGAAGACCGCAGAGCCCACCTCACTGACAAAAGGCAAAGGAGGAAAAACCCAACACCCAACCCCAACCAACCAATTTTCCCCTGCAGCCGCTGCAACCGTGTCTGCCTGTCCCTCATCGGACTTGTCAGCCACAAACGAGCCTGCAGCTGACGTGGACTTTTACCCCCTCCATAAATCTTCGTCCGCGAAGCCAAGCCAAAGAAAAAAAAACCCAAGTGCAGAAAGAGTGCATCAGCTAGGTACAATAACAGTATATTAAAAAATAAACTTTTTATGCTTCATTTATTTAGGACTATTTACAATCCAGAAGGAAATAGTATATTTTTCACAATGGAGGAAAAAAAGTGCTTGAATGGTTTCACCCACAAAGCAACTTTTAAAAAAAACATGACAGTATAACACATGTTGCATTTGTAGCATCTTTGTGCATGAATTTTCTTCGATATCTAATATATTGAACCAGTCCCACAAGTGAGGCCACCAAATGCTGTCCATACATCTACTGAACATGAGAAGAACAATAAAGGCAAATGGAAGATTTAAATGCCAAAAACACAACTGGGGAAAAGATGACACTTTCAGGAAGCACGAAAAATCCTTGAACTTCCATTTTAACTTTTACTGCATTTCTAACCCTATCACACAATCTAAACTTCCTTGCAGTTCAGAACTTTTCGATGAATCAATCTTATGAAAGATGTTTGAGATCCATGCATATTACTACTTACGTTATAAAATTCCAGGATAGGCACTCCATTCCCAGTTTTTAACGAAATGATCCATAGTATTGAAATATTTAGTCATTAATCAGTTCCTTATAACCAAGTGCACAAAAATGTACACTTAAAAACATGATTTTTCAACAATAATGACAAAAAGCCAACAGATTTACAAGGGCCTATACCCAAGATCAATTAAGCACAATTTTCTGCATTTGATGTGTTATATTTTAGTAACAGTGAAATTCACTTGCCCTTTGATTTAAAAATAAATTCGGCACCAACACTTGGGATTGGAAAACATACAAAATTTTCTGATCAGTGATGCTCACACACAGATGCTAAATGTGCTTGCACTGCAATCCTGTTTTCAATGTTGAAGAGAAATAAGCTTGCACAAAATTGATTAGATTTGCATTAAAATAACACAAAATTCTAACTCGTGTTCACTGATTAAATATAAACCAGGGCAGATAAAATTAATTTGGCATTTCAAGAGACAAATAGGTTTCCGATTAATTCCAAAATTTTTCCTTTATGCTGTTATTATTTTCAGTAGTCAATGTAGAGATGATCTCTTATTGACCACTCTTCATCACAAGCTCCATCATATTAAAAAGCTTCATAATGGGGAAGATAGCTGTGGGGAAGAAAGGTGATTGAAGCTGGCTCTGGACTGGGGTGGGATAATTAATTTGGAGACAGTCATTTCAGTGAGGAGGCTAGATCAGGGTCAGGTAGCATCCATGGAAGGAAATGGACAATCAATAGGATAGGGAAGATGGGCAGTATTAAGGGAGGGTGGAGGCAGAATCAGAAATTCATAAGTGAGCAGAGAAGCAGTAAAAGATGACAGACTGATGGATAGTGAGGGAGGTTTAGGCATGGACCTTGGCGACAAAGGCAAGTGATGGGGAAGAAAATTAGGGAAATAAAAAGACAGATGGAACCAGACGAGTGAAGATCAAGAGAGCTGCTGAAGGAAGATGGGTAGAACCACATAATAGAATGGTCAGATACAAACAATGAGGGAGTGGATAAGGTGGCGAGGGCATCAGCCACAGGCAGCTATAGAAGTGGAATTAAATTAGATAGCAGGGTGCTCAGGAAGTGGAGAGGAGGGGGTTGGGGAAGTGTGGTTGGAAGGGGTGTAGGTGGATGAGGAGCAGAAAAAGGGGATAGAGGGAGAGCTAGTTGTTTAAAATGGGAGAATTCAACATTCAGGGAATGATAATGCTCCCCAGCAAGGAAAGGAGCCTCTCAATCCAAGCCATCCTTGCCAACAAGGCTACCCATCTGAGCTGGTCACCTATCTATCCAATCCATCAGCACAGGAGTTGGGACATCATGTTACTACTGGTCAAGATGTTGGTGAGGCTACTTTCAGTCTATTGTGTGCAGCTCTGGTTGTCCAGGTATAGGACAGATTCAAAAAGTTGTTCTCAGTACTAGAGGGCTTAGATTGTAAGGAGAGGTTGGATAGACCTTTATCCCCCACAGGAATGCAGGAGGCTATGGGGCAACGTTAGTGATGAACAAAATAAAGAGCATGCATTAAGGGGCACGCACAAGGTTAAATAGTTATAGCCTTCACCCCCACTCACCAGAGTAGGGGAGTCAAAAACAAGGACAGTTTCAGTGCACCGGTACAGTTCAAGTTTGCATGTTGCATGGCTTGGCAATCTCAAGCATCTGAAAATACACTTATGTGAGATCTACCAATACCCATAGATGCCAGATACCAAAAGTTTCACTGAATTATGATTCCAATAACATAGTACCCACAATGAAATTTGTAGTTGGGCTGTTCTTGATTGGAGCATTTTATTTAATGCAAATTATAAACCAATTCCATTTTAAACAGGAGGTATTTGTAAAGTTGGATCAAAAGGTTCATCCACAATAGAAGTCAGACACTTTAGCCATCGTAAATGTCAAATGAAATCATTTCAGCAGTTTTGTGCCATCAGCAAATTTAACAGTGACATTTGATCCTCAGCCAATTGTCAAAGCAGGTTATGAATTGTTGGGGTCTAGGCACTGATCCCTGTATGGCCACATCCATTTTTGACATAAATTAGAGCTCAAGCCTCTAGTCATCAATGCAATGTGAGTGAGCTATAGTGTGGCAGATGCAGCATGGTGTGGTAAAATATGAGTTTATTCATTACTATTAATTTCTTATGTTCTTGCTTTATTTCTTGCACATCGAAGGATCAAAGAATTGTCTTATTTGAACAACAAGCATATTTCATCTAAATGTTTTGTTATTTTCCCAATAACTATTGACATCAGAAAACTGGTCTGGGCAATTTGAGAGACTAGTTAAAGATTCTGCAGAATCCACTGAGTGATGCATTTTTCAATATTAATCTGATGAAATATCCCATAGATGCCACAATAGTAATATCAACGGCAGCATCCCTTTAAAGCAAATAACATAGTGCCTATGAGTGCACATACAGGAAAGGTCACAGAATTCACTTCAACAGAGTATTCAGAGATACTAAATCTTACCCAGAGCTCTCCAATGAATAATATAAAACTTAGTAGGCTCAGTTTTCTCCAAAGAAGTGATATTCTTTGACAACGATGTCATGCATGGACTGCTCTCCCTCTGGAGATCTAGATCACAGGATTATTTCAAGTAATACAGAATATCATGCATGCCTCAAAATTTTCTGCCCACTGTTGCATTAAAGAGTGACACAGGTACTGTGTCAATTAGGATTTTGATTCGAGGAAGAAGCATAATCTCTGACAGTGTGATTCATCAGCATCGTTAGCTTCCCAGAATGCAGCCAGATATTGGATGCACTAAAATATCAGTACTAGCTGATCTAAATCACCCTATACCCTGAAATGATCAGGAAAGTATTTTGCTCTCAACATGCATGCGACTCTCCAACTACAACGGCTGAAAGCAGATACAAAAGAGCCATCGAGATACCACTAGTGGAGAATACCTTATCTCCTTGTTCCTAGAGATGTTATTGCATTCACTTGTCTCCAGTTGCCTTGAGGTACACAGCAAGCAGATGTGCTAACTTCATTGTCACGTGGCACATTTTTTTTGCAAGATTGCCAATGGAAGACAGCAACCAGCAAAAGAGGAACATAGTGACCAGAAGAATGAGGACCACAAGACCAAGCAAGGATAAAGCAGCAAGAGAAGCGTGAGGAAGAAGAGTACCATGGGAATGATTTTCTGCATCCATAGCCTCTCCTTCTTGCTGATCATTAGTAGATGTTTGTTCCTCGGGATGCAATAATTTTCTAAAGAGTAATGAATTTCAGCATCAACAATGCAAACCAAATGAACACTCATCCTAAACAGTAACAATCCTCAGGGAGAGCCCAGATGATGCCTTAAATCCTAATGTCCAGGTTCTCCGACATTGAATAATTTCCTCACACCAAGACTTCATCAATTTGATACAAATTCAGTATTTCCTCATGAGAGGCATACTGCGTGGGGTGGACAATTGTGACCAATGCACAAAATATCCATTTTCATTTCACCGCCAATCTACAGGCACAAGGATTGGTTCAGATTAATCCTTTGGACTCCTGCTCACATTGATGGTCAATGATCAGCAGTTCAGAAATAACACTGGCATCCACTGGGTAGGAAAATACATTGCTAACATTTAAAACCTCTCATTTGGCAACGAAAAATCCCTTGCAAGATCAAAAGTGAGATTTATTTTAAGTAATCATATCAATTGGTTATTTTTAGGGGCAAAACTAAGGATATTGCAGCAGGACCACATTCCGCTCATGCAACGTCCCATTTTCCTGCACAAGGAGTAGTCACTCAACAGTATTTTTGCATCTAATTCTGTTGCTTTCAACCTCAAACAATGAGTCCTTCTAAGAAAAAGGCTGATATACAGATCTCACCATGCCACCTTTCTCTGGTAGGATCGTAGAAATGGAGCAAATAATGACATGCGTGGCCAATCATTTTTTTTTGTCGTTAAATACCCCAGTGTCTTCCTAACACATCTTCCCTGTTTGGCAACCTTGCAGGTGAGATTGCTGGCTCCCCTCTGGCTTCAGTCCACCCACCTGCTCCATAAAAGATGCTGGTGTCCCAAATGACCTGCTTCAATTCCTGAATAATAGGGAATTCCTATTATTCCTCAGCCTTTCATTGTAGCCCCTCCTTCAGAGATGGCCATGAAATATTAAAAGAGCAGGATGAAATATTAAAAGAGCAGGATGAAATATTAAAAGAGCAGGATGAAATATTAAAAGAGCAGGACAAAATTTACAGAAAAATGTTGGCTTAACTGAGCATGCTCTCTGAGAGGGTGTGGTGAGGTATGTATCTGCACGCCTGGCACGGTATCAGGAGACAACAGTACAATGATCTTGCACCCAGACAGTATGCACTGTTTAAGGTTGGGACTCGGGGTTCATTTGTCAAGGTCCCAAATCACAGGTGCCAATCTCTTCACATGTTCAATCTCCATCCATTTTAAGGAGAGGGTCTGAGGGTGAAGGGATGGTACATTTCTGCTCCTGCAGGAATGGGCGAGTTACCATATGCAAAAGCTTTTCATGAAGGAAAGCAAAGTAATCTGCTTATGTGTGCCGCCTATCTTCCTACGCAGGACATCAATTTTCTTCTGTGTAGCTTCTCTGCGTTCCTCACCATCTGAAGAATTTGGCTCGACACACCAATGCAGATCCACATCAGTTTTGCCACAATGGTATCCTAATCATAGTTCACTGGTACTACACAGGTGTAGATTTTTGCTCTGACAATTCCCTGGATTCTAGTGCCACTGCAGCCTGACATTGCTTGCTGCGTCTCTCTGAATTGTGTCCCCCAAATGATGCTGCTCATCCCTTACCGTAGCAGCATCTGAGGAGGCGACATGGGCTCAGTCTCACTGATTCAGATTGGACACGATCAACGTCATTTTCCCCTTCCACATCATTCTCCAGTCTTCCTTCCAGCTGCTCTCCTCTTGGGGTTTATCTCAAAATGAACTAGCAAATGGTTCATTTACAATTCTGAAAATATACAATGCCTAGTCTAGTCGTTTGTGCATTAGAATTTCTAGACATGGATCTTATCATTCTATTTGCATTTGAACAGATTAGGTAAGTAGGTGATACTATTACTAAATTATAGGTTATACCAGATATCATGTGGTTGGTGTGGACAAGTTTGGCTGATGGGCACATTTCCATGCTGTAGTTCTCTATGCTTCTAAATAGAGATAGCATTAGAAAATGGGCACGAGTTTCACAGTACAAAATAATCTCCACCCAAATTCATGCTGCCTTTTCATTACCATCATTTTCACAATCTTCACTCTCATTTCAGCACAGGGTCCAATTTAATTTGTGGCCAACATGTTTTCCAGTGAGCTTATGGCGAATAAAGTCAGTCTGCACCTTTCAAATGGAAGCGGTATTGTCAAGAAATCACTCCAGTAAGCATTGCAATTTGCTGGCAGCAAAAACAGAACAAGGGCAAGAGCAGATAGCCAATACATTCATCTCTTCAGAACCTGGACATAAAACTTGCAATAACATTAATGACCTAAAACATGCTATAGGTCAACAAACTAAAACACTAGTTTACCTTGACACTACCTGCGCCTCGTTGTTTCCTTTGCTCTATACTTTGGCTGCGCTGCCAGAGCTGTCGCTGGTGCAAACCCAGGAAAGCAGGCAGAGGAGATACAGGGTCCTGAAGGGCTCAATCGCCTGGTCCTATTGCTAACAGCTCCAAACAGGCTTTAAATAGCCTGCTAAAAGAGCCTTCAGCATTTTATTTTAAAACTCTGCAACTGCAGGGCCTGTGCCTAAGATAGCGTCAACCATGCTCGGCAGCAGCCATGAGGGGCTGCAGACTCCAGGCAGCAGTGGACCAATGTAGGGCACCAGAAAAGGGGAGAACACATTCCCCCCACCACCACCAGCTCATGGAAACCGGGATTTGAGGGGGCACTGAGGGCAAGGATTCCTGATCGTATAGGAGGTTTAGATCTAGAACTCAGGTTGCCGATGGATCAAAAAGGAATCTGTGCGGCTGCAGAGGCACTCGAGGCAAATCCAGAGACACTCAGGAACGCTGAAGAGACCTTCTTTCACTTCTCTTAATGTAACACTAATGGTGTCTGCCTTACGGCAATAAAAGGATTCTTGACCATTATTACCCTTAAGGCATGAATCTGGCTGTAATAATAAAAATTGCCTGCCAATCTTTATCAGGACTCCTCCTTGATATTCATGTGCATCTCTTTGATCTTGCACATATTATTCTAAAGCTGGAAGAAACCACTCCAACTATTAAACCACTTCAGCAATTAAAAAAGCAATCAGCAATCAACCATAATACCAGTATTGTTCAAACATCGTCCCCAACACTCAAAAACAAACAACTCTCTCTTGTAGGAGAAGCTGGAAGAAACCACACTAGCTATATCAACTGGTAGGGGACATATGCATCTGTGACATTTTATCCTGAAGAGAGTGCTGCCTGTTAATGAAGCAGTCACAAATGAGTTTGTAACCAAAAGCATGGATGAGAGTAGTGAAGATACTGTACTTACACTTGTTCCTACTTCCCTTACATCGCACAATCTGGCAACTGGCATATGTATGCCCTTCTCACTTCCTTACCTTCACCCCTCAACATTACTGAGGGTCCTTCTCCTCACAGATATTCATACCATTTAATTCAGCAGGGAGCTGGTGGAAGTGGTGGAGCAAGAATTTTAAAGCACATCTGGAGTGCACTGTTAGTGAAATTGGCGCATGATGAGTTGCAGGACACAAGCAGGATGCAATCAGACAACTCCACAAACACCATCAGGCAGCATCAGATGGCAATGTCTTGCTTCCATTTCAGTACAGACTGAATACTCCCAATATCAGGGTGCTGCAATGGATGGACAAGCCTGTAAACTCTTGACAGTTCTCGAGTATGGACACCAGAATTTAAAGGCATTTAAAGAAGTCGTATAGATTCAGGAATTTGTTCTCCCTCATATGGCTAAGGTTGTTACTGTATCACTGTGTGGACAATGGTAATACTTCTGTGACAATTAAAAATTCTATCCTCTGTCCTAGATGATGACATTTAGGATGTCATCTCATTGTCAGATCATTGTCACAGCAACTGTTGCCTGCAGATTAATCAGTACAACCGAGTGCAGACTGAATCTCTCAAAATTGTACAAACTTGCATCAGTTTATCCTAATCTGATTTCTGGGCATAGTTCTGCGTCTGAAATGATGAAGCCATCAAGGCTCTAGAACAGATCACACCTGACATCTAACACATTTCTTTCCAGGAAGAGTTACAGAAATCAAATTTTTTTTGCATTAGTGGAGAGGTGAATAAAAGTTTCTAATAGAAGCCATTAAGAACTCTTAAGAGTTTACACAATTGAAACCTAAGGATTCTATTGACCCAAGAAAGAAAAGTTTTAAAAAAAGGATGAAACTCTGGAAGGGGAAGGAGCGTGGGGAAAACAAAAATGTTTTTGTGGTTATTGTTTGGAAATCAACTCAATAACATTTGGGTTAGCTTTGCTTAGAATTCCAGAGTTAGTTTTTTGAAAAAATGAAATGGTTGTTCCATTCACATATCTGCTTATTAGGATAGAAGAGAGATTTGAAAATTATTAAAAGCTCAAAATCCTGATGTATTTTACAGATGTAAATAGGTGATGAGATGGATTTTCATTGTCATGCACACGTTCAATGAAAAAATGCACTGCCCCAGTGATCAGGATTAGCCCTCTATTAGTACAATATCCATCCAAATCCTATCTTCGAGCATTACTCCAGAACTGCACAATGTGATGACATTTTCTGCCTCTGACATTCTTTTAAGCAGCATGTCAAAACCCCATCTTCCCTACCAACGCACCCAACCAGCACCTCTTAAAGCTACCAATTTATTTACCTTGATATCCACTGGTGTTTGACTTCTCAGAAAAATATATTCTTCTATTCACTCACCCCACATTTATTTCAGACACGGCAAAAAATAAATCAATGTATTGGAATAAAGATGGAGATATCTCCTAAAGCACCCTTGATCCAGAACAATACTCAAGACTCTGGATAATAAGATCCTTGACACTTGGTGCATTGAGCAAGGGAAGCTTATGTCATTTGAACAACTAAGGAATAAATAGGATTTGCTTCTGCTATCTCCAGCTAAGATCTTTCATAAGGTATAATTTGGGACATGTATAGCCCCACCTGTGTGTGGTGACATGGAGATTCTAATTCAAAAGGGGATTACGCACGTTCATCAATATGATTTATCTCCTATTCCAAAGTGAAGGCCCGAAGCCGGGCTTGCACAAGTCTAGGGAAAGGTGGGAGATGGACATGGGCACAACAATCCATGAGTGGTGCTGGTCAGGCTGGTGTCTGGACTGTATGACAGCAGTTATTAATGCCACGTAATAGATTGGTACCATTTCATGCATTAACTATACCTCACACCACAAAAACCACATAAATCTAACCCAGAAATTTCAGAAATGTGCTTCAGCTGTAGTATAGAGATGGGAACCTTAATCCACTCAACCTGCCTGTGTACAAAGGTGAGATCCTCCTGGGAGGTCCTGGGGGACATTCTGAAAAAAATTACAAAAGTGGATTTTCCACAGGATCTGGAATTGTACCTTCTTGGAAACATTATGGATGTGAGTTTTAAACTGTCCAGATACCAAATTCAGTTTGGAAGGTCACCTTGTTGGTAGCCAGGACGTATATAGTGGTCACATGGAAGTCAGACTCCTAACTAAATATTGCATGATGGAATACAGAGTTGTATTCCCTGGAGAAAATCACAATTTAAGGAGAAAATATGACATATTCATTAGGGTATGGTAGGCTTATCTGCAACATATAGGTATGCAAATATAGTTACACCCCTTCTCAATAGAAGAAAGGTAAAAATCCGTACTAATAGTGAAACGATTGCGATAAATGAAGGGGGTTGTGGTACAGATGATGTTCTCTTAACTTTATGTTGCTTTGGGTTTATAGTTAGTTCCTTTAAGGGTCGGTGACTATAGAAGTTAAGTTCTTTGTGCTATTGAGGTATGAGAGGGAAGGGAGAGGGGAGGGTGGGGGGGAAAATGGACTCTGAATATATTATTGTTGAGAAAGATTGAATTGGATTTATGAGAATCTTGGAAAATAAAAAATATTCAAAAAATCTATAAACTTCAACAGGGCTGGAAGGCAACTCTGAAGGGTGAAAGAGACCAGAATTAACATCATTTCTGAAGTAGATAATTGACTCCAAATAAATGCAAATAGTCCTCACAACCTCAAGATATCAGAATGCCATTTACAGCTAATTGATTACTTCTTGAAGTGTCTGTTGCAATGAAGTGAGTGTGGATCCAATTCACAAACACCATGCTCCCACAAAAAGCAATGCGATAATAATCAGATAGTCTGATATGCAGCTTTAGTGAAACTAATGAAGGATAGACCAAATCACTAAACAAGTCCCCTGCCCTACACGAAAAAATGGTATGGAATCTTTGACATTCCAAGATGTGACTGTGCTGAAGAGCGTACAAAGGAGATTCATCAGGATGTTGCATGGACTGGAGCACGTCATTCATGAGAGTGGATAGGGAGGTGCTTTTTCTTGACTTGATGGAGGTATATACAATGAGAGGATTAGATAGGAAGAATCTCCTCCCCCCCCCCCCCCCCCCCAATCGCTGGGGTCTCTAAGAGAAAAGTATGAGAAGCTATTTAGAGGGAATCGAATGGTGCATTTTTCATGCAGAGTACAGTAGTTGGGTGTGAGTGGAGGTGGGTACTCTCATTACATTTAAGCAGCATCCAGCCAAGCACCGGCATTATCAAAGCACAGAAAACAATATCTCTAACATGGATTAATGTGATTGGTACACATGGGTTAGTGCAATGCTGTTACACCGCCAGCAACTGAGGTTCAAATCTAACGCTGACTGTAGGAGTTTATACATTCTCCCAGTGTCTGCATGGTTCCCTCCCACCCTTCAAAACATACAGGGTTGTAGGTTAATTGGGGGTAATTGGGCAGGCCAGGCTCATGGGCCAGAAGGGCCATGCTCTATGCCTAAACTTAAATTTAAAATTTGGGTACAACAGAGAAGAAATCCTGATTTAACAACTCACACCAATTATAGCATTGCCTTCAGTACCCGATGGGAGCATCAGCCAAGATTATCCAGAACAGAATTGGATCCCTATCTGCCAATATAAAATGCAAAATTTCTACCAAGTGAGCTACAACTAAGGCCTTTATCGTCTTTATTTTCTTGGTACGTTCATATGACAGCAGTGAAAGACTGTTTTGTGACCCATAACTAATGGTTTGCTGCAGCGATGCTGCTTGACTGACTGAGTTCCTCCAACAAATTGTTTTTGCTCCAGATTTGAGCATCTGTAGACTCTCATACATCTCTAGACTTGAGGGTAGGAGTACATAGTTCTCCAAAAGTGGGATCATCGGCAGACAGATGGCATGCTTGCCTTCAGCACTCAGAACATTGAATGCAGGGGTTGGAATGCCAAGTTATAATTGCAAGTAACAATTGCCAACAACACATACCATAATGGATACGGTTAAGGAGGACAACCTGGATCATTGGGCTCTCTTCCAGGATAGGTGGAACCTGTATTGGTATATCAGTTTGCATCTGAAGTGGAAGACGACGAATATTTTTACAGGAGAGCTTGCTAGTGCTGCTCTAGAGCAGTTTTAAATTAGCTTGGCAGGGGGATTGGAACCAGAATGAGAGGGGAAAGAATTGAGTAGGTAATGGAAAGTTTGAAACGATGCCTAGCAGAGTTGGTCAGAAAACTGGCAGATAAAGTTCAATCCGGAAAAGTGTGAAATTATGTATTTTGTAAGTTCAAATTTGAAGGCAGAGAATATGATTAATGGCAGAATTCTTAACAGTGTGGAAGAACAGAGGGACCTTGGGGTCCAAATCCATACATCTTTCAAAGTGGCCATGCAGGTTGATAGGATAGTTAAGAAGGCTTATTGTATGCTGCCTTTCATTAATCGGGGGATTGAGTTCAAGAGTTGTGAGTTAATGTTGCAACTTTATAAAACTCTGGTTAGATCACATTTGGAATATTGTGTTCTGTTCTGGTCACCTCATTACAGGAAGCATGTGGAAGCTATGGAGAGGGTGCAGAGGAGATTTACAAGGATATTGCCTGGATTGGAGAACTTGTTTTATGAGGCAAAGTTAACAAAGGATGAGAGATAATTTAAAGGTCTACAAGAGGTACAAAAGCCAGCACCTTTCTCTTGTGGCAAGAGTAGCAAACACCAGAGGACATCTCTAGACGTTTAGGGGAGGAAAGTTTAAGGGAGATATCAGGGGTAAGTTTAAAAAAAATGCATAGTGGTGGTGGTGCAGGCCAGTGCAATAGGACATTTAAAAGATTTTTGGCACATGGCTGCAAGAAAGAGGGTTATGGATGAGAGGTAGAGAAACTTCATCACAACATCACAGGCTAAAGAGCCTATATGGTGTTTTAATGTTCTATTCAGACAGATATAATCAATAAGAAAGATTTAGAGGAAGATGGGACAAATGGGACGTTGGCCAGCATGGACATTGGGCCAAAGAGACAGTTTCCATGCTGTACAGCGATGACTCTACCACTTATCTAAACTTTAAACAAATACCAATTAAATGCTTTACTAAATTATTGAACAAGAAGCAGATCATTCTGCTGGAAGGATGGGAAATCTGAGCATTTCTTCAGTTTGCACTTTGCATCATTTTTACAGCATAATTTATGTGATTTGTTGACCTCAGCCAGGGTTTGGCAACATGAAAACAGACAACTGAGTCAAAGACCAGTTCCCAACTCATTCTTGTAGCAACAGAGAACTTAATTTAGAGGTCAAAGGCAGTATTTACATGGCACTGCACAAAATGAATTGCATAACAAATTCCCAAGCTATGTTTTATAGAAGATAGGAAGAAACGAGCATTTGTATTGTCGCAGAATTAGTAATTCCCATTTCAGACTCATTCAAAAGATCAATAGGTTCTGGACAGAATGATGTGGATGAACATATTGAATCCCAAGTTACTGCAGTGAGCTGGAGCTCATCACATCAGCTGTTCCTTCTGGCCTGCTGCAGATCCATATCCCATTAATCTTTCTTTGGCAACATTCCATCCTGACAAAACAGGCAAGTGTAATCTACTATGACTGTAACAGGGTTGGTTGTTGAATGCTCCACATATTTTTGACATGAGTAAACACCAAAAAATCAATCTAATGGGGCTTGATTAGAATGTTATCTTGATCAAAGCATGGATCTACATACGTGAACCTTTAAACATCAGTACAGACAGCTTCAATGACAACAGTAATGGACAGACAAGACCTGCATTAAAAACAAGGTTCGATACTTCAAATATTTTAATTAGCTTCACCTTGTTTAAACTAACCCACACGTGACAATCATTAACTTCTTCTTTGGCTTGGCTTCGCGGACGAAGATTTATGGAGGGGTATGTCCACGTCTGCTGCAGGCTCGTTGGTGACTGACAAGTCCGATGCGGGACAGGCAGGCACGGTTGCAAGGGAAAATTGGTTGGTTGTGGTTGGGTTTTGGGTTTTTCCTCCTTTGTCTTTTGTCAGTGAGGAGGGCTCTGTGGTCTTCTTCAAAGGAGGTTGCTACCTGCCGAACTGAGGCGCCAAGATGCACGGTTGGAGGCGATATCAGCCCCTGGCGGTGGTCAATGTGGCAGGCACCAAGAGATTTCTTTAGGCAGTCCTTGTACCTCTTCTTTGGTGCACCTCTGTCTCGGTGGCCAGTGGAGGGCTCGCCATATAACACGATCTTGGGAAGGCGATGGTCCTCCATTCTGGAGGATCATTAACTACTCACAAGGAAAATGGTGTATGATGTGCAACAATGTTGAAGAAATACTCACTTACCCTCCTAGGAATTTCATGTATTCAGATCATATTGTAATACCCTGACTAATTTGTTTTCATTGTCACCCCAGAGAGCACACCCTTCAAATGGGTCAATTATTATAGAGCTACAATATTGACAGCCATGCAGCACAACAATCACAGTTTTGAGCTACATGTCACCACCGACTCCCAAGGCTTTCAACAGGTGGGGAACATGTTCAGTTAGGTTCTGTCTTTAGTAGTCTGGAGAAAGTTGCGGGTCTTCACAGGTTGTAGCCTTCAGTTGGAGTGATCTGTACCAGGACAAGGGAGCTGCTGGAGATCAATGAATAGAGCTGGACCTTCATTGGCCGAGGTTTGTAAGTTTATGGGGAAGGGTAGGCTGAGGTTCAGTAAGATGGGAGGCCAGAGGAGGAAGACCATGAAATAACAAAGGGAACCATTAAGTCAGCTGAATGATTTGACATGGAAAGTGGTTAACAAGGTCACTTCCAAATTATGCTGCCATAGAGCAAGTCATGCTATTAAGCCTGGTTGAGCTTTGGCATATCTGACATAAAAGTTGAATATGCCCAACAATGTAACAGCATGAAAACTAGACCTTTGGACCACTGAGTTGCCCTGAACCTCAAGCATCGATTTATACCAATCCTTCACCAACCCCATTTTATTCTCCCCTCATCTGTTTAGACTCCCTCAAAATTCCACCATTCAGATATGTAGGTAGGAGCAATTGATCATGGTCAATTAATCTATCAACTCACATTTTGGGATGTGGAGCATTCAGAGGAAACCCATGTAATAGGGAGAAGGTGCAAACTTCAGAATGACAGCATTGAAAGTCAAGATCAAACCTTGTGCCGCCACTTGAGCTGTGAGGCCTCTGCAAGAACTGTGGGGCATGGTTTATGCTGGAAGCATTGTATAGGAGTTGGACTTCAGGAAGCATTGACAGGCATACCCAGTACCAATTAAGAAGTGCGATGTGATTCAATTTCTTTCCTGTTTATCCCTTTTGTAGTATGGATGATTTTCCAACACACCTGGCTTTCTAGAATACTTTAATCATTAGTTATTACAGATGCCATTTATTAAAGCTGTAAACCCCCTCAACACATTTAATCCAAAGTTAAGCAACACATTTTCTGACATTACTGCCATATGGTTATATGGTTATGAAAGTACATACAACCCTGATTATCCAAAATTGGATTCTCCAAAATCCACATTTATCCAATTTTTAAAAAAAGATTCACATAAATAAAGATATCCAAAACAAATCAGATATCCTCATTCAACCAAAATTTTTTTTTGGAGCCGAACTGTCCTCACAGGTTGAAAAAAAAAATTCATTCAACACAAAATTAGAATGATGATGGTCCTCATTTCAGGTATCTCCCTCCCCTCTTTTCATTTTTAGAGCCTCCCCTATAGATTTTTCTCTCCAACTCTCCCCCTCAAACTGCTTGCCATCACCTCCCAGCTGCAAGCGGTCAGAAGAATCTCTTGTTCCTGGCATCATCAAGGAGAGAGGCCTCCCAGGCAGGAGCAGGACCTTGTGCTCACTGGTGTTCCCTCCCCTTCTATCCACTTTCCTCTCTCCTCAGCACACCAGAGCATCCGACGCCGACTCCTACTGCACATCCTTAGTGTGTGTGTGTGCAGTAGGCCTAGGGGAGGATTTGGAGTCAAGTGACCAGGGAGACAGGAGCCCACCAACTTGCTAGAGAGTGTTCAACCAGCTCAGGGAGCTTCCCTGGGGATCAGCGGCAGTGGTGGTGAAGTGTTGGGGATCGGCAGTGGTGAGTTGGGAGGTCTCGGTGATAGGCGGCGGTGTTGCGGCCAGCATTTTTTTTTGGTGAGAATTAAACATTATTTTAATGCTTAAGATGCTTTTCCTTGTTGTTTGTTGTTGTTTAAACATAGCTACAAGTGATTTGCTGCTGCTATTGGGCTATTTTTAAAAAAAATGTTTATCCGACATAGGCCTGGTCCCGACCATTTTAGATAATCAGAGTTATACTGTAAAAGGACAGTTAAGTGAAATGCTGCTCAAGATCTTCAGCCATTCTCAGGAAAGGCTCACCATATCATTCTGAGATACATCACCCAAGGTCGCTGCGTGCCTTCTGGTTCTATAGGATTACAAAATACTTGTCACCAAAGACTGAGCTGAGGGAATTTCTAGACTTTGTGATCAGAGAGGAAGATGAGAAGCTGAAAATGGATGAGAAATCAGAAGAATTTGCAGCTGAACAGAAAGAAAGTAAATGTGTACAGAGCAATTCTTTCTCTCAACAGTACTGAACAGATAGAATGATATTCTACCAGTTCTTAGAAGAAAATTATTGGTAGTTTCAATCCCACAAGGAGTCAGCGCATCACATCTTACATCCAAACTTGTAGCCAATTTCCGCAGATGTACAGCATTGCCAGTTGCTGACCATTGTTTTGGCTATGAACTTTCTTGTTCCATGCTCCTTCATGGTATAATGAGGCACATCAGTAACCTCAATCAGCCTGCTGCCTATGAATTGATTAGATGGGTGACTGCTGCCATGTTTGACAGAGCAAATGCATTCATCACTTTCCCCAAGGACATCATCAGGAAGTACAGAGAATCTGAGTTTTGCATACATATCAGGATTTCAGAAGTGAGCTTGCTGCAATTCATACAAAAAAATTGGCTTCATGAATTGCAAAGGATTCCATCTTATGTCCAAGAGGGATGATAAAAAGAAACACATTCTCAAGGTTCCTCCTTTCTTGCCAGCTGCCAAAATGATTTTATGTTGTGTGAATTTCCTATCTCTGTAATTTCTTGAAATTTAGACATTGCACGGTAACAGGCCATTTCTGCCCGCGAGTCTCTGCCGGCCAATTTTTACCCAATTACATCCCCAGTACGTTTCGAACGATGGGAGGAAACCAGAGCCCCCAGGAGAACATACAAACTCGTTACAGACAGCTTTATACCATCAGAAATTCAAAATCAATACATTTATACAAGTAATGAAATATTCTTTGTATTTTAAAAAAGGAGCATTTAAACTCTTTTTACAAGATGCAAATCCATCATTTCTAAATTATGCATTCAACAACATATAGTTCACAATAATAACCCTTGAACTATATATGTGATAACTGTTAGTCCAGTAGATAGAAAATAATTAATCCTCTTATCATTTATAGCAGAATGATTTTTAAAACTTAATTTTTTAAATTTAAGAAAAAGGCTAAATTTAGGTTTTGTAAATAAAGTAAAAATATTCAAAAGCAAAGGTCAAATCAGTGCAGCATGACGGAACTGAGTACTTCATCGTAGTGCAGAGATCATATAATTTTTAAATTTAATTTTTAACTTAGATGTTCAGCATGGTAACAGATCCTTCCAGCCCACATGCCTTGTACCACCCAAATACACACAACCTACACCCCTGTACATTTTGGAGGGTGGGAGGAAACTGGAGCACCCAGAGAAAACCCACACAGATGGGGAGGACAACGAAAAACTGCATACAGATAGTGTTGAATTCGAACCTGGGATGCTGGCGTTGTAAGAGACTTACTCTAACCATTTTGATAACCATGTCCCCATTGATTAATATGATTAATGGCTTTTTGATTATTAAAACAAGTTAGAATACTATACTCCAGTTAAATCTGCATGGGATTTTCAAAATTTGATGGTTCCTGAAAATATATAAAAAATGTTATAAATAACTTTAGAACATAGAATAGCACTGCAAGGGAACAGGCCCTCTGGCTCACTAGTCTGCATAGAATATGATGCTCAAATCAAACTAAAAATCTGTGGCTTGCACCTGATCGATAACCCTCCATCTCCTTCATATTCATGTGTATCTCCTTGGTAAACCCGATGCAAAGTACTAATTTAGTACCTTGCTCAATTCTTCCGACTCCAAGTATAAATTCCCTCCTTTGTCCTTGAGCAGTCCAATCCTCTCCCCAGTCATCCTCTTGTTTTTAATAAAGTACAAAATACCTTGGGATTCTCTTTGCTCCTTCTCACCAACAACGTCTCATGGCCCCCTTTGGCCTACCTCATGCCCCGCTTGAACTCTTCCCTCCAATTAAAAAAAATACATTTATTCCCAAATCTTAAGTGTGCCTCCTTTTTCTTCTGGACAAGGTTAATAACTTTTCTCATCATTCAAGTTTCTCTCATTTTGCCATCCTTGTGTTTCATTCAGTTTGAAATATGCTGGTCCTGTTCTCTAAATAGTGGGTCCTTAAACAACTGTCACATGTCCCTGTGGGCTTGCCTGATAACAGCTAGTGCCAATCATTTGTGCCTAGTTCCTGTCTAAATGTCACCATTTGCCCTCTCCCAATTTAGTACTTTTCTACAAGGCCCAGGCTTATCCTTGCCCACAACCATCTTGAAAGTTAAGGAAGAGTGATGGCTGTTCTCAAAATGTTCTCTGATTGAAACTCATTATCTGGCCAAGCTCACTTGCCAAAACAGCACCTTTCCTGGTTGGGCTATCTACATGCTGCTTCAAAAAACTCTCCTCGACACATAGCCTCTTATACAGAAAGTTCTGCTCAATATCATGAAAATTAAAGTCTACCACTAAGCAACCCTGTTGCTTTGACAACTTTCCTTAATCTGCCTACATACACATTCCTTCACCTCCCAGAGTTTTGGGAGGCCAATAGTATAGTCCTATCAGTGGCATTTCACCTTACTTATTTCTGACCTTGGTCCACATTGCCTCAGTAGTTGAACCCAAGATCAGGTTCTCCCTGAGTGCAGCAGTGACACTCTCCCCGATTAGCAATGCTACATCTCCCTCTTTTTACCTCCTCCTCTACCCTGTCTAAAATAAAAAACCCAGGAACAATGATCTGCCGATCCTGTCCTCCTTGCAGCCATACCTCAACGCAAATTTTCCAACACCAACATATCTACTTTCCAAGAAGCATTTTGTTGAATACTCCAATTTCTATAAGTATACTGTGCAAAGTATACAGTCAGGTTTCACCACAGTCTGGTTTTGAAATACAAGTGCCCTAGGAACATAGAAAGCTGCAGAAAGTGGCAAATCTAGCCAAGTCTATCACAGACACCAACTTCCTGTTTAATGTAGTCATTTATGTGAGTAGCTGAATTTTTTTTTGACATATAGCATGGTAACCGGCCCTTCTGGCCATCAGCCCATGCAGCCAAATTACACCTGATTAATCTACAACCCCCCAGTACATTTTGAAGGGTGGGAGGAAACCGGAGTACCTGGAGTAAACCCACGTGGAGAAATCATACAAACTCTTTACAGACAGCACCGGATTTGAACCTGAGTTGCTGGCACTGTAATAGCGTTGCACTATCTGCTCTGCATTGCTCCCCACTACCTTCAGGCAGAAGCCACAGAATCTTTAGATCCAGCACCTCTTGGTTCAAGAACAGATTTTTTGCTCTCCAATGTCTATCAGGCCCACCATCTGAAGATCTGTCTGCATACTGAAACATCACTTTTTCTCTTGAGCCAACTTCAGCTGTGAATAATAATTATCCATTTATATTAATTAACTATTTTTCTGCCTCGGCACATTGTGATGAGTTTATTCAAACAATTATAGTTTGCATATCTTCACTTCATGTGGGGGCACTGACGAAGAATTTTGGTGCATTGCATCTGTACATTGCACTTATGGATATGACAAACTCTCATGTCATCATATCCAACTCAGATGTGCATTTCCATGAAAGTAAGAAAAATAGAGCCGTAGGTGGTGCCACCTATGGCTCCTAGAACGCTTCCACCAGCGTTGTCTCCGCTCCATCCTCAACATCCATTGGAGCGCTTACATCCCTAACGTCGAAGTACTCGAGATGGCAGAGGTCGACAGCATCGAGTCCACGCTGCTGAAGATCCAGCTGCGCTGGATGGGTCACGTCTCCAGAATGGAGGACCATCGCCTTCCCAAGATCGTGTTATATGGCGAGCTCTCCACTGGCCACCGTGACAGAGGTGCACCAAAGAAAAGGTACAAGGACTGCCTAAAGAAATCTCTTGGTGCCTGCCACATTGACCACCGCCAGTGGGCTGATAACGCCTCAAACCGTGCATCTTGGCGCCTCACAGTTTGGCGGGCAGCAACCTCCTTTGAAGAAGACCGCAGAGCCCACCTCACTGACAAAAGGCAAAGGAGGAAAAACCCAACACCCAACCCCAACCAACCAATTTTCCCCTGCAACCGCTGCAATCGTGTCTGCCTGTCCCGCATCGGACTTGTCAGCCACAAACGAGCCTGCAGCTGACGTGGACTTTTTACCCCCTCCATAAATCTTCGTCCGCGAAGCCAAGCCAAAGAAGAAGAAGAATAAAAATAGAACAAGCTACCTTTTTGGAACCGATAACAAGGGGATTTATTCAACCCCCATCTCAAATTCATAGGAACACTCACTCTTTTATTTTGTAAGACAATCAGTTGAATCAGAGACATTAGCAGGTTTTGTAATCAGCTAAAGTGTCAAAGAAATGATAGGCAGCCTTTGATTGCAGTGAATTATAAACATCGACCTTCAGCCCTCAATAGTCTGAGGGGAAACTGTAATATTACAAATACTGTATGTTTATTTGCTCATTTCAATTAGCCCTGCTCAAAATTTCACTGCCATCTTTAATACTTTCCATCTCAACAGCTAATTACAACTTTCTCTTTTCAGGAATGGTATTCTTATTCATTTACAAATTCGTAGGAAAAGGTAAAGACCAACAAGGCAAGAAACCACAAGTATTAAACACTTGGGAGGCAACCGAGTGACAGACAGGAGAGGAAACGGAAACAAGCAGGCAATGCAGGATACCCCGGTGACTATTCCCCTTAGGGACAAGTATACTCCTTTGGGTACTGCTGAGAGGATAACTTATCTGGGCAAGACAACTGCCAGACCATTAGCACTGTGGTCAGCTCAAAGTCTCAGAAGGGAATGGTGAAGTCAGTAGAGCGATAGTCAGGGAAACGGACAGGAGATTAGATGACTGCAAAAGGGAATGGTGAAGTCAGTAGAGCGATAGTCAGGGAAACGGACAGGAGATTAGATGACTGCAAAAGAGACTCCAGAATAGTATGGAGTAGAGTTGCCTCCAGGATGTCTCGGAGTGGGTGCAGAATATTCTTAAAGGAGAGGGTGAGTGGTCATAGTATATTAGCAATTACTCGACAGGAGTGGGGCAGAGGTCCTGCAAAGCAAGTTTAGGGAATTAAGAAAGAATTTGAAGAGCAGGACCTCGAAGGTGGTGATTGCTGGATTACTAAGCTAGGGAAAGTCAGAAAAGGCAAATAGTGCACACAAATGAGTGGCTGAAGAGATAATGCAGGGGACAGTGATTCAAGTTCTTGGATCATTGAAACCAGTTTTGGGGAAGGGTGACCTGTACAAGTGGGACAGGTTGCACCTGAACTCGAGGGGAAACCAATAACCAATATCCTGGCAGGGTATGCAGAGGAAGAGGCAGATGGTGCACAAGGACAGGCTGATAGGGCAAAATGGCAGCTATTGGGATGAGTTGTAATGCAATAGAAACATAGTCATAAAAAGTAACAAGTACAGGGCGAAGGATTTAAATGCACGTTGCATAAAAATAAAGAAATAAGAAATAAAAAATTATATTTATATTATAGCTATACATCGATAGATATGATGTCATGGCCATCACAAAGACATGGCTAAAGGATGGATATCATTGGGAGCTGAATATCCAAGGACACATAATGTATCAAAAGGATAAGCAGGCAAGTAGAGCGGACGACGAGGCTATGTTGATAAGGCATAACATCATTAGAAAGCAGGACCATAGAATACTACTGCACAGAAAGCAGGGCATTCAGCCCTTATAGTTTGTGCCAGAGGAAACCCACTTAGGTCATTTGAAGAACGTACAAATTCCTAACAGACAGCACCAGATTTGAAGCCAGGTTGCTGGTACTGTAATAGCATCATGCCACCCTCATGAAGGAAGCGATGAGGTGCTGTTTCAGATGGTTGCAATCCATTAGATGAAGAATATCTTGCCTTTCTGTTGGAAAGCAAATTCCATAATTGAGATCATGCAAAACCTGCTGAGTTCATCCATGTTGCAAATGCATTGGATGCTCCAGTTGAGAAGAGAAATATAATGATGATAATTATCTTATTGTCATACACATAAAATATACTTGGGCACCAAAATTCTTACTTGCTGCTGCCAAACAGACACTTTTGCTTAAAAAAAAACTTCTAGTACACACCAAATTACCCAGTATGGAAAGATATAAAAAAAATAAAAGATAGACAAGTAATAACACTCATCATTCCAGTTAGAACAAGAAAAAAGAAGTTTCAATAATACAGACAGGTTTTCTTATGGTGCAAGAGCAGTTTATGAAGAGGGTTTGGTCAAGGTCGCTGCTAGCCTTTAGGCTTCTGTACCTTCTTCCTGAAGGTAGCATTGAGAAGAAGTTGTATCCAGGGTAATGGATGTCCCTTTATGATGTTAGCTGCCTTCTTGAGGCAGCACTTCATGTAGATACCATCAATGGATTGGAGGTTAGAGCCTGTGATGGACCTTGCTGTGTTGGTCTTCTGCATTCCTGGGCAATTGAATGATCAAAAGGGCATGATGTAACCACAGTTCACCATTCCATATGACTATTGATGGAATCTATACACTGGCTGAATGGTTTTCAAATCAATAAAGCTGATATTCTGCTTTGTTCAATGGGAACTCTGTTTTTTTAGAAAATATGTTGCTACTGTAAATCTAAAATCCCTGCATTTCAGAAATTTGTTCAGCTCTATAAAGCCACTACTTAATTTTAAGATCCCAGTAGGTTTGATTAATTAAAAATAAAGGGAATGTAGATTGAATTATATTTGTACATCTATGGTACAGTTGATTGAAACGCAGGCCAATTTAAAGATTCATTTTAACACTGTTCTCTTTATAATCTACAAGATCTCAAAACCGGATGTTGATTTGTCTCAGTGAACAAGTTAACTGTAGATGGAAACAAATGGATAACTGATGATACGGCATGGTCTGCTGAGTGTTCATTGAATCAGAAGATGTAGAATCATTGATTTAAGAAATGGCAAGGTTAAAAAAGATACTAATGGCAAACTGTACAAACAGTAGCCAGATGTGGACAGAAATTACAATGACAAATAGAAAAGGTGTGTTAGAAGTACAATGTTATGGTAAGTCATGGGGATTTTAAAATGTAAGTAGATTGGGAAAACTAGGTTGGGAATAGATCCAAGAGAGAATTTGTAGAAGGCCTATGAGATTTTTTTTTAAAAAAAGAGCAACTTGTTGATGAGCCCACTAGGGGATTGGCTGTTCTGGATTGCATGTTGTGTAATGCACCAGAGGTGATCAGAGAGCTTAGGAGTACAGGAACCATTAGGGGGCAGTGATTACATATGATCAAATTCAATTTAAGATTTAACAAGGGGAAACTAAAGTCTGATGTGTCGGTATTTCCATGGAGTAAAGGGAATTACAGTGGCATGAGAGAGGAACTGGCCAAAATTGATTGGAAGGAAGCACTAGTGGGGAAGACTCCAGAGCAGCAATGGATGGAGTTTCTGCAAGAAATGAAGGTTCAGGATTAAAAACAAACCAAAAAGAGGAATATTCAATAGAAAAAAAATGTCAGAACTGTAGCTGACAAGGGAAGTCAAAGCCAATGTAGAAGCAAAAGAGAAAGCAAGCAATAAAGAAAAATTTAGCAGGAAGTTTGAGGTCTGGGAGGTTTTTAAACATTCGCAAAAGGAGAGAAAAGGAAGTATGAAAGCAGGCTAGCAAATAATATTAAAGCGGATACAAAAAAAAACTTCAATTATACAAAGAATAAAAGTGAGTAAATATAGGACCACTAGAAAATGATGCTGGAATGATAATAATGGGAGCAAGGAGATGGCAGAGAAACTAAAAGAATATTTTGCATCAGTCTTCTCTGTGGAAGACATTAGCAGTATGCCAGATGTCAAAATGTATCAATGAAGGGAAGTGGGTGTAGTTAATATGTCATAACATAACATAACAATTACAGCACGGAAACAGGCCATTAGCCCCTTCTAGTCCGCACCGAACCAAACACCCCTTTCTAGTCCCACCTCCCTGCACAATGCCCATAACCCTCCATCTTCTTCTCATCCATATACCTGTCCAACCTTTTCTTAAATAATACAATTGACTCCGCCGCCACTATTTCTCCCAGAAGCTCATTCCACACGGCTACCACTCTCTGAGTAAAGAAGTTCCCCCTCATGTTACCTCTAAACCTCTGCCCCTTAATTCTTAACTCATGTCCTCTTGTTTTAATCTTTCCTCCTCTTAACGGAAATAGTCTATCCACATCCACTCTGTCTATCCCTTTCATAATCTTAAATACTTCTATCAAATCCCCTCTCAACCTTCTACGCTCCAAAGAATAAAGACCTAATCTGTCCAATCTCTCCCTATACTCTAGATGCTTAAACCCAGGTAACATTCTGGTAAACCTTCTCTCCACTCTCTCCACTCTGTTTATATCCTTCCTATAATTATACAGTTATAATTTTGACCAATCATAAATTCACTATCCCTTAGTCTTCTCATCTGCAAAAAACAAGGGAGAAGGTGTTCAGAAAACTGAATAATTTAAGGATGGAAAAGTCTCCTAAACCAGATGGATTACACACTCAGGTTCTGAAAGAAGTAGCAGTAGAGATTGTAGAGGTATTAGTAATGAAACTTTCAGGAATCAATAGATTCTGGTATTGTCCTGGAGGACAAATGTCATCCCACTATTCAAGAAAGGAGGGAGGCTGCAGAAAAGAAATTATAGACTCTTTGGCCTGACATCAGTGGTTGGGGAAGATTTTGGAATTAATAATCAAGAATGAGGTTAGAGTACTTGGAGGCACATGACAAAGCAGGCCAACCAGCATAGTTTAAAGGAAAATCTTGCTTGACAAACCTATTGGAATTCTTTGAAGAACTGACAAGCAAGCAAGATAAAGTCCTTACAAGTGAAGTAACATCTGCATCCAGTGCTTCACTTGTAGCCTCCTCTATATTGGAGAGACTGGATGCTGACCAGGAGATCACTTTGTTGAGCACCTTCGCTCTGCCTGCCTCAACAGTGGGGATCTCCCAGTGACAAACCATTTCAATTTCCCACCCCATTCCCATACCATGGTCTCATGCACTGCCAAACTGAGACCTCCTGGAAACTGGAGGAACGAAACCTCATTCTGTAATAGGCACCCTCCAAACAGATGGGAATAACATTGACTTCCTCGGTTTCTGCGAGATGAGTACTTCACCCCCCCAAAAAAAACCCTTCTTTACCCTACCTCTGGCTCATTTTCTCTAGCTCTTCATTCAAGAACTCCCCCAGTTCCCCAATCAATTCTTTACCCTTTACCCTTCTTTACCCTTTTCTCCCTTTCCCCTCAGTCTCCTTTCCTCCAGCTCTTCATTCAAGAACTCCCCCAGTTCCCCAATCAATTCTTTACCCTTTACCCTTCTTTACCCTTTTCTCCCTTTCCCCTCAGTCTCCTTTCCTCCAGCTCTTCATTCAAGAACTCCCCCAATTCCCCAATCAATTCTCATATTTTCTCTCCTGCCCTATTTCCATCCATCTATGTGTCCTGGCCTGTGCTCCTTCACCTGGCTTTTCTTCCCTCCTCCTGTCTTTTTATTCAGACACCTACAGACATTTTGTTCATACCATGATGAAGGGTTCAGGCCTCTGAGGGTACTCTCTTTTGATTTTCTATCTTAGCTTGGTGACACTGGATAGGTGGCATCTCCAAGTGTCTTTATAAAGAAAAACAAATGTTGTATACTTGGTGTTTATAACTATAAAGGAATTGTGAATTCATGTGAGCCCCATTTCATGAAGGAGGTGAAGGATTTGAAAAGAGTACAGAAGAGATTTACCAGCATGTTGTCTGGATTAGAGAGTATAAGCTATGGAGAGAGGATGGAGAAACTTGGGTTGTTTTCTCTGGTGCATTTGGAGATTGAAGGAGTCCTGATGAGTTTATAAAATTACTAGGCATAGATAGGGTAGACAGTCAATTTCTCCCCCCCGCCTCCCCGGGTAAAATTGTTGAATAATAGAGTAGTGGAGGACACACATTTAAGATGGGGAAGTGTATAAAAGGAGAAGTATGGGCAGTTTAAAAAAAAAATGTACACACATAGAATGTGGTAGTGCCTCGAATGGGCTGCTAGGGATGGAACCAGACACAAATGTACAGAGAATGGAGGGTAAAGATCATGTGCAGGCAGAAGTGATTTCGTTCAATTGGGCATTGTGTTCAATGCAGATTTCATGGGATGAAGGTTCTGTTCCTGTGCTCTACTGTTTTAAAAGTTTTTTCATGTTTAGCATTCTCAACTGCAAAAGACCAACTAATTGAGCAGCTTTAAGGAGTGAATAATAGATTTTTGGAAACTACATTTAGGAAATTGAGTAAGTAGACCAGGCACAGTATCATCCTTTATTTTGCTGCCTCGCCTACCATGAAGGAGACACACCAGCACTTCTACATTCTCAGGAGCCTGAGGAGATTTGGCATGCTGTTGGATATTTTAATCAAGCATTTATAGATACACTATGAAAGGTAATACTAATGCAAGTGCTCAGAAAAGCTGAAGGGTGCAGAAGGAACAAAGAGAACCAGGTCAATCTTAGGCTCTGACCACTGCAGACATCTATGCAAGACACTGTCTCAAGAAGGTAGCCAATAACATAAGGGCCCTCATCACCCTGGTTATAACTTCTGCTTACCAGCAGTGTGATTTTTTTTAGGTAATAAAGAAACAGGTTCTTTTATACTAACAATATTTTATTAATGACTCATGACCTTGTGGTGCAGCCATTCATTGTATCTAATCCAAAGTGCAGGATTCACCTCTGATTTCCTCTCATCATCAGGAGTATCACTAGCACTCTATCGCCACATCCCCTTTCCTTAAGATTTTCAAGCTCGCAACATTAAATTTAAATGAATACCGTATTAGTATGTAAAGTTAAACACCAACAAACACAAATATCAGTAGCACAAAATTTTTGAGTGTGCAGCTTTTTCCTTTTAGAGATTTAGCCTGTCAGGTGCTTTGATAATGCATGTGGATCTTCTCAACACAGGTACATATGTAGGTTCTGCTGGTCCTCTACTACCTAGCATTGGTGGGGTTTCCTCTGTTGCTGTTCAGGCTGGATCTTCTGTATTTGTCTATTCTTGCAGTGTCACTTACGTTTTCAGCAGGCTTTTTCAATTCCTCCTCAGTATTTGACTACCCTCTGTTCTGACAGGGTAAGATCTTGGATTTACTTCCTCCAGAATAGTGGCATTCTTGTCAACCATGTTGGAATCTCTAAGTCTCATTGTGTCATGTTGTTCCAATGTCCCTGAGCATCTTGCAGACTTGTCCTAGTTTGCTTTTTATCTACTCTGCAGGCGCTTTTGTTTCTGTTTGACATCTATTCTTGTTTGGGTCTGCAGAGTAGAGATGTGTTGTGCATAGGCTCACAGATCAAATTGTCCAGTTTTAAAGGAATATCTGCTCAATTTGCATGCAATGACAAAGACCACTGGTCCTGCTCAACTTTGTTCACACTTGGCTGTTCAGTGTCTGTTGGTTTGAAATCTTCCTGCACCACCATGCCCATGAAAAATGCATCACTGAGGGAAATTTCTTTTGTAGCATGTGCACTTTCACTTCTGCTTTGTTTCCCTTTGGAAAAAAAACATTACTTTGCATAGTGATTCTCTCCTTTGCACTTTTAACAGACTTTTCCCATAGACTGGGCATTGTTTTATGCATGTTGAGAGCCCTATCATTTACAATTGAATGTCTCTTTTTTTTGTTGTTTTCTATGTCTTGTTCTCTGTTTATGTGTGTGCCCAGACACTGTAGCTAGATCTTTTGCACTCTCACCAAACTATTTTGTATGCTGCAAAGCTAATTCACTGGCATGGCACATCTTCACAGCTCTAGCAAAGGTAGGCTCTGTCTCTCACAGCAACCTCTCCTTCACTTTCTTACAAATAATTCCGAACACAATTTTATCTTCCATCATTGAATTCATGCAGCAATCTAAAATTGCATGTTCTTGCTTTCAATTTCAAGTCCGTTAAGAAAATATCAAAGCTCTCTGCCAGCTGCTGCTTGCACGCATAAAACACAGTTTTCAAACATTTCATTTTTATTTGGTGAGCAGTATTCATCAAAGATCTTGATAACCTTGTCAAATTTGTCCTGGTCATCTACCTCAGCAAAAATAAATGTGTTGAAACCTCTAGTACTGAGATCGCACCACATTAAGTAGCAGTGCATTCTTCCATGCAACCAGTTTGCTATCGAGTCCAATGGCTTGCAAATTCAGCATGAATTGTTTGAATAATTGCCACTCATGATCAATGTTCCCAGTCCAATTTACAGCATCAGGAATCTTTACTCTCTCCATGTTTCCTGCTGCTATCAACTGATGCACATTCCTGGTTCCATGTGATGTTTCTTTTAAGTCAAAGAAACTTTGGGTCTTTTATAGTATCAATGTTTCAGTAATGACTCATGGCCTTGTGGTGTAGCCATTTTTTGTATTTAACCCAAGAAGCAATATTCATCTCTGGTCCCTCTGGTGGTCCAGAGTACTACTAGCATCCTCACCAAAGACAGAATGTTTAAAAAAAAAAGCCTGAAAACCAGCATCTCTAGGTTCAAGAACAGTTTATTTCCAACAGCTAACAGACTCTTGAACAACGGGATTACTGAGAATACAGTAAAACCCCTGGTATCTAACCCCTACGGGGATTTGTAGATGTCAGATAAGTGAGTTTTCCAGTTGCTTAAGACTCACAATCCCAAATGAATGCACCCGCATTAAGAATTGGCAGTTTAAAAGACAAAAAAGAATCTGTACTTACACTGAACAAACTTCATTTGCATGAAATTATAAACCTTAAAGCATGTTAATTTATTTTCAGTCACATTCTTTGATAACATTTACCATCATAGAATCTGCAAGTTCTTTCCCCTCCATGGATCCACCCGATAGTCAAACAATATCATAATTAATCCCGCACCCCCTTGCCCAGGTTTACAGATAAAGTTTTTCTAATATACCAATAAGCAGGGATAAGGAGACACTCGAGAGAGTCAATCCAATGTCAAGTGGCATCAACCTTCATCAATCTTCATCGTAGGCAATGCCACATTGTTCAAACGCATCTATATTCAAATACATCTATATTCAAACAGCTGCTGGAAGCAAAACACGACCAAGACACTCCACTAGCTGAATATTTGCTCTCATCTTCAAAGGTCTGTGTTACTTTAGAGGACATTTACTTTTCCAGTTATAAACTTTTATTTAAATTTTTATTTATTCTTTTTCCAATCTATTTATTTATTTATTTTTTCCTGCTGGTTGCTATAAACCCAGATAACATTACTTTTTAAAAAAAAATTTACCATCTGTCTAATGTTTTTATTGTTTCTTTTCATTTAATTCCATTAGTTTACCATTATAGTTTTTCTTTACAAATATGACCGTAGCAAGCAAGAATTTTGGGCATATGTGCATTTTACAATGTGCAAGACAATAAACTCTTTACCAAAAGGTTTTTATGACTTACTCCAGTTTCTATTTTCAATTTTCTTACTTCATTAGTAATGTAGACTATTTTAAGCAGTTCTCGAGAATGACTAAAATCAGTATTGCTCTATTGGGGAATTATTGATGTTTCCCAGAAAATCTCCTGGTGCATTTCAGATGCACTCTTCACAACACCAAAGCCAATGGTCATGAAATACTTTAGTACACTTTGAGTGCTTTAAATCAATACCAACAATTTCATAATTCCCAATCAGCTAATTATTGAGACAATTAATCATTCATTAAAATGGTTTGAAGACTCCTAAATGAACATAACCAGGGATGCTACATATCAATCAGCTTTTGGAGAGCGGTAACCAATGGCAAATTAAATTGCTTTTCCATTATGGAATTTTTTGCTAAATGTGGGTTAAACCAGTGTTTCTGTTTAAAGGCTCCACCTTTAGAGTCAAAGGATTTTGGCAAAAATTGCCTCTGCAAGCCTGACAAAGGAAGTTAAGTCTTAAATCAAAATTGCTACAACTAGTTCCCACTTCCACAAAACATTATCTAAAAAGTGCCACAAAATGCCAGCCTTAAATATGTTCTTTTCAAATATATTTAATTTTCTGTATCATGCACACAAGAAATCTAATTAAAAGCCCACAAGGATGAAAGAGAAGTTTAATATATATCGATTATACGATTAACTAACATTTGAAATTAAGAAACAGCCGCAAAAGTCAAATGAGAAAGGATATGTAATTTTAGAAAAACAGCTTTATAAAAGAACATTAAAACATAAACTGATCAAGAGGAACCACAAATAGGGTGATTTAAAGATACATAAAAATGTTGATTTGGAATAAAAAAAAAGAATCATGTAGCAGGATTGAACAAGAAAACAGACAATGAACAAATAATCAGAGAAAATGGAAAAGAGCACTGCACACACAAATTCATATTATGATTGAGGAAAAAATTCATTAACCTAGTACACAATATTTTTTTGTTGATAAAATATTTTCTTTGGGACCTCACTCTTATTTCTACAAGAAATGAGGGAAACAGACTACTAGACCAGTAATCTGTTTTGCTGCTGTTCAGGTACTGGTGTATCTTCCACAAATCTGTTATCCCTTACATCAAAAAAACTAAACACTACTCAATTATATAGCATCAAAACACAAGGAAGGGCCTCCTGGTGCCTCACAGGAATCCAATCTCAAAAAAATTGATAAGACAAAGATATTGGAACAGTTGACTAAAGACTGTTTAAGATGGAAGTATTACCTCTAACATAACATAACAATTACAGCACGGAAACAGGCCATTAGGCCCTCTAGTCCGCACCGAACCAAACACCCCTTTCTAGTCCCACCTCCCTGCACAATGCCCATAACCCTCCATCTTCTTCTCATCCATATACCTGTCCAACCTTTTCTTAAATAATACAATTGACTCCGCCGCCAATATTTCTCCCGGAAGCTCATTCCACACGGCTACCACTCTCTGAGTAAAGAAGTTTCCCCTCATGTTACCTCTAAACCTCTGCCCCTTAATTCTTAACTCATGTCCTCTTGTTTTAATCTTTCCTCCTCTTAATGGAAATAGTCTATCCACATCCACTCTGTCTATCCCTTTCATAATCTTAAATACTTCTATCAAATCCCCTCTCAATCTTCTACGCTCCAAAGAATAAAGACCTAATCTGTCCAATCTCTCCCTATACTCTAGATGCTTAAACCCAGGTAACATTCTGGTAAACCTTCTCTGCACTCTCTCCACTCTGTTTATATCCTTCCTATAATTAGGCGACCAGAACTGCACACAGAACTCCAAATTAGGCCGCACCAACGTCTTATACAATCTCAACATCACCTCCCAACTCCTATATTCCATGCAATGATTGATAAAGGCCAGCATACTAAAAGCCTTCTTCACCACCCTATTCACGTGAGCTTCTACCTTCAGGGAACGATGTACCATTACTCCTAAATCTTTCTGCTCTTCTGTATTCATCAATGCTCTCCCATTTACCACGTATGTCCTATTCTGATTCTTCTTACCAAAATGAAGCACCTCACACTTATCAGCATTAAATTCCATCTGCCATTTTTCAGCCCACTTTTCTAAGCAGCCCAAATCCCTCTGCAATCCTTGAAAACCTTCTTCATTATCCACTATTCCACCTATCTTAGTATCATCTGCATATTTACTAATCCAATTCACCACCCCATCATCTAGATCATTAATGTATATAACGAACAACAATGGGCCCAATACAGATCCTTGAGGCACACCACTGGTCACCGGCCTCCAACCTGACAGACAATTATCCACTACCACTCTCTGGCCTCTCCCTTTCAGCCAATGTTCAATCCATTTGACTATCTCAAAATTTATACCTAAAGACTGCACCTTCCTAACTAACCTTCCATGTGGTACCTTATCGAAGGCCTTACTGAAGTCCATATAGACAACATCCACTGCGCTACCCTCATCCACATTCCTAGTCACCTCTTCAAAAAATTCAATCAGATTGGTCAAACATGACCTTCCTCCCACAAATCCATGTTGAGTGCTCCTGGTCAGACCCTGTCTATCCAGATGTTTATAAGTACTATCTCTAAGAATTTTCTCCATTAATTTATCTACCACAGACGTCAAACTTACGTCTTCCTCCTTGAACCCTTTTTAAATAACGGAACCACATGCGCAATGCGCCAATTCTTCGGCACTATCCCCATATCTAATGACATTTGGAAAATTACTGCCAGAGCCTCTGCTATTTCCTCCTTCACTTCTCTCAATGTCCTGGGGAAGATCCCGTCTGGTCCCGGAGACTTATCCACCTTTATATTCTTCAAAAGCATTAAAACTATACCTTTTTAATCTCTATATTCCCCATATTTACCCAATTTGCTTTTTTTTATCTCACATCTCCCAATATCCTTCTCCTTAGTGAATACCGAAGAAAAGAAACTGTTCAATATCTCCCCCATTTTTCTAGGCTCCACACACAGTTTTTCACTCTGATTTTCTAAGGGACCAATTTTGTCTCTAGCTTTCCTCTTACCATTAACATATTTGTAGAACTCTTTTGGATTAGTTTTCACCCTGCTTGCCATAGTTTCCTCGTACCTTCTTTTAGCTTTCCTAATTCCTTTCTTAAGATTCCTCTTACATTCAATGTATCTTTCAAACATCTCCTTAACTCCATGCTTCTTATATCTAATGTACGCCTCCCTTTTTCTTCGAACCAAGTTTCCAATATTCCTTGAAAACCACGGCTCTCTCAAACCTTTTGCCCCTCCTTTTAACCTAACAGGAACATAAAGCTTTTGCACTCTCAAAATCTGATCTTTAAAAGACTTCCATCTCTCTACTACATCCTGCCCATAAAACAAATTATCCCAATGCACACCCTGCAAGTCCTTTCGCAGCTCCTCAAACCTAGCTTTTCCCCAATCAAAAACCTCAACCCTTGGCCCTGACTTCTCTCTTTCCATAATGACATTGAAGCTGATGGCATTATGATCACTGGACCCGAAGCGCATGCCAACACTAACCTCCGTCACTTGACCCATCCCATTTGCCAACAGTAGATCTAACACTGCTCCTTCTCTGGTCGGCACCTCTACATATTGTTGTAAAAAACTATCTTGCACACATTTCACAAACTCTAACCCATCCAGTCCTTTCACAGAATGTGTTTCCCAATCTATATGTGGAAAATTAAAATCTCCCATAATTACAACCCTGTGCTTATCACAAATATCTACTATCTCCCTACAGATTTGCTCCTCTAGGTCTCGGTCCCCTCCGGGTGGTCTATAATACACCCCTACAAGTGTAACCTCTCCTTTCTTACTCCTCAGTTCCACCCAAATAGCCTCCGTGGATGTGGCCTCTAATCTATCCTTCCTAGGCACCGCTGTAATATTTTCCCTGACAAGCAATGTAACCCCACCTCCTCTTGCCCCTCCGACTCTATCACACCTAAAACAACGAAACCCAGGGATATTCAGTTGCCAATCACATCCCTCCTGCAACCATGTCTCACTAATCGCTACCACATCATACTTCCAAGTATCAATCCACACCTTCAGCTCATCCACCTTTTTTACAATACTCCTTTAGATTTTCCTGTCAAAGATTCAGAATGTTTCAAGGAGAGACTTATAGAATTCAGAGTCCAGTCATCTGAAATAATAATGTCCATGTTGGGTATAAGCCTGTCCTGCTGAACAGCATGACGCCCATACGTCTACATACACCCGAGTCCTAATTGTGCAAGTGCATACAGAAGTCCAATAACTCCTTATGATGTGGTTCCTCAGTTTTCCTTTCCCAACTCTAAGGAATGCCCATCTTTCTGGTATTCCTTTCTTGAATCTGTTCAATTTTATTTCCTTTCCAGTGTGTAATTGACACCAGTAAAATACAAGAGTAATCCATCTCCTTTCATCCTTCTATTCACTCTCAATCACTTTGTCATCCTCCATTGTTGCTTGGCTATGTGAGAAGGTCTTGCCTGTCTTCCAGTATTTCACGTTGGAGAATAATCTGCAATGGGTGCTCTTTATGTAGCTGCATAATTATTGATGCCATCATTTAAAGATGATACCTATGATACCCATCCCCTCTTACATTTTATCAGCAACCTGCTTCCTGTCCACCTCAACCACAAACATACAATCCACATCCATCTGTATACTGAAGGAACTAGTTCTACCTCACCAGTTGTTCTGCAACCCCTCCATCTTCTACATCATTGTTTATCCAACATTTACAGATGAACAGAAATTTCCTCCAAGTATAGAGAAAACCTATAACAAATTCTGTTCCCTAACCATCTATCCATTTCCCTGGCAATTGACAGGGCTTGAACCAAATTGCATTGACCCCCTAATGAGTTTCAGATCTTCAGGAATTTGCCAGTATTTCACAGTTCCTACTCTTCTCAGTTTTTATTCATTTTTCTCTAGTTACAATATTTGATTGCGTACAAGTCACCCCCTCCCATTTCAGAAGAGAATATTAAGAATTTTTTAAGTGTATTTACGGGTAAGTATTTAATGGTGAGTAATGCCGACAATAATCAGCGTCACTGCATGGCTCATGAGAATTACTGCCATCTATCATTGGGGATTGGCGGGGGGCTGTTAGGGTGAGTGGGGCTCAGGGAAGCATCTCCTGACAGTCCACCAGTAGCCCCCACAGTGATCCCAATGCCCAATCCCCCCCCACTGCCGACAGCCCGCCACTAGTACCCAAAGATACTAGTGATGGTAGTGAGCCACACAGCGACAATGATCACTGAGAGCCTTCTCACCATTATCACCCCAAATTCAACTTTTCATACAAGACTAGGAAATATTTTTGAGTCATTTCTTGAGAAAAATGTGGTATTATATGCCATCAAATACTGTAGCTCTTTGCCAGTCAGGTTCAACTCTAATCAGCTTTTACTTCCCTCTGCAAGTCAGAGCCAATACCGTTTTCACCAATTTCTCTTAGCCCGCTTTCATGGATATTCCCCCAATTTCCTTGCTCCTCTGCACATTTGTTTTCTTTTTCCAGTTCTGATGGAAGGTTGCCTGTGTTTTTCTGTCCACAGATACTGTCTTACGTGTAGAGTAATTCCAGCATTTTCTACTTTATTTTGAATTCACATCATTACGAAGACCTCAGATTTCCACTTCCATAAAACTGCTCAAGTCTGCCCTTGCCTCAGCTCTTTTGCTACTGAAACCTTATGCATTCCCTTGTTATACTGAGCAATAATTCTTCTAAAGCCTCCAAAAATCTGGTTAGTCAAAGTTTACTTCCTGAGAAATGTCTGCAAAAGGATTTCTCCATAAGTCATAAATGTCCTTTATATAGCTTCTCATATCTTACCGCTCAAGAATGATTCACTATAATTCTTTCCTTTAATTATTCACCCTAAAACTGCCTATGATTAAACTAATAGAATATGTACTGTAATCACTCATTAATGAGTACCACAAAATATTATTACCATCTTGAAAAATGCTTTAAAATATGGGACAATATGCATAAAGTCAGATTCCCATCAAGTCAGGTCATTTGTAGCCTGGGAAGACCCCGCACTTCTCAAGTTTGACAAAAGAGCTGTAAAATATTACAAAACAGTTTATGAAGTGGTAAACACCACCACCATATTGGATGACATTTACACAGCGTGTGCATCTAAAATCTGGTTTAACCAGGCTTCAAAAAGCCTTTCCCATCCCATTTATTATTTGCAATTGAGTTTAGCGCCAATTAACATTTCAGGGCACAGCCATCTTTGTTTGTTTGTTTGCAATTTATTTCACCAAAATAAAATGATAATATTTTCAGTTTGATGCAGATAAGAATCAAGCCATTAATAAATCAAACTCATTCCAAAATGTTCAGTACTGGTTTCACAAAATTCTGAAGAAAATTTTAGAAATCTGTTCAATCAACTCTGATAAATGCCAGTCAGAAATTAATGATTAAGATTTCAACAGCTAAATTAAAATTAAAAAAAATAACGTGCTGAAAATCTAACATTGAAACAGAAATATGCATGAAGTATTCACAAGGTCAGGCAGCACCCGTGGAAAGAGAAATGGAGTTAACATTTCAGATCAAAGACCCGGAGAACTGAAAAATTATCTTTGACCTTCAATTTTAACTCTTTCCCTTTCAACATATTCAGCCTTACCCATTGTATATCCAGTATTTTCTGCTTTTTAAATTTAGTTAACATTTCAAATCTGCTTTCCTGTGTACCTGTAACTATACAGATTAGGTGTCAATCATATAATCAAATTTGTGAGTCAAATTGTTCAGTAGTTTGAAATGAAAAACTTTCCTCTGAAAACCTTCAAACAAAACTCTAACAAGTCAAATTATAACACGTTAAAAATTTCAGTGGAATTTGAGCACAAAGTTATTGGAGTGCAAAATATTAAGTTCTTGTGTTGGCCTATTCTCATTTTGTAAAATGAAGCAATTTCTATCAAGGATTCATACAGCCATGCTGTTAACAGCATTATATTATTATTGGACAACAACAATCATTCCTCCTAACTGCGCAGTGTCAAGTAGATCCAATCTGAGTGCCTAGTGTGATGGAATCTTTAGTTATATATTTTTAGTAAAGTTATTTTATGGGTTTGGACATAGGGATACTCACAGACACAGGCCCTTACACACAGAAACCATTTTTGGAATGCAAAATCTGGTAAGCTACACCAATAAAACTAGAAGTGTTTGTTCATTGGAATATCTAGAACAATGGGGTTGTTCAAGGAGGATATCTAATTAAACAAAAGACTCTTGGCTTGTTTACCTATGTTAGAATGAAAATTCAGATGGCAGCTGTGTATGCAAGAAAGCCATTTGCTGGTTGGTCAGCAGACAGATCGGAGGCATTAGCTTGTAAAACTTTTGAAAGAGAAAGTCATATGCTTAAGTAACTTAGAAATAAACTTCAAATACAGCAATGATGTCATGTCATATGATTAAATACATTTTCAGAGAAGACATTACTCAAAACAGGGACATTTTGAGTTGAGAAGGTGCTTGACCATCCTGCAAGTCACACATGATTGAAGATACAGTAACCAGAAAGGTAATGTTACGTGTTACTCGTGGTCAAAGGAGAATGCAGAATAAGTGGCTTTCAAAAGAGAATGACCACTTCCAACTGTCTCTAAGAGAGGGCAGTTCTACTGTGTCCATTTCTATATGGCACTTCATGTAACCCTTACCTGGGTTAGTGATATCATCATGGAAGAAAAACAAGGACTGAAACCTTCATGCAAGAGGGGAAAATCATTCATATGAAGAAACAATTCTCTGAAAATGACTCTACAAGAAATATGAGAGTTTTGAGAAGTCTGATGCCTCACACCTACTCCATAAATGCCATTGAGCAACAATTTAAAGAATCTGAATTTTGAAAACAAAACTGACTGAACTTCTTCAAAATTAATTTTGAACTGTTTTGGTTTTGCCACACACACACTTGCACATCGTGGGTTCACGTTAGAGTTAAATTTAGATTTAAGTAAGATGTGTTATGTTATTAATAAAAAAGATTAGTTTTGAAGATATCATTGTGACTTCTATTGCTGCTGGCTTAGTACATAATACCAGGAATATGCATAAACCATCAGACTTGATTTGCTTTAGTGACTTCACACCTTTCCAAATACTTTTTGTTAAAATCCTAGACCTTCAAAATGTACCTTTGCTGCCCTTTTACAAAGCCAGGCCACACAGAATTTCAAACAACAGCACACATCCCATCCTCATTCTACACTCACTTCAAATAGGAGGCCAGTAAGTCTGCAGCTCCCACCACAACCTCCTGCATTCCTGCAGCCCCCACCATAACCTCCTGCATTCCTGCAGCCCCCACCACAACCTCCTGCATTCCTGCAGCCAGGGTCACTGTTGCTGATGTCAGACTGGCCTTCCAAGTGTGGACCTTCAGAAAGCAACTGGCCCAGAATGAGTCACTGCATGTGTCCTGAGAACCACTCAGACCAGCTGGCTTGAGTATTCAATCTCTCTCTTCATCAATATTTACAACTCTTAGGAAGCCACCATCATCCATCTGCCAAAGAGAAACATAAAAATGGGCCTTGATGACTTCAACCCAGTGCTTCTGACATCCGACATCATGAAGTGCTTTGAGTGGCTGGTCACATGGCACATCAACTCTAGCCAGCAGGACCCACTTCAGTTTACTTACTGATGCTATGTCTAATGCAGAAGCCAAATCACCTCTTAACATGGAATTCTAGAGAAGTTAGGTAAATGGTGTTGAAATGGATAGTAAATCAGCTATCATCTGAATGGCCTAATCTCACTTCTAAGTCTTACCATTCTAAAACATCATTATTTTTGAAGTAAGCTCATCTGATCTTTCTCAGGAACAGCTTCTATTTTACACCACTTATTCAGCCTAGTAATAGCTATTTGGTCTATTTGTGACTACATCTTGGTGCAGGTTATAATCAGTCAAATATTTCTGTGCTTACAATTTCTGCAGTATCTCATTTGGTCAAATAGGGAAAACGTGGTGTGTGCTTTTATCTAATTATTTGTCTTTGACATTCTCTCCCATAAAATTTGACTCTGGATACCTTGGTGAGTTGGTAGCATAACTAAATTCTGAAAGCCCTTTTAGCTAAATGATGGATTTTTACCTGATATGGATACCAAGATATTCAGAATGTACTTTCATCTTAGCTGTGCCTTATTGCTTTACTCAGCCTGTCAATTTCAAAGATGAGCAACAGAACACAGGATTAAAATTCATTTCAAACAAATCCCTCTATATCCTCCCAGCTTTTTTTGTTGTTCATTTGATGGATAATAAGCACTCAAGCCAGAAACATTTTTGGATGTTGCTCTGAGCTATACATACATCAACGTCGTTGGTGATCAAAGGCAAATACCCCTCTCTTTAGCTCTCATTAGATAAATAAGGATTCACTGAATTCTGCTTCATCTTTTCTTAAATGCAGTAATAAAAGTACTCTATCTCCATTATTTGTCCATCCAGTGTCCTCTAGGGCTAATCTATGCTCATTTGATCTGTGGCCATCATTCGCTCCATATTTATTTGACAGCTACACATATCAGCTCCTGTTCTTCTGAAAATTTTTTTAAGCTCAATCTTTTCCACTTCGCCCATTTCCCCATGTTTGGTTTTCATTACATCATGTTCTCAGGGATTGGAAACACTCATCATCTTTTTACAGTAATTACACTGCTGTTGTTAAACAAATAACCAGTTTCATTGAAAGTGGTACAGGTACTAAAAGATACACAATTCTCAATTTGTACTTGTAAGAAACATTTAATGTAGAATAAACTATTAGTAATATACTTGACACATTTCCTCACTAGTGTGTATGTATCTCTCTCTCTCTCTCTCTCTCTATACATAGATATAGATATCTATATCTATATATAGATATAGATATAGATATCTATATCATATACAGCACAGAAACATGCCAGTTTGGCCCTACTAGTCCATGACAAACTTCTCCTACCTAATACCACTGACCCGCATTTGGCTCATAACCCTTGACACCTCTCCCATCCATATACCTATCCAACCTATCCTTGAATGTTAACATTGATCTCACTTCTACTACCACCACTGCCGCAAGTTCATTCTATACCCCCATCACCCTCTGCATGAAGAAATTCCCCCTCATGTTTCCCTTAAACTTTTCCCCTTTTACTCTCAATCCATGCCCTCTTGTTTTAATCTCCCCCACTCTCAGTGGAAAAAGCCTATCCATATTGACTCTATCCATCCCCCTTATAATTTTGAAAACCCCTACTAAATCACCCCTCAACCTTCTATGCTCCAGAGAATGAAGTCCCAGCCTGATCAACTGTTCCTTGTAACACAAACCCTGAAATCCCAGCAACATTCTCGTAAATCTCCTCTGCACTCTATCTACACTATTTATATCCTTCCTATTTTGAAAATTTATATTAAATTACTATAAAATTTAATTGGCATGATTACAGTCAATAAGATCTGGGAGGAAGCTTTAACTTGCTTAGACAGCAAACTTTTATTTTTACTTGCTTGGTGCTAGTTTCCTGTGTGAGACTAGTTCAAGCAATCAAAGCTCAGCCCTTCATTTATTCTGCTCCTCTCTCAATGTGGTTTGGAAATTATCACACAGGTGTCCAACTTGAGCAAATATTATTTTGGTGCAGGTAGACTTCTATAATGCTATTCCTGCTTTTGAACTGCCTAATGATGACATCAGATTTCTTGCTTCAGGTCGCACACAGTCATTGACCAAATAAAGAACACTTGATACAGTGCCATGGTGAAATGAATGGAATTTGATTTCAGGAATAATGCAGAACATTGTTACTGATCCAAGGAACATTTAGTAATCCAACCAGGGATGTATGTCAATCTTAAAACACAAGAGTAGCCATTTTTTTTTAAATTTTAGAGACACAGACCCTTTTCTGAACATCCCCCTCTTGGTCACTTTGTTGCCCAATAGACAGACTGTGGGTGTGATCAAGGCAGTTACTTAGGAAAAAAGATGCTTTAAGAAACACCAAGGCTGCCGCTAAATTATTACTGACCACCAAGATTCAGCAAACCCCCAAGACCGACACAACCAAAATGTTCATTTATACTGATAATGACCAATTAGCCTTCAACCCCATAAACATTTCGAATGTGGGAGGAAACTCATGCTGACAAGGAGAATGTACAAGCAAATAAATGCTTTTGTTTATTTTCAGACAGGCTGAATTCTTTGAGAAGCAGAGTTTTCAGAGTTATTTTTCAATATGGACATTCAAAAATCAATTTACTGACTCCTAAACCCCATCCTTTCCTCATAGCTCTGCATAATTTTCCCTTCTAAATGCCTCCACTATTGTCTGGCAGTATATTCCAGGCCCTCACTACACAGACCATTAAGTTCATTTTGGATTTTTTTTTTACCCCCATCCTCTTTTTTCCTGTTCTCAGGTTGAAAGCCTTTCTGCCAGTTGGAACAAACAACTCTATTTTTGCTATCTACAAATCCTTTCATGGCTTTAAATACCTCAATTGTTTACTGCCTCAACCTCCTCTTGCTCCAAGCCAGCTTCTCCACACTATCCAAGTCCCACATTACAATAAATCCTTCCTTCTACGATTTTCTTGAGCTCTCTGCCTCTACTCTTAAAACCCATGATCCAGATATTTTTTGAAAAAAAGTGTCTGAATTTGTCCTGCCTACATACAATTTTTGTACATTAAGTAACTCGAGTTATTATATCTCCTTTATATTTGATGTCTATTTTGCATCTTATTCTTCATACCAAAACTTAACACCTAATACTTTTTTTGATAATTCTATTTTATCTAACTTGTGTCCAACCACTCCACCAACCCATGTATATCCTTTTCACCTATTACTATTCACTGAGTTCACTATCCTGGTTTTATGTTAATATTGAAATATGATTGTGACCAAATCATTCATGTATAATTAAGAAAAGCAGTGGTTCCAGTATCAACCCTGAATAACTCCATTGTACAGTTCCAAGTACAAACAATGATCATTCACACCACTCATCCATGCCATTTGAGTCAATTAAGCTGCAAATTGCAAAGGTTTTCCATATTTAACTGCACTGGAGTCACATTTGAACTGGCATAAACATGCCTGGGCGTGACTGAAATGTCTGGATTAAGGAATGAAAATCTGCATACATTTGATTTGGTGGAAACAGGATTTAGGAATCCTGGAGCATCAAAATGAAAATGTGAAACAGATTAACAATGCATTTAAGATCATTCTGGAATCCAAGTGCAATCATTGCAGTAAACACTTGTGAGTCATAGCTGGCTAGTGGTCAGAACAAGACTAGGTAATGTGTGGTGGGGGGGGGGGGGTAACCCAGCCTCATACAACCATCAATCATAAGCGACTGCATGCGCACAGTCTCATTCTAACCATAGGACTACCTCATCGCATCAGCAGGATTCAAATTTTGGGTGGCAATCCCACACACCTGTTGACAGGTTGTACATTTATCCCGCAACCCTGTACGCCTTTTCCTGTCACTGCCACTTGGCAGTACCCAGGGATCCTGTCTGATTCAATGCCCACCTACGAGCTGCACTGGAGGAGCACATCGTGTTTCTGCAAGAAAAGCTAGGTGTTTGCACCAGGGCATTGGCCACAGGTGGCGTGGCCCACTGATCAACAGCTGAAAAGAAGGAGATGGTGTAAACCAGAAGGCTCTTTCAACGTAGGAAAGTAAGGAAGCAGAGAAAATATTCAGAGAGTGGTGGGTTTTTAAAAAGGGGAGCAAGGAAGGAGCCAGGCCAAAAATCAAACAGATTGATTTTGAGTCATGGTTTTGGGGGTTAGAAGTTGAAAGGTTTTTCCCTCATGAAAGAATATGAAGCTCCTACTTAGAATAGCTATGCCAATATCCTCTTGAATTCATACTTCCCTTAAATTTTATTTATTCATGAGGTAATTCACAATTTTAGTATTTAATCACCATGCAACGTTTTGATTACTTATCCACAATATTCTTCTGCAACAAGATTAGTTTAGGTTCATTTTCACTGTGTAATTATCAGTAAAGTCAGATTCTATTGCATCCAGCCCTTTCACACCACCATGTACATGCGAGCTAACCCTCCAAATTGGAGGGTTAAATCATGGGAACTGTGCAATGTGAAAATAACTGAGCAGGGCAAGTCAATTTCAACAGAGTTGAGAGCCCAGCTGAGTTAACTCACCATCTGGCCTCTGGCGGTGTGCAAGAACAACCTGCTCTCACATTGCAACTGCTGGAGATGGAACGCCACTTAAAAACCTGAGTTGCAGCATTAGCTGCAAATAATGGTGCAGTGTGAAAGGATCCCATGGTCAGGTTACCCTGCAAATTTTCCTGTTTCTTAGGAGGGTTGGCAGTGAGAAAAGGGCTATAGAAACAGATTCATTTGAGGATATTTGTATGACCAGTCTACAACCAGGGTATTTTGCAAATATCTATCTCATCCCTTCCTTTCCAAGTACCTGCTTAAAGGTCTTTTGAATGTTATAACTGTCCCTGTTTCTGCCATTTCATCTGGCAGTTTGTTCCACTTGGGACCCTTTTAAATCTTAACCCCTCTTCCCTTAAATCTGTACCCTCTAGATTTACATTCATCTATTCTTGGGGGAAAAGGCTATGACAACCTTATCTATGTCTGTCATGATTTTACAAACCTTTATTAGGTTCCCCTTCATCGTCCTATGCACCAAAGAGAAATGTTCCTGCTTATAATGAAAAGTGATATGTCCTAGCAATATTTTTGTGCATCTTTTTTGCTTTTTTTTTTCTTATCTTAACAATACATTTCCTTTAGCTAGGTGACCAAGGCTCCACACAAGACAGGGAATAAAGTAAAACAAATTCCCATCCAGGCAATGAAATTTAATTGAAAAAAGAAATCTACCCCTTTTTCTAAACTTTCCCTCTGCCTCTCTCATACCTTCTGTCCTATCACCTCTAGCCCTCTCTTCCAGAGTATGTAATATCACCCCCTTCCCTCTAGTCTTAAAAGGTCTTGACCATGACCATTTCGACTCTGACCTGCCGAATTCCTCCAGCAACTACCTATTATAGGAATTCCAGTTTCTAGAACTTTTGATTTTCTCCAGTGAGTCCTATTATATATTATTCTGCAGACCCCTTGAATGACAGATGCCATTTGGCAGCATAGACTCATGGGGCTGAATTGGCCTGTTACAGTACTGTGTCTAAATTTAAAAAACTGTGGCAAATATAGCAAATGTAACATTCATCTACGAGTTCACAATAAAGGAATGTTGTGAACAACTGCACATAACTATTTAATTCAATGTTTCACAGAGTTCATCAAATTAACATGACACATTGGAAGTCTATTCCCTGGTCTTTCCCCATAACTGTCTAGCCAATCCTCTTTGGAAGACTTCCTTTAATTCTGTTTCCAGCACCTCACAGGCATTGAATTCTCAACTGCTTCAAAGCCAATTCAAAATGTTTTTTTTCATCTGAATATATATTGAGATACTCACAGCATGACAATTGAAAACATGGATTTCTCTGCAGGGACAAAAAAAGGGAAACCATGGGGGATGCTTAACAGCTAAGGCAGAGAAAATTCATAGCTTTAGTTTCAGGTCAATAACATTTCAAATTAAAAATCAATAGCATTATAAAATGAAAGGGAGGAGAAATAACGGAAGAACATCTGTGATAGGGTAGACACCAAAACAATTCAGTTGGCACAAATGATGTTATCATCAAACTGGTGATTCTGGCCAATAACATTTTAAAATCCACAAGGAAAGACAATCATTCTCAATTACAAGCAAAGTTTAAAAAAAACTATTTCCACAAGATCTTCTCTGATCTTTTTAAACTCCAATGAACCAACCTGTTCACCATTCTTACAATATGGACCATTTGGCTTTTTCTGTAATTTTCACGCACTATATATATTCATGGAGTTCTAGATTATTTTTACAATTTGATACAGGTAGAGACCATGCATGGATCTAGCAATGGCACATGTTGCAACTTACTAGCTAAAAATTCTGGAAGCCCATTTGTGCAAATCATGTGCTCTCGTTGATCTGGACTCAAAAGTTGAATTTCCCTCTGAGTAAAGAGCCTGTTCTGATGAATATACTGGTCATTTGCACATTCAAAAAAAATCTCAGAATCTTTTAAATTGTTCCAGCCTCCACCACCAACTCTCTGAGAAAAACTCTTGCCTATGACATCTCCCCTGAACTCTCTCCAATCACCTTAAACAGATGGCCTCTGGAATGAGCTCTTGTTGCCCCAGAAAAAAGGCAGTGGCTGCCCACCCCATCTACAATCTCTCATCATCTTATTCAGCTCTATTGAATCTCCATCACTCCAAAGAGAAAAACCAAAACTCATATCCCAAATGCAGACAACACCTTGGTAAATCTCTTTTGTAACTCCTCTAAAGCTTAAACACCAGAACTCTGTGTGATCAAACCAAAGTTTTATAGAACTGAAAGATTACTTCAGTTCTTGAACTCAATCCCGCCCCCCCCCCACTAATGAAGACTAGCAGACTATACACCTTTTTTAAACCACCATATCAACTTGTGCAATAAAAGATTTGTGATATTAAAAAATCAAATCTAGACTTACTGTTCCCTAAATTCATTCCTTTCACATTTATTCTTCTACTCTCTGTTCAACAAAGTGAGCTCCAGGTGCATTCAATCCCCCAATTAAGGCTCCTCATAATTATCACAGGTGTGAAGTTTACTCTGCTATTAACAACTAATTTCTTGTACAGAGCTCAAACTGAGACAAGATTCATACATGGCCTAATTCTGGATGGCAGGCATTGAGTCAGCAAGGATAATTGGTAACACTTCTGAACATAGTGCAGATTCAGTGCCCAGAGGACCCTAATACCCAGAAGCAATAGATATTCACCAAGACAAATGGTTACTTAAAAAGTTGCTTTTAATTATCTTTAAACATGATCACATTTTAACTTACCACTATTAACTTAACTAACCTAACTTAGCCCCCTTCTAATTCTAAGCGCACATGTAATGTGTATATAAGTTCAGAAAAGTTCTTTGATTCACAGTCCAATCTCACTTCTCATTCCTTCAAGTTCATTGGCTTCAGGCAATTCTTATACTGTGCTCAGAATTTAACACTTATGAAGTTCACCAGGCTTTGGTGCTTGTAAGGTAAATGGTTACCACTCAGGAAGGTTTTTGTTGGCTTTCAGAGAGAAATTGGTTGTTCCTGGACACAAACTGATCCCTTTTAATCAGCCACGTCAGTGTCTTGCTGAACAAACTTGCCCCATCAGGGTTTTCCAGATGATAACCTCTTTCTTTCAGGTCACCACAGAGTTCCTTTTAGTTTCTCTTATTTCAAGTGAAATGCCAGCCAGTCCTCTCCTCTTGCCTGAACCACAAGGGCTTTGACTAGGCTGAACTAAGCACTCACAACCCATCTTCCAAATGGGTTTTTTTTCCCTTAAGCTTTCCAGCTTGTCCTGTTTCAGTCCCACCTGGTGCTGATTGTGCTATTTCCACAAGAATAGAGAAAATTTAGAGGGCTATGGGTCAAATGCAAGGAAATGGGATTGGATTAGATTAGGTAGACAATTTGGTAGCCTAGAGGGCCTGTTCCTACACTGAAGCTCCGTGGCTCCAACATATTTGGTTTATTTCTAATGTAAAATATGTGCACAATAAAATTAGTACAATTTATTGGTTCAATTTAATGGATTAAATTTCCACACACTCAATTTGAACAATTATTTTTAATCCCAGTTTACCACATTTGTCTTTGTCTTGGAGGCTAGGTTGCAAAGAAGAAGAATGGTTTAAGTTTCAGGTCAATGTTTTTTTTGTGTGGCTAATATTTTGATAATATGTGCACCTCTGATTTTAGTGTTTCAAGCATGAAGGGCAAATGAGATTTATGGACTCATGACTTAGTGAAGTATTGGAGATTTATAAGACAACAAAATGAGTGGCTCCATGTTAACCTTGGGGATTAAGCTATAAGCCTCACCAAGGATTAAGAAAATTTAGATGAAATGAGAAAAATCCCTCCTGCCCTTCATTTGTGTGGTGCTCATGATGTTGAGAAACAATAGTAGAAGAGATGGAATAGCTTCCAGCTTCCATATTCCATCCTTTACCAAGAATTATAATCAGATATAAAACATTGGCCAGAAATGTGAATTCATCTTATAGCATCCTGACTATATACCTTGGGCCAATCACAACAACACATTCCTCCATCTTTCCATGTCAACCTTTGGTGTCCCGAACTGACTTCTTGAATTACATGATGAGTTATGATTTTGAAATGCTACTTTCCTGTGTTAGAACTTAGTGCTATAGTAGTGTTGGGTAGGGAATTCAATGATTCAATGTATTAGTGAAAAAAATGACAGATTATTTGCACTATAGAATGGTATGAGGTGATGTTGGGCATAAAATCATCCTTTAGTGAGATTTTAACTTTGCAGATCAATTTTCAGGCAATGGAACTCATTAATCAGAAACAGGACTTTTAGCTAAAATGACTCATCTAACAATTTTATACACCCTTATAAGCTCTCATCATTTCAAAGACATTAAATTATCTTTCATTCTTCCTTTGTGTCTATTTAGTCTTATTACTTGGAAGCATTTCTACTATTTTAAACCTGCCTATTTTCAGGATTATTAGTCATAAGCCCCTTTTGCACTTGCATCCACTAAATCGGCCGTTTTGCTGTTCACAGTTGACCACTCTTAACTGGGTCACTGCATGCATTCACACTTGCAAGGAGCCATCCCCAGGGTTAGAACTGTTCTACCTTATATCAGAGACATCATAATGCATCGAGGGATGGTGAACCTGCCCGAAATCCTGATCTATGTATTATGATCTTATATTTAAATAAAATTAATTGTCTAATTATAACATAATCAAGCTTTATGTACAGCCCTTCAGCCCCTGTCGTTGTTGTGCCGACCAATATAAACCTTCATATGGGTCCTTGGGTAAGTGCTAGCAATAAATAGCAATAGTGAACAATTTATAAACAGTGTGGGAAAGTTGGTTGTACTATTGCGCACAATTTATAACGACAATGGGAAAAAACGATGGCGGACCCGCCCTCCCTGAATTCTGTGCAGCAGAATTTTGTGCAGAGATAGGGTTGTATGCATGGTTGCATGCACAGAGTACTCCTGGAGGGGTTTCTCTGCCATACAGAAATTCCCATGCTGTTTATAAATTGTCTGCTATTGCTATTTATTGCTAGCACTTTCCTCTTCCTCTCTCTCCAACTGCAACTTCCCCACAGCAAAATTTATACCTTCATTTTAGTCTTCATCTTCCTGCGCTCACGCAAAAACTTGGGTCATTTCTGTCCTAGATTGCAAAAACAGCATCTGCATATACTGGGGATTCCACTAGGGGTCAAGACGGTCTATCCCTGGTGAGATGATGTCACCTCATGCTGGCATTGAGTCTATTTTCATTCCACACCAGACCCCTTTTAGGCCAATTGGCTATGAATTCCTGGGACCTCTTGCAAGAGTGAAAGGGCCTTCAGACCTCCTAATCTGGGAAAAAAAATGACTCGCTATATATCATATCCATGCCTCTCATGATTTTATAAGTTCCAAGGAGAAAAGTCTCAGCCTTTCCTTTTAAATCAAGTCTGCAAGTCCTGATAATGTCCCATGAATCTCTTGCACTTTTTCAGCTTAATGGCATCTTTCCAATTCCTGGGGGACCAGAAGTGCACACAAGACTCCAAATGTGCTCTCACCAATGTCATGTACAGTTGTAACATGACATCCTAACTCCTAGTTATTAATTATGAGGCATGCAATACATAGCTTTAGAATAGGCATCACTATTGTCAAAAACATAAAGCTTCATAGTGTTGTACAATGGACAGTATTATGAAAAAAGTGTGGAAGATTGAACTTGGTTCCCTTCCATGTCCATATAGCATAGCAACTCAATTCCTTCTGCAAAATAAAGAATTACAATTTTATTCAGTAACTTAGAATGCTCTACCTGAAGCAGTGGCATAACCAATTTTAGTAAAAACCAATTCTCCCTGAAAGTATCAGAAGGGAAATATTTAGTTGGCTGTATGCTCTACTAAAGGAAAAGCACGGGTACAATGGACCAGATGGCCTCTCTCTGTGCTGTATAATTCTATGAACTGTATTTTACAGCAGAGCCAATTTGGACGCTGATTGATTACCATTATTAATATCCAAGGACCTGGATTATTTATCTGCAAAAACAAATTTGAACTGAACACAGCAAAAGTCAGGTTACACAGTCAAGTAATTTATTAAAATGATTGGAAATTAAAAATAAGAGTCAATAGTAATCTACTGGCTTGTAAAAATTTATCTTATTCACCAATATCTTTTTAGGGAAATAAATCTGCCATCTGATCTAGCCTATGGAAATCTCAATGATGTCTTAGTGGGCTTGCAAATCATTTATTTTAGTGTTAAGGTTGGGCAAAATGTGCTGACCAAATAATGAAAAAGAATTAAGCTACAGTAGTCGTGCTCTGTGACAGTGAGAGAAAGAAGAAATCCGACTTGAGTGGCATCCAGTTGGAAAGCTGTTGACTTGTTCACACACGCACGTTTTAAACATTCCTCCCAGGAACCTCCACGTGCTGCGGGACGGAAATTATGTCACTTCCTGCCTGCAGTTCACTCGCGACTTTCTGAGCCGGTTCGAATTGCGCTTAGGCGAGCTGCCACACTACCAGATTTATTGATTTATCATTCTAGACAATATTGGTTGAATGTTAAACCCTAAATCATTGGATAAGTTTGACTGTTTATTTTTTAAAACGTACAAATGAAATAAACAATTAATATTGAAGCACTTTAAAGTGTCTGGGGACTCCAGGAGTACATTTATTTGTGAATTTGAAATTATTTCCATCATGTAAAGCCTATATATTTTAAGAAGAGGAAAACAGGTTAAAAGGAAATTTAAGCCCAGTGATAGTAGATCATGTCTATAATCATTAGTCACCAAGAGAAGTTCACATCACACTATCCTGCCCCTGGCAGTAATGTGTAACTTAGAAAACACAGGAGACCAGCAGTGACCTATAAAAAAATAAATTATAAACTCATTCTTGAATTCCCGGAGGAAAAAAGACTGAAGGGTCTGAAGAATTTGCAACAAACCAACCAAATGCATTGTGCAGCCCCATGCACAGACTGTACTTACAATATATGTCTGATGGAACTTAATTTATAAGTAAAGAAAGAAATCCAAAAGCAAAAGGGTTCAAAACAGACTCTCTGCCCATGAAAGGTCTAAACACCTGCTTGAAATCCACCTAAAAATTGGGCTACTCTGAATAATAATTGTGCAGGCCAGTTATTTTCATGATAATCCTTCCCACATCCTGCCTAAATACTGGACATGCAGAGACAAACTGACTAATGAGCATTATTCTAAATGAAGGAAATGAATCTGTATCATAGTTTCTGAAATCACTTTCAGATATTTAAAATCAGATTACTCAAGATGAGGGATTCGTCAAGGTTGACCAGGCATTCTTTTAAAATTGATTAGATTTCATTGATGAACCCACTTCAGCATTCATTTGCACATGTAGGCATTTTTAATGCATTGGAACATATTTTAAGTGACTGCCTGATTTTACTGGTTCATGGCAGAGTTTATGTTTGGTAATATGAAAATAAATTTGAATGAAAACTTAAGTAAAATTATCTCATAAAACAGCATACTTTGCAAAATGTCGTGCACGCATGCTTGGATTATAGTTTAGTTTATTTATATAGCACATTTAAAACAACTTGCGTTGATCATAAATTCCATCTCAACTAAAGCAGCCATTTAAAGCACAGTATAAAACAGGTACCCGAGGTTCAGAATTGTACATACAACATGGTAACAATCAACAATCACTTCAAAACGATTGCGAGTAAAAATTCAACCAGCCTGGATTTAAAAGAGTTGAAGGAAGGAGGTGATTTGATGGATAGGAGAATATTGTTCCATAGTTTAGGGGCTGCTATTGGGAAGGTATAATCTCCCGAGTTTGTGATTTGAACGCAGATTAACCAAGCCCCCTAAATTGGCCGATCTGAGGGGTCTTGAAGAGGAGTAGGGCGTTAGGAGATTAGTGATGTAGGAGGGGGCTAGTCCATTAATGGCTTTGTAGACAAGAATATATCCAAGGCAAAAATTGCATACCAGTGTACTGCTTTGGAAATCTTTTTCCATGTTTGATGAAAGCATTTCTCGCACACACCAGAAAGAGATTTGATCCCTCTACTGTCTTGCAGAAAATTCAAGAGTAACATGAAAACTATTAACCTTCACTGTCAAGTGTGACAACTTAGGCACAGGGTTATACACCTGATAAATTGATTAGAATATCTTGTGACTCAGGTTTAGAACACTGTTATTGATTGGAGATGCTGTTGGTGCAATCTTTGAGAATGAGGGCTGTTAGAAACCTTCCATTTTAAATAAAACTCAGTGAGCTCTTTTGCTGCTCTCCAAAGTGAGATAGTTATTCATTCCAAAATATTACATAACACTAAGTAACTAATACTGCAGTTTTTAACCAAAGAAATCCTAAAAGTATCTGTTGCAACTATCAACTTCACTCACATGACTGGCACTGGTTCTTCTGACTACAATGACTGGAGCACATTGCACAGATCTCTTATTGTCTCCTCAGTAAATCCAATTTTCTGCTTTTATGTAGGATCTAAATAATTTTGGTAGGCTCAATTTAGCTTGTAACTCAGAAATTTTGTGGTTAGATGGCCTTGAAGATAGTTTCTTACAACATTGTACATGGAATCACCTACAGGGTTGTTTTCGATCTGGTCCCATGTAGTGAGACACCATTAGATAATGATGGACCAATAATGGACCATCTCTGGAAGAGCGATTGTAAAATGATAGAAATTCAACAACAGTTTGATAGTGTGAAACTTTGCTCTAAAGTTATTTAGTTAAACTTTTTTTTAAAAAAGGCAACAAAAAAAAAAGGTATGAATGAGAATCAACTAAAGCAGTCTGGAGAAGTAAACTAAAACACAAGGCAATAGTCAAATAATGGGAAACACAAAGAAAATTAAGATTGGCTTGTGTCTCCAATTTAAAAAATCTTCAGAGTTGAGGAAATAAGAGCTTCCTAAAAACTGTGGAAAATCTAAGAGCCAAATGGAGGATGGATTTAAAGGAATGACTCAAGGAAATAAAAAAAACAAATAAACTAATGGGGCAAAAGCTGTCAGAGTCCCTGGACCTACGCTGTTTACATCCGGTACCGCACGGATGGCAGTCTCTTCAATCTGAGGTGCCTGCAAGCTCACACCAAGACACGAGAGCAACTTGTCCGTGAACTACTCTTTGCAGACGATGCCACTTTAGTTGCCCATTCAGAGCCAGCTCTTCAGCGCTTGACGTCCTGTTTTGCAGAAACTGCCAAAATGGAAGTCAGCCTGAAGAAAACTGAGGTCCTCCATCAGCCAGCTCCCCATCATGACTACCAGCCCCCCCACATCTCCATCGGGCACACAAAACTCAAACGGTCAACCAGTTTACCTATCTCGGCTGCACCATTTCATCGGATGCAAGGATCGACAACGAGATAGACAACAGACTCGCCAAGGCAAATGGCGCCTTTGGAAGACTACACAAGAGTCTGGAAAAACAACCAACTGAAAAACCTCACAAAGATTAGCGTATACAGAGCCGTTGTCATACCCACACTCCTGTTCGGCTCCGAATCATGGGTCCTCTACCGGCATCACCTACGGCTCCTAGAACGCTTCCACCAGCATCGTCTCCGCTCCATCCTCAACATTCATTGGAGTGACTTCATCCCTAACATCGAAGTACTCGAGATGGCAGAGGCCGACAGCTTCGAATCCACGCTGCTGAAGATCCAACTGCGCTGGGTGGGTCACGCCTCCAGAATGGAGGACCATCGCCTTCCCAAGATCGTGTTATATGGCGAGCTCTCCACTGGCCATTGTGAGAGAGGTGCACCAAAGAAGAGGTACAAAGACTGCCTAAAGAAACCTCTTGGTGCCTGCCACATTAACCACCGCCAGTGGGCTGATATCGCCTCAAACCGTGCATCTTGGCACCTCACAGTTCGGCGGGCAGCAACCTCCTTTGAAGAAGACTGCAGAGCCCACCTCACTGACAAAAGACAAAGGAGGAAAAACCCAACACCCAACCCCAACCAACCAATTTTCCCCTGCAACCACTGCAACCGTGTCTGCCTGTCCGGTATCGGACTTGTCAGCCACAAACGAGCCTGCAGCTGACGTGGACATTACCCCTCCATAAATCTTCGTCCGCGAAGCCAAGCCAAAGATACAGCCGAACAACTGTAGTGTATTTGGAGATACTGGTTGTGATCTTTACAAATTCTTACTATTCTCGAAAGATCCTAGTGAATTGGAAAACCTCGATAGCATTGTCTTCAAGAAAATGGATGCTATCGGTGATAAAGCAAACCAGCAAATACTTAGCATTGTCAGGCAGAATGGAGAAAAGCAAAGCTAATGATTGAGATGAATGACCTCTAACCAGAAAAAAATAGTTAAAAAATATTTTGAAGTTGCAGGAAAAGGTGGGTGGGGGTTGATATTTATGCTGAGAAAAAAGGGAATGTTGGACACCAAGAGGGATTGATGAAGGCTTTTGTATTACACCAGATGGCAGGTGATACAAAGAGTATGATGTTATTACAAAACACATTCCCCCACCCCCCCCCCCCACCAAGTTCCCTTTCAGCATCCCAAAGGGATTATTACCCCCCTCAACTCTCAAGTTTACATGTCCATTTCCTGCCATTATCCAACTCCTCTCTCATGGAACATAAAATATAGAAGCAAAAGTAGGCCTCATGTCTGCTTAATTATTAACAATGTAACCAATCATTTATCTCTGGCTTACTTTCCAACACTAACCCCATATTTCTGGATTCTTGTAAAATCTAAAACTCTATAAGTTTTAATTTAAATTAACTCACTGACTGAGCTTCTACAACCTTCTCAAACAGAAAATTCCAGATTCACCAGCCACTGGGTGGAAAAAAAATCTTATCCCCCATCTGGAAATGCTGACCAATTAATTAAGGAATGTGACACCTGGTTTTAGACACAGTTTTCAGGGAAACATCTTACCAGCATGTATCCAATCAAGCCCCTTTATGTTTCAACGAGAGGGGGGCTGGATAATGGGGTGGAGTTTTTTTATTCTTTGAAACTTCAAGAGTGTGTAGACTCAGATTATCCATAGAGGATAATCCCTAATAATTTACAACATTTTTAAAACCATTATAGATTGGTCAGATGTTTTACAACAAATAATTCTGTTTTACTACTTTTAGTATCTGAACATAAAACTTCACGTATCAAATGATGGGATTCAAATAATCTGTTTCTGGAATAAGAGAACACTTCAGATTGAATTGATCTTTCTTACCTTCCCTCCCCTACCATTGTAAATTTTAAAATCTACTTTCTTGTGCTTCAGTAGAAGATGAGTATGTCATTCTCCTGTGGAAGACATGCAGCCCACCTACAGATCTCATAAGATGTCATTGGAATCAGATATGAGATTATAGAGCCACAATGCTGTTTGACTTGACTTCCCATTTCCCACCTTCTTCTCTGACTTTCCTCCTCTAGCATGGAATTGTTTCCACTTGAATACTTGAGAGAAACTGCATTTATTATAAATTTAAGCAGTTTTGTGGCTGGGGCATGCTCAGCCATTTATCCACCACTACCTGCCCCTCCATGCCCTTACTAACACCACCATACAAAAGCAGAGACATCAGCGAAGCCTTCTATTGAAGCTTTAAGAACAATTTTGGAAAAAGGCTCTCACCAAAGAATGATAACTTCATCAAGTAGATCAGCAATGACCAGAATGCATGATAATACCTTCTATATTTTTGTTAAATGCATGTGATTAACATTCAAAAATGTAATAGAATAATTTACTTCATACTAATTGCATGCAAGTATTTCTCAGCTTTCCCTTTAAGCACATAATTCTTGCATCATTTACATCACAACTAAATTCAATTATTCTAAAATATTTGCAAGGCTATATCACATTTTATGAGCTACAACTTCCTAACTTTAACAATGAAGCATGATGAATTTTCTCAGAGATATGGTGGATGTTTACACATTCTCCCTGTGACTACAATGTATGACTCTGACCAACAAAGATGTGTTGGTTGTTCAGTTAAAACAGCCACTGTAAATTGAGTGATTGGAGAATTAAAAGGGGAATTAATGGATACGTGCAAGTGAATGATTAGTGAGGGAGGATCGGATTGCACCTGCATAGACTTGAGGGTCCAAATGGCTATTTTATATTATATGAATATTTATGTAATTTTACAAGAAAATAAGGTTGAATAACAAATTTATTGCAAATTCAGCTTTCGTAACCAAAGCAGAGGAAGCGGACAGAAATGGATGAAAAATATAACAGATTCAAAATAATTTTAAATATCTCCAATAATAAACTGCCTAATTAAATCATTAACCTGAAATATTAACTGATTTTCTCTCTCTACAGATGTTGAGCTGAAGAGTATCTCCTCCAGCTTTAATATATATTAAATAAGCAGTGGAATTTCCTTGACATTCATAAATATTCAATGACATTCTTAGGTATGGCAGTGATTCTTTTCTTAAGCAGTCCCTCAGGGATTGAAGATGACTCACTTCAATGCTAGATCGGTAGATTCTGACGTGGCTCCTGAGGGCAAACTCTGCCATAGACACTTGAAGGGACAGGTGGAAGATCCTTCTATTTTTTTTTAAACATTCTTTGACCCATCCTCAAGGACAAAAATATCTACAGACGCTTTAAAAGATGGAATAGGTGCCGTATTACTTCAGGCTGTGGGAGAAGACTGGAGGTCAGTCACATACACATCAAGGACGATGATCATATATGAATGTCAATATGTGCAGATAGATAAAGAGTGTCTAGGTCTGTCTATGGACTCATGAAATTCCACAGTTACAAGTATGGTTTACCAACATTTGTGGTAGAGACTGACCTCAGGCCATTAATATCCATAATCAAGAATAATCTCAATGAGATGTCACTACAAATCCCAAGATTGATGATGAAGCTACAACTTATGACATTGAATTGGTGTACACACCATAGAAACATATTGTGTTGGCTTGTGTTGGTCCAGGACAACGACACAAAGTGAAACATACAATGAGAGTTCCAGAGACAGATGTGAATCACCTTGTGGACCTGATCTCTCAATCTCTTTCCCATATCTGACACAAAACACAGGCAGACCATAGTGTAAAAGAAAAGGACACAATTCTACAGAAGGTCATAAAAAACCTGAACGAAAGTTGGCCTCGAGGTGAATGTCAGCCATACTACAACATCAGAGCAGAGCTGAGTGCTGTCAATGGATCTACTCAGACAAAGCAGAATTGTCATTCCTCAATCACTGTGACAAGAGATGCTGAAAAGGGTGCATGAGGGGCATCTTGGAATGAAAAAATGCAAGAGGAGGGCCAAAACTGCTGCATATTGGCCAGGAGTAAATGCTGACGTTGACAGGATGGTTTCAAGTTGTGAGACCTCTTTGAAACATCAGGCAAAGCAGCTAAAGGAACCCATGAACATAACTGACTTACAATCAGAACCTTGGGAGAAAGTTGGGACTGATCTGTTCACTTGGATAAAAAGAAATTCTTGCTGGTTATTGACCATCTATTGATCTATCCTGAGATGGCACTGCTTCCTAACATGTCTAGTGCTTGTGCAATCAATCTTTGCAAGACATTGAATTCCTCAAATCGTCTACAATGGCAATGGCTACAGTTGTAGAATTCCAGAACTTTACAGAAGAGTATGACTTTTGATTGTGACTTCAAGTTCTCTGCATCTCCAGGCAAATGGTAAAGCAGAGAAAGGAGTTCACATAGTTAAATAGCTGCTCAAGAAAGCACGATAGTGGTTCAGATTTTTTTAAAGCTCTGTTGAGTTACTGAAATTGTCATGGCATGTCACCTGCTGAGCTCCTGATGAGACTAGACTACACACACTTCCCTACTCTGCAGACCTGAGTAAGAACAGAGATGTCAAATGGAAACAAAAGCATCTGGAAGGGAGACAATAAGCAAATTATGACAAGTCAGCAAGAAGCTTATGGCCGCTGGCACAACATGACACAATGGGACTCAGAGATTCCAACACTTGGGACAAAAAGGCCACTGTTCTGCAGGAAGTAAATCCAAGATCCTACACTGTCAGAACAGAGGATGGTCAAATATGGAGGAGAAATCAAAAGAACCTGCTGAAAACGCAAGTGTCACTGCAAGAACAAACAAATGTAGAAGATCCAGCCTGCACAGCAACAGATGAAACACCACCAGTGCTAGGCAGTAATGGACCAGCAGAGCCAACACATGTACCTGTGTTGAGAAGATCCATGTGCATTATCAAAGCACCTGACAATTCTCAGGACAAGAATAAATTCCAGAGGGTTGTTAACTTGGCTGCAACATTACAGGCACCAGACCTCACTCCATTGAGGACATCTACAGGAGTCTTAAAAAAGTGGCTTCGATCCTCAAATACCCCCACCACCTAGGCCATGCTCTTTTCACTCTGCTACCATTGGGAAAAAAGGTACAGGTGCCTAAGGATGAGCACTCAGTGGTATAAGGACAGCTTCCACCCTGCTGCCATCAGATTCCTGAATCATCACTGCTTTAATTTTCATGCACTACTGTTTATTTTTTCATAGTAATGTTGTAAGATGGTTATAATATGAATGTTTGCTCTATGATGCTGCCGCAAAACACTGAATTTCATGACTTGTTCATGACAATAAATTCTCATTCTGACAGGCTGAACCTCTAAAATAAAAAGAAATGCACAGTTGGTGCTACTGACATTTGTACTTATGTTGGTCTTTAACTTGAAATTGAAATGAATACTATTAGTGTGTAATGTTGCTAGATTAAACATCTGAAGGAAAGGGGATGTGGTGATAGAATGCCAGTGACACTCCTGACCACTAGAGGGAGTCAGAGATGAATACTGCACCTTGGGTTAGATATAAAAAATGGTTGCACCATGTGGTTGTGAGTTGTTAATAAAATATTTTTAATACAAAAGAACCCATTATTAATTACTTAAAAGAAACATAATTCTCCTTTGAACTCCCCAATTCTTCCCAACCCCTTAGCCTGAACACCCCCTCATCTTCCTCATTCACCTCTGATCTCCCCCTTTCTTCCCACCCTCTAGTGCTGACCTCATCTTCCTAACTCCCCTGACACCCCCATCCTCCATCTCCCCCTCTGACATTCCTTACTGACATCTCCTAACACTCCACATCCCCTTCTGACTTCCCCAATCCTTCCTTTCCCCACACACCCTGTCCATACCCTACTATCACTGCTCATCTCTTTTCTTTGTGCCCTTCCACCCCTTTCCATCTATGACTTCTTGCCTGTGGCCCTGTGCTCTTCCCCTTTTCACCCTAGCCCCCACCATTTTAGTCAAGCACCTCCCTGCTTTTAGCTCATATCTCATATTTCAGGGCTCAGTCCTGAAACATTGGTTATGTATCTTTATCTTTCCTACATAAAGAATGCTGCTTGATCTATTGAGTTTCTCCAACTTTTGTGGAAACTATATTTCTAGCAGCCTAATTATTAATTTCAGCCTTTGCATTAAATTTTAGTAAAGTAGGGTTAATGGAAGCTCAAAATGGCTTTTATGTGAATACTGCATTTTGTTTCACTATTCATTTTATTCATTTCATTACCTTGACAGCTAAAGTTGAAAAATAATAAATCAAGAGAAAAACATCGCATTTTATACTTCCTATTTTTTTCATGAATCAGTAAAACTATGGACTGTATTCCAAAAAACTTCCTGTATTAACACTATTCAGGCTAATTTATATTGGCAGTAATTAAAAAATAAACTGTCAATCATCAGTATAATTCCCTGATTAGGCAGTATAGACAAGTTTAAGACCATTTTTACATTGTGGAAAAAAATAAATTATATACGCATCATTTGACAAAAACCCATTTGTTTTGGGATATATGATTGATTGACCAGTTTAAGTCTGGAAACTCATTTATTTTCAAATACCAGAAATTTTTTTTTTGTAAAACCAGTGACCAGATGGAATTCTTTAACAAATAAGGTCAATCATGTCCCCCTGTTTTCGGCAGTTGGTCATTCAAACTGACAGCAATTTCCCATGAAAAATCAAAGACAGATTGAAAGGTAATAAATTAACACAAAGTAGTGTTCCTTAAGTTAACAAATTCACATTTTCAGCAAGGATAATCTCTGTGCACAGAAGATCATTGGGTACAAGAAGAATACCAAAAACTGGCAGGAAATCTTCTAAATTATAGTTGCTTTCTTCCTCGAACAGAAACTCAAAAAGTCAAACAGCTTCTGTTGAAAGTTACAGTTCAGGTCAAAGACCCCTCAGCAGAACTTCACGCTTCTGCCACAATTATCAGAACTGACCTGCAACATGGGACATCACAGATTGACTCTATAAACTACTCAAATAGAATTGCTTGGGGTGAAAAGATTTAAATAAGTGTCGATGTGGATACTGCTACTCCTTTTCTGCAATTACTTGATGGACGTGATGGCAGTAGGCATCTGAAAAGAAAATTCGAGGCTGGAAGGTGTAAGATTTTAATGGAGGTAGAAGACCGCAGAGCCCACCTCACTGACAAAAGGCAAAGGAGGAAAAACCCAACCCCAACCCACCAATTTTCCCCTGCAACCGTGTCTGCCTGTCCCGCATTGGACTTGTCAGCCACAAACGAGCCTGCAGCTGACGTGGACATTTACCCCCTCCATAAATCTTCGTCCGCGAAGCCAAGCCAAAGAAAGAAAAAAAAAAAAAAAAAAAAAATATATATATATATATATATATATATATATACACACACACACACACACATCTATGACTGTGTGGCCTGGTAAGAGGGTGAGCAAATTTAACTTCCTGGGAGTCACCATCTTGGAGGACCCAGCATACTGATGTCATCATCAAGAAAGTACATCAGTGCTTCTATTTCCTCTGGAGTTTGCAGAGATTTGGAATTACATCAGAAATCTTGGCAGATGTCTAGTAGAAAGTGTGCTGACCAACTAGATTATGGCCTGGTATGGGGGACTAACACTGAGCAGAAACCCCAGCAAAAGATAATAGACACAGCCCAGTACATTACAGGCTAAACTCTCCTTATTTTCAAGAAAATCTCTATGAAATGCTGCCGTCGGAGATCAGCAGCCATCATCAAGCATTCATACCACCAAGGACATGCTGTGTTTTCACTACTGCCATCAGGAAAGTATGTGTAGCACAAGACTTGCACCACCAGATTCAGGAACAATTGCTAACTCTCCACCATCAGACTTTCTTTGCACATCATTTATTACTGAATATTAATTCTTTTTTGTATTGTGGTTTGTTTACATTTCTCTCTTTTTCTTGAATATTGTTTACAGTTACTGATAAGTAGAAATTCTGCCTTACCCAGAAGAAAAAAAATCTCAGGGGTGATTCATACATGTACTCTGACAATAAATTTGAACTTGAAATTGAAGTGGTTCTAAGCAGATATTCAAGTATTTATATTTCTTTTTACAAATGAAAGCACTGTTTCCTTTGGTCTATTCAGAGACAATTGATGCTACAATGGAACTCAATGCATGTTACCTGATAATTGATGTCACTACTTTGTGCAATTGTATACAAGCACAAGAAAGTGTATATTACAATGTTTTAAATATACATGTTCTAGATCATCTTCATCAGTTCATTCGACACAATTCTATTCCTCAGTGTTTACTTTCAAATTTAAATTTGTTAACAACACAGTAAAAGTCAATTCTGGCTATTTAAACCTGTGACACCCAATTACACTCAATTAATTGGCAATCCAGCAAGTTTTGGAGAGTGGGAGGAAACCGGAGCACCTGGGGGAGACACGGGGAGAAGGTACAAACTCCTTGCAGACAGTGCCAGATACAAACCCTGGTTTCTGGCGCTGTAATAGTGCTGCACTAATCACTATGTTAACTGTTTAATGCATTGTAATTCTGAACCACTTTTGGTAATCTTGATACACAAGTATTACCAAGGTATTTTCATCAGCTCCTAAGCAAACTTAACTTTGGTTTTTAAATGCCCATACAGTTAAACATGTTTGACATAAATCAGGTACAAATTCTATATCTGTAATCCTGTGAATCATGCACAGAGCTGCTATCGCCATAATTACGTTAAATACAGTGCAGTTATTCTGACTCAGTAAAATTAATTCCCCATCAGTAGAGTCTGAACTTCATTATATCGTTACGCCAGCACATTTTACTGAGTCACAGAAATAATTCCATCGACTTCATTGGATTGAATTTCGAAACCAAGAGTACAGCACACTGTTGGAATTACATCGTGCATTTATCACTCCTGAACAGGAATAAATTTCTAAGCCCAAGACTTCCTGCCAAAATGACTGATTAACTAACATTACTTAATAGAAAAAATACCAATGCACTTACTCTCAGAATTGCATTTTTATGTGGTTGGTTATTTTGTGAATTGAAACCATAAATCATTTACTTCAATAAGATACCTCTTCCACTTTTGAATCTCAATTCTAAATTGTGATTTGCTCAACTCTAAAAATAGGCCCTATTGTAAGTATCCTTGATTGTAGTAAGTGAAGATCTTTATCAGTCTAGAAAAAAAGAACATGACACCATTGTGTATACTTATAATTCTAAAGCAAGTGTAAACATTTTTAAAGTTAGACAAGTAATATAATGATAGCATCAGGCTATGCTAAATTTTACAAGAATTACAATTATGCAGCATTCCTGGCACAGAGGAGTATCTTCAGCCATCATATGCATTCCCTTCAATCTCACTTCATTTGGTTTTGTTCTTGTGTCCAATCTCATTAGGATATTATTAGTAGCTTTGTAGTTGTAGTTACATCAAAGGCACAATCTAATTTTAAGACTCAGTAATGTTTTCCCTTTTTAATTCATTGGATGTATTAGTGTGTAATGGAAAAACCATCATTAATTGTCCTCCCCAGCCCCCGCCCCCATTGCCTTTGAGAGGTTAGTGTCGAGCTGCTACCTTAGACTACTACATTCCTTATACGAGGGTTCTCCGACAAATGCTGTTAGACAGAATGATCAATGTCTGGTCAACTGTTCAAGCTCAACTCTCAGCCTTTCAACCAAATTGTGTTCTTTTTAAACTTTAATTTCAGGCATATCTTGATAGTCTCCTTGAAACACTGTTTTCTACTGTTACATTTTCAGCTTTTGCCCTCGTAAATTTGAATGTCTATTTAATGTTGCATATTTGAAAAGTGGATATTCTAGGCAAAAAAAATTTAAACTCCAGAAAAATAGAAGGAAATTTTTTTTAAAAAAAACAAACAGCTTAGAATATTAGCAATGTGGGAGGAGTCACGTGATGGAGTAGCGGCCGGTCGGGAAAAACAACCCTCTCCAGGAAAATAGGAAAAAAGTTAGGAAAAAGCAAAGCATAACAGAAATAAAGTACAAATCGAAGATAAAGATACAGAGAAGAGAAAGATGGCTTCCAAGAAGGAGAAAGTAAGAACAACTGGGGAAAAAAAGTAAAAAAAGTCGCTGGAAACTTTACCTGCACAAAAGAACAGGATGCTGTGGTGATGAGGAGTGCCTGACCCTCTAGGTCAGTGCCTGCCCTACAGAGTCGCGACCCACCAGTCAGTGCACTACAAAAATGGCTCTCGGAGCCAAACAAAAGTGCGCAGTGAGCAATCAAAGAAGAAAGAGGGCACCGGCGGGAGGGGGCTCAGCAGAGGAGCAGGCTGTCACAGAGCGAGTAGCTGAGGGACGCCCGACACCAGGGCTCTCAGCTGGAGGATAAGGAAGACAGCAGAAGAGGGAGCGTCGAGACAGACGGAGGGAAAGCATAACAGAGGGAAAGCATAAAAGCCCAGGAGGGGAGGACCAGCAACAAGAGGCCCAGCAAGAAGAGGCCCAACAAAGAGATACAAGCAGCTCATCAGGAAAAACAGAAGAGACACAAAGAGAAGACACAAACACAGATACAGACACAGAAAAAGAGGAAGAAGATGACCAAGAACTTCACAGAGAAATAGAAGGTAAAACTGATGGACAAAGAGAAATAAAATGTAAAACTGATGGACAGAATATAGAAAAAGTCTTTTTTGAAGAACAAATGAGATCACTGAAAGTATGGTTATCATTAGAATTTAATGCAATTAAAAGAAAAATGAAAAGAACAGAAGATAAAATGCAAAGGTTAGAACTGGTAATGACAGAAATAGAGAAAAGAGTAGAGAGTGTGGAAGAGCGGGAAACGGCTGTAGAAATGGAAGTGAATGACAAGAGAAAAATTGGAAGAAAGTGACAAAAAAATTAAAGAGACACAAGAGTTGTTATCTAAGAAAATAGATATGTTGGAAAATAATACTAGGCGAACCAACATAAAAATAGTGGACCTGAAGGAGGGTGAAGAAGGCACAGACATGAAGGAATTTATAAAAGGATGGGTCCCGAAGGTCCTGGGAACGACAGAAATGCAGGAAGAAATGGAAATAGAAAGGCCACACAGAGCATTAGCTCCGAAACCACAGACACATCAAAAACCAAGATCCATCTTAGTAAAATTTATGAGATACACGACAAGAGAAAATATACCTCCGAGGTAGGTCTGGGACCTGGGTGGATTTTGACCCGGTTTGACCCTTTCAAATAGCCCTGGATCTGGGTCTTCAACCTAGTAAATTGCCCAGTTATCCACATTTTACAAGGCAATTTGAAAGGGCCTAATGTTGAAATGCTCCAAACAAGCTGATCTTCCTGTTATGTAGGTTTCTAACAATGGCATCTAGACAACAATATGGAAAGGCGAAGGTTTATTTTGTTCACAAATTAGTTGGACACCACTAATAAATCTGCTCTCAATTTATCAGTGAAATGATGGGTCTCATTGATACAAGACTATTCAATTATATCTATATATTTCTGTTGTGTCATTCTGGAATGGATTAATTTCTCCAGGTTCCATTTTCTCAAGTTTTAACATGATCATTAGTAGGCTGAACATTTCAGACTAATGTTTTTGGTTTATCAACTAATGGACCTTAGCCTCATCAATGTATTTATAATTTATAAACTTTTGCTATTTAAAAGAAAGTACCACTCACTTTATCGTTTTTGTTCCCAACTCATTGCGAAGCTTCAAGCCTGAAATTATTGATTTTATGAAGCCTTTCACAGTGCTCCCTGTAAACATTCATTCATTAGGTTATTGCAATTTTACCCAAACATGTTGCTTCAAAACACATTACAGGCTATGAATTGGGATTAGTGGCAGGAAACTTGGGGAACTCTTTTTCCAAACAAACAATACGGAATCTTCACTGATATGAGAAGTGGAAAGAAAATGCAATTTTGAATGTGGAATTTGAATCAAACAGTCTTTATAATACAAATATTTAAATGCTGCTCTGATGTTTTGCATTCAAATGCTCAGTGTTTGAAACAATACAATTACAATAGTGCTTCCATTTTCTTTTGTTGTTCATTACAAATAAGATGAATTCGTGACAAAAGGAAAAGAATTCTGATTTTGCATACACAATTAAAAATAGGGGGAAAAGGCAGGGTCTATTGAGCAGTTAAAAGATGTAAAGTGCATTGGACGGAATAAGATTCGTGATTCTCCAGAGATCGGACTTTGATGGTTTAATTTGTAACCTGCTGTAGCTTCCAATTACCTTTATTCCCATTTCAATCTCTCTTTCTAGGAAAACGGCAATAGTAACTTTATCTTAGTTATCTCAAAACATAACCTGAAGCAATAGATACACAACAGCTATAAATAGTGAATGAGTTATACCCTTCACAACATACAGGTGAGTGAATTTTAACTTAGTCTGGCTGGAGGCACACAGGGCAATAGTAAATCTAAAATTGATTCTCCCTTCCTGGTTCTGTACAAAGTATGCATCCTCTATTTTGGTTGTTGCAGATCCAGTGATGTACACAGACTCCAATTATCATGGTGATTTTCAAAGAGTAGAGCATCGAGTAGAGCATCGAGTCCACGCTGCTGAAGATCCAGCTGCGCTGGGTGGGTCACGTCTCCAGAATGGAGGACCATCACCTTCCCAAGATCGTGTTATATGGCGAGCTCTCCACTGGCCACCGTGACAGAGGTGCACCAAAGAAGAGGTACAAGGACTGCCTAAAGAAATCTCTTGGTGCCTGCCACATTGACCACCGGCAGTGGGCTGATATCGCCTCAAACTGTGCATCTTGGCGCCTCACAGTTCGGCGGGCAGCAACCTCCTTTGAAGAAGACCGCAGAGCCCACCTCACTGACAAAAGGCAAAGGAGGAAAAACCCAACACCCAACCCCCAACCAACCAATTTTCCCCTGCAACCGTGTCTGCCTGTCCCCCATCGGACTTGTCAGCCACAATCGAGCCTGCAGCTGATGTGGACTTTTACCCCCTCCATAAATCTTCGTCCGCGAAGCCAAGCCAAAGAGCATACACTGTTTAATGCCTACATTTATGCAGCAGATTCCGTCCACAATGTTTGGCAGACAAGTGGCATATTTACCTAACTGCCTGTTTCCTAATGGCAATCAGAATTGGCCCTCAGAAGGTGTAGTTAAATTTGCAAAGGAAGATGTTTAGAAACGGTGTTCATTGTTCCTCTTTTTTGCTCTTTTGTACATCAATTTGGTGATGAAATGTTTTTCAAAGACCTTGTCAGACAAGCAGGGTTAGAACATAAAACATAGAACACTACAGGCCCTTCGGCCCTTGATGTTGTGCTGACCCATATATTCCTAAGTACTAAACTCATCCTACCCCCTAACACTCCTCTTTTCCTTCATCCATGTGTCTGCTTAAGAGCCGCTTAAATGCTCCTAATGTTTCAGCCTCCACCACCATCCCTGGCAAGGCATTCCAGGCAACTACAACTCTGCGTAAAAAAAACTTACCCGTTTTCTCCCCTAAATTTACCTCCTTTCACTTTGTATATATGTTTCTAGTGTTTGCTATTCCAGCCCTGGGAAACGAGTGCTGGCTCTTCACCCTATCTATACTCTTGTAGACGTCTATCAAGTCTCCTCTCATCCTCCTATGCTCCAAAAAGAAAAGTCCTAGCTCTGATTACCTTGTGTCACAAGTCTCATTTTGCAATCCAAGTAACATCCTCGATAATCTCTTCTGCACCCTCTCCATAGCTTTCACATCCTTCCTATAATGAGGTGACCAGAACTGAACACAATACTCCAAGTGTGGTCTTACCAGAAATTTATAGAGTTGCAACATGACCTCTCAGCTCCTAAATTTAATCCACCTAATGAAGCCCAGCATCCCATAGGCCTTCTTAACTAACCTATCAACCCATGCAACGACCTTGAGGGATCCATGGATTTGATCCCAAAGGTCCCTCTGTTCATTCACACTCTTAAGTAACCGACCATTAACCCTGTACTCAGCCTTCTGGTTTATCCTTCCAAAATGCATCGCCTCACACTTATCCAGATTGAACTCCATCTGTCACTGCCTGCCCATTTCTGCATCCTGTCTATATCCTCCTTCGACAACCTTCAGCTCCATCCACAATTCCTCCAATCTTTGTGTCATCTGCAAACTTAATGACCCATCCTTCCTCGTCTTCTTTCAGGTCATTTATAAAAATCGCAAAGATCAAGGTTCTCAGAACAGATCCTTGTGGCACTTCACTGGTCTGACTTCCAGCCAGAACACTTTCATTCCACTTCTCCTCTGCTTTCTTCCTGAAAGCCAATTTTTTTTTATCCATACAGCCAAGGTTCCACTGATCTCATTTCTAATGACTTTCAGGCCCTTGTCAAATGCCTTACTAAAATCCACGTAGACCACATCTACCACCCTACCCTCATCAATTTCTTTTGTTACCTCCTCAGAAAATTTAATTAGGCTCATGAGGCACAACTTTCGCTTCACAAAGTCATACTGACTATTGTTGAATAGACTGTACTTCTTCAAATGCTATTAGATCCTATCCTTAAGAATCCTCTCCAATAGTTTGCACACCACCGATACTCATGAATCTATAATTCCCAGGATTAAACAAGGGGACTACATTTGCCATTTTCCAATCCTCCGGCACCTCCCCATGACCAAAGAGGACTCAAAGATCATACCAACTGCCCCAGCTATTTCTTCTCTCACTTCCCACAGCAACCTAGGGTATATTCTTTCCGGCCCCAGAGACTTATCAATCTTGATGTTTTTAAGAAGATCAAACACTTCCTTAATCCCCACATTGCTAGCACACAGGCCTGTTCTATTCCGACCTCACCATAATTAAGGTCCTTTCCTCTTGTTCTTCCTTCAGTTCTTCCCATATGCAAAGAATGCCTTGGGGTTCTCTGTACTCCTACATGCCAAGTCCTTTCTTAAGCTCCTTCCTGGTTATTATATACTTCTCATGGGTCCTTCCGGTTTCCTGTATCTAATATATGCTTCCTTCTTCCTCTTGACTAGTTGCCTCACATGGTTCATCAACCACAATTCCCTTTTCCTACCATCTTTTCTTTGTCCCAATGGGACAAACCTATCCTGAACCCAGAACAAGTGGTCCTTGAACATTCTTCACATTATTTCTGTGCTTTCACCCTTGAACATATGTTTCCAATTTACTCTTGCTAGTTCCTGCCTCATCCTTTCATAATTCGCCTTCCCCAGTTAAGCACTTCCCCATTTTGTCTGTTTTTAATCCTTTTCCATAGCTATGCTGAAGGTAAGGGAGTTGTGATCACTCTTCACCAAAATGCTCCTCCACTGAGAGGTCCGCCACCTGAAAAGATTCATTACCCAGAACTAGATCCAGTATGGCCTCTCCTCTCATTGGCCAGTCCACATGCTGTGTCAGGAATCTTTCTTGAACACATGTGACAAATTCAGCCCCATCCATCCTACTTTTAGTCAAGAGGTGCCAATCAATATTAGTTGAAATCACGCACAACTACAACCCTGTATTTCCTGCACCATTGCAAAATCTGCCTGCTTATCTGGTCCTCTGTGCCCCAAAGGCTATTTTGGGGCCTATAGACTACTCCCAGCTCAGTGATTGCTCCCTTCCTATTTCTGACTTTCACCCACACCGATGAGTGGACATTCCCTCTCCAGAATTCTCCCTGTGATATTATGCCTGACCAGTAATGCTACTCCCCCCTCTCCCACCCTATTCCTTTCAAAACACCCAAGCCCCAGTACCTGCATCAGCTGATCCTGCCCTTCCTCCAGCCAAGTTTCAGTAATGGACGCAACATCGTAGTTCCTCGTACTGATCCACGCTGCAAGTTCATCCCCTTTATTCCTAATACTCCTAGCGTTGAAATAGACACATTTAACTGGCTACATTTATGTTTTGTCCATTGCCTGTCCTTCCTCACAAACTCAGAGCACATGGGATCATACTTTTGACCTTCTGCCCTAATCTCTGCACTTACATTCTGATTCCCACCCCACTGCAAACTCTCACCAACAGCTCTAGCAAATCTGCCCACCAGGATATTGGTCCCTTTCCAGTTCAAGTGCAGCATGTCCTTTTTCAAAAGAGATCCCAATGATCTACAAATCTGAACCCCTGCACCCTGCAACAGCTCTTCAGCCACGCATTCATCTGCCACAACTTTCTGTTCCTACCCTCTCTGGCACATGGCACAGGTAGCAATCATAAGATTACCACCCATGAGGTCCTGCTTTTTAACCTTTCCTAACTCCCTATATTCCCTCTTCAGGACCTCGGCCCTACTCCTCTTTATGTCATTGGTCCCCATATGAACCACGACATCTGGCTGTTCACCCTTCCCCTCCAGAATGCTGTGAACTTAATCAGAGACATCCATGACCCTGGCATTTGGGAAGCAACATATCATCTGGGAACCTCGATCTCATTCACAAAACTTCCTATCTGCTCTCCTAACCAATGAGTCCCCAATTACCCTATCTCTCCTCTTTTCCTCCCTTCCCTTCCCTGCTGAGGGGCCAGCCTCTGTGCCTGAGACATGACCACCTCAACAGTACCCAAAACAATATATTTGTTGTTGAGGGGAATGGCCATGGGGGTGCTCTGCACTGTTTGCCTATTCCCCTTTCATCTCCTAACAGTCACCTAGTTACCTATCTCCTAACTTTTAGGGTGACTGTCTCCCTGAAGCTCCCCCCCCTATCACTTCCTCCCGAATGATCCAGAGTTTATCCAGCTCCAGTTCCCTAACTTTGTCTCCCAGGAGGTGTAGCTGGATGCACCTCTTGCATGTGTAGTCATCAGGGTCAATTATGCTGTCCCACATTTCCCATATCCTGCTATTGGAGCATTCCGCTGCCCTAGTTGCTGCTCCATCAACTCTTCCTAACTTAAATTCAAATTTCTTACTTTACTGGAATCAAGCTCATCCTCAGCTGCTGCTCACCAAAGCCTCGCGAGCCAAAGCCTCTAAGCCCCACTCCTACCCTGAGACACTCACACACTGGCCATTCTTCTCTCCAAATTTTATAATAAGAAGACATATTCTCTTTGCACCTTTGATATTAAATTGGACATTTCACAGTTAAATCTAGCAAAACAAAGTTTTGCAATAGAACCAAAGATTTTGGGTACAGTGCAAAAATCTAATGTTCAATAAAAGTGATAGATGATTGCTTTAACTGAGGAAGATAATGTAAGGTAGTAATATGGTCACATCCTAAAGCTCCCACTCTAATCATCACAAAATCTATTTTTCATGGTTATCTGAATTAAACTCATTAATTAAGAGGTGTTAATTGGTTATCTCACTTCTATTGTCACCATTAACTTCCTCCTTACATCTGAAACACCAGATAATTAATTTTAATTTTTTTTAAAAAGAGTTGTATTGAGTCCAAGTCTTCTTAGCTAAAACTGAAACTCTGCAATATTGGATGCATGCAAATTTCTGGATCTAGGACAGGTACCAAACAATTTTCTGAACAATTCTGCATCTAATTTATTATTTATGAAAAAATGATACAATGGGATAAATAAAACTGAATTCCACAAACAGTCTTTGCCTCTCAACCAACATTTGGAAACTTTGAGTCAGGTGCGTGGTTATGAAAAGCAATACAGATTCTTTCTAAATTCACAATGAACTATATTTTTATGATCTACTTATTTTAAGTCAATATTAAGAATCAACATTGATATTCAATATTACTGAAAGGAAGATATCAAGGAAAATATGACATTTTTCACAAGAATACTGAACCCGTGGAGCCCATGAACATATACAATAGATACATATGTAGTGTCTGTAATCTCTCTCATGCTGTTGCTATTTAGAGATCATTCTTTATTGAAGGCTATGAGCTGCCAAGTAATTGCAATGTCTGATACAGTAATGGGCAAATTTGTGTAAGCATCAATGTAAAGAACTACTTACTTATCCACATGGAAGACCTGGAGTGTGGCACTACTAATGTAAACTGACAATGGTATCTCCAAACTGTATTCTATAATGCTGATTAACCCTGTACTACTGTTCAGGACATTCCATATGGGCCTGTGATATACTGGAAGTATTCCTGCTGGGTGCATCTGTTGAATCAACTTTATCCCTATTCCCCCTGCACCCACTAAAGTTGACAAAGGGTGATGTTTCCAACAAGGATAAATGATTAGTACATACCTGGGAGAGATGGTAAAGAGTAAGGGCCAAGTTGGCAGTGACATTGGTTTTTCATTGGTAGTGGAGCAAGATACACAATCTATTCTATGTGCAGTCAATTCAGAGCCTTATTCTGGGCCATTTGCAACCACTCATCTGTTAGGGTAAGAAGGATTCAGCAGGAAATTGCACTGCAGATCAAATGGCATTGGCTGGGAACTCATAGATATACTACCAGAAGATTTGAGGCAATGTATTAACAGCAATACCAGAAGATAGACCTCAGTTCCTTGCACTTCTTTTCATATGTAAATGAATAGAATTAAAAAAAAATTATGTTTGCATAAGCAGCTAAATATTTGTGTATTTTAGTTACACAATGAACTATTTACAGACATGGATATAACATAACATAACAATTACAGCACGGAAACAGGCCATTAGGCCCTTCTAGTCCGCACCGAACCAAACACCCCTTTCTAGTCCCACCTCCCTGCACAATGCACATAACCCTCCATCTTCTTCTCATCCATATACCTGTCCAACCTTTTCTTAAATAATACAATTGACTCCACCGCCACTATTTCTCCCGGAAGCTCATTCCACACGGCTACCACTCTCTGAGTAAAGAAGTTCCCACTCATGTTACCTCTAAACCTCTGCCCCTTAATTCTTAACTCATGTCCTCTTGTTTTAATCTTTCTTCCTCTTAACGGAAATAGTCTATCCACATCCACTCTGTCTATCCCTTTCATAATCTTAAATACTTCTATCAAATCCCCTCTCAACCTTCTACGCTCCAAAGAATAAAGACCTAATCTGTCCAATCTCTCCCTATACTCTAGATGCTTAAACCCAGGTAACATTCTGGTAAACCTTCTCTGCACTCTCTCCACTCTGTTTATATCCTTCCTATAATTATACAGTTATAATTTTGACCAATCATAAATTCACTATCCCTTAGTCTTCTCATCTGCAAAAAACTTCATCTCTTAAGAATCCACTTCAGTGGATCATTTCTCAGATAGGCTTCACATACATCTGATCTCATAACAGATTCAGCAGTTCTTGCTTCAATATAATCATCTTCACAGATAGAAGTACATGGAATTACGTATTCTCAACTCACAAAACTTAATGCAGGGCTAATAACTCTTCCAAACTATGACAGTAATTACAATTAACATTCTGTTTAATACATTACTAAATACCATTAGCTCAATAACAACTATCTTTATTTTGATTGTCTTGCATTTTGATTCTTGATTCTGATTTCCAGTGGACATCAAATCTTTCCTTTTCCCTTTTAAAGTCACCAAATCAGACTTTCCCATTTGAGATCATCTCTAGGGTTTTAATTATGCTGTAGTGAATAACTCCACAACCAAATGGGTTGAGTTCAGTGAGCAAAAACTGATTTTTTGAGGTCTGCCTGGCTGGTCTTATGCTCCCAGCCCGGACCTGTCTGAGAACCGCACCGTGGCGCCATTTTGGCCGGCTGCCCCACCACGTGTGTGACATGCGGGGCCAATTCGCCTGCCTAATGGCATGCCGCCACAATGCCATGATTGTTTTTAGTCTATCTTTCTGAGTGTGGTGCTAAGTATAGATATAATGACCCGGGGACTCCTTCGAGGCAGTCGGCCATTTTTACCTCTTCCTCCGTGTCCCTTTCAGAGTCACCGATGGGGTCTCTGTCTTCCAAAGGGAGATGGATCACATAGTTGATGACTATGGACTCAAGGCCACATTCCCCTTTCTGGACAATGTGACCATCTATGGCCATGATCAGCAGAACCACGAAGCCAACCTCTAAAAGTTTCTCCAGGCGGCCAAAAACCTCAATCTGACCTATAACCAGAGGGAGTCACGTGATGGAGTAGTGGCTGGTCGAGTGAAACCAGCCCTCTCCAGAAAAAAGAAAAGTTTGAAAAAAGAGCTCAATAAACAAAATACAGGAAGAGAAAGATAAAGTTACAGAGAAGAGAGAAAATGGCATCCAAAAGTGAAAAAGTAAGAATAACAGAGAAAAGGGAAGAAAGAAAATCACTGGAGAAGAAAGAAGAAGACCTTACCTGCACATTGGAGCAGAGAGCCACTGTGGAGAGAAGCGGCCGATTTCTGATGTTGGTGAGTCCCCAGAGGAGTGGTGTTCTCCCGACTGGCGGACTTAAAAAATGGCTCTCAGAGCCAAGAAGAGGTGCGCAAGTAAAAGAAAAGGTTAACACCAGTGGGAGAGGGACTCAGGTGAGGAGCGGGAAGCAAACAAGAAAGAAAAAGAGTGGTGAGAAAGAGAATGAAGGACAGGAAAAGGATGAGCGGCAATGGGGTGACCAACAGGGGGATGACCTGCAGCTGGAGGCCCAACAGCAGGAGACACAGCAGCTGGAGGCCCAACAGCAGGAGACACAGCAGCTGGAGGCCCAACAGCAGGAGACACAGCAGCTGGAGGCCCAACAGCAGGAGACACAGCAGCTGGAGGCCCAACAGCAGGAGACACAGCAGCTGGAGGCCCAACAGCAGGAGACACAGCAGCTGGAGGCCCAACAGCAGGAGACACAGCAGCTGGAGGCCCAACAGCAGGAGACACAGCAGCTGGAGGCCCAACAGCAGGAGACACAGCAGCTGGAGGCCCAACAGCAGGAGACACAGCAGCTGGAGGCCCAACAGCAGGAGACACAGCAGCTGGAGGCCCAACAGCAGGAGACACAGCAGCTGGAGGCCCAACAGCAGGAGACACAGCAGCTGGAGGCCCAACAGCAGGAGACACAGCAGCTGGAGGCCCAACAGCAGGAGACACAGCAGCTGGAGGCCCAACAGCAGGGATACAGAAGCAGCTCACCGGAGAAGGATGAAGATACACAGAATCAGAGAAGACAAGATATAGATACAGACACAGAAGAGGAGGAAGACCACCATGAATTTCAAAGGAAAGAAGGTAAAATAGAAGGACAAAATTTAGATAAAGCCTTTTCCGAAGAACAAATGAGGTCATTAAAAGAATGGCTATCATTAGAATTTAGTTCAATCAAAAGAAAAATGAAAAGAGCTGAAGACAGAATGCAAAGCTTAGAGTTGGTCATGACTGAAATTGGGAAAAGAGTAGAAAATGTGGAGGAACGAGAAGCTGCTGTAGAAATGGAGATAAATGATTTAAGAGGGAAGTTGGAAGAGAGCAAAAATTTTTTTTAAAGAGACAAGATTTATTGTCACAAAAAATTGGCGTATTGGAAAACAACAGTCGGCAAAACAACAAAAATAGTGGGCTTGAAAGAAGGCAAAGAAGGGTCAGATATGAAGGAATTTATAAAAGGATGGATCCCAAAGGTGTTGGGAATGACAGATTCACATGAAGAAATAGAAATCGAAATGGCGCATAGAGCACTAGTACTGAAACCACCACATCAAAAACCGAGACCCATATTGGTAAAATTTCTAAGATATACAACAAGAGAGAACATACTGGAGCAGGAAGGAAGGGTTAGAGAAGACAATAAGCTGTTGGAATAGAAGGGACAAAAAGAATTTTTTTACCTGGACATAAGCTTCGAACTTTTAAAGAGGAAGGAATTCAACAGTGGAAAGATGTAACAAACTGCCAGAAGAAGGAGTAGAGATGGGTACAATTGCAGCATTTAAAAGGCCTTGGGACAGGTTAATGGACTGGAAAGCTTCTGATATGGGCCAAGTGCAGAGAAGTGGAACTAGATCAGGAAGGCACCTTTATCAGCATGGATGAGTTGGCCCAGAAAGCCTGTTTCCATGCTGCCGAGTCGATGACTATTTCTTTTATAACACTCAAAATAAAAGCAGAGTAGCAATTCATCGAAAAGCCTTCATATGCATCAAGTGTTACATTGAGGTCTGTGTGCATTCTGTATTTATAAGAATCAATCTAGGCCATCAAACATGTAAATTTACTATAAACTAATTGACTTTAATTCCATTTCTTTTGGGGAGAATTCTATTTGGAAATATAGAAAATAAGATGCAAATGATTAACAATGTAATCTCCCAACATGACAGCACACATTGTCAATTTTGTCTTTGTAGGGATATCTACAGATGACACAACCATTGTGTGCTGGATCTCAAACAATGGCTAGACAGAATGCATGAAGCAGATAGAGACTTACGGTATGGTGTCAGTACAACAACCTCTTTCTTTTTTTTCCCTCTCTCTTTCAGCATCAGCAAAGCAAAGGTGTTGGTGATTTACTTCACAAGCACAAATCATTGGTACCTGCTGGAAGTATACTAGCAGGTGGATTGACAATAGAATTTTTTTTAAAAGCCAACAATAAATTGCCTGTAATACAATCACATTGTGACAAATTCTAATGTAAATAATTACAGTAATTTAGATTTTATGGGGCTCAACTATAATTTGACAAATTAGTCAAAACAAAAATGATGGAAACCACTGCAAATGCATTGTACAATTACTGGCAAAAATTATAAAAGCAGGACAGAAGGTACGTGTTTACTCAAATGGATAAATCAAAAGATGAACACATTATGTATATTGAACAAACAGATCAAAACTAACTAGCAATGTTTTGCAGCATTTTCTTTTATAGCCAATCCCCAGATACAACAGGCAGCTCTAGTTTGCAGGGTTAGATATTCCATCCACGCAGAGTAGGCACTTTTGTTTCTCCTTATCCCCCATTATCTGCAGCTAAGAAACCACAGGTCCATCCAACATTCCTCAACTGCTGTAATTGTTTTGTATTTGCCAGGAGGAGTACATAAAGGAGTATCCTGATCCTGGCCATTAACATTGAATTAGCAATAGAAGCCTAATTATCTGTGGCGAACCACTTTATTTTACATTAAAAAAAATACTTTATTAAAAAATTTAAAAATCATGATAAAGTTAAAAAATACAATGCAAAATATAAGTATATATGACATATAACAGAAAAACCCCTCTTTCCCCCCGACTCAGTAAACCCTTCCCTTTTATATACTCCTAACCTAAAACCACCCCTAAACTCCTCTCTAACTTCCTTCCAAAAAGAAAGAAGAAAAAGATACAACATAGATAAATATTGTGGATTGAGGCACTTCCACTACACCGAGGCAGAAGTATTCAAAATCTCAAACCCACATAATCCAAACTTTCTGATATAAAAAAATAATTATCTTGTACATTATATGTTATTTTTTTCCAATGGTTTTCAAGATCTCAATTCTGAATGCCATCTAAGTAAATTCAACTCTATATAATTTTTCCAAATAATCGTAACACATTTTCTCGCTACTGCTAATGCTAATCTCAAAAATGCTATTTGAAATTTATTTAATCTTAAGTAATACAAAAAAAAGGTTTGTTTGGAATTATCAAAAATATTGATGGATCCATTGGGAATTTAACTTTAAAAATATTTTGTAAAAGTTTTTTTTTTAAACCGCATCCAAAAAAGTTTCACCTTTTCATAGAACCATGTTGAATGTAAAAATGTTCCTTTATCTTTCTGACATCTAAAACATAAATCTGTAGAAAGTAAATTATATCTTATTAATTTCTCAGGAGTTAAATATAATTAATGTATAAAATTATAATGAACTAATTTAAATTTCTCCAATCCTCCTGAGTAATTTCTTTTTTCCATTTTAACCTATATTTTTGTAAATCTGGCTTAAACATTTTGTTCTGTAGTAATGCATACATTTTTTTTTAAATAAAAAAATATTTTTCCTACCCTCCATAATTAAAATTTCAAAATTAGTCCATCTGGGAAACCTCAAAGTATACCAAAATTGATCCATTAACAAAGTCTAACTTGATAATAACAAATATAATGTATTTGATATTTTTCCTTCATTCTTTGAAAAGTAATAAAATAACCTGCTTCATAACAATCTTGAACAAATTAAATTCCTTTCGGATCCCATATTTTCAAAAGTTGATTAATTAACCATAAAAGGAAAAAGTTTATTCTGATACAAAGGTGTCTTCATAGAAACTTTACCACATTCATTTATTTTATTCCATATTTCTATCAAATGTATCAAAATTGGTGAATTATATTTATGTAACAACTTCAAATTCCATTTATGTACAAATTGATCCCTCTTATTCTCATTAATTCAATATCTGCCCATACCAATCGACTTTCCAAATCAAACATTCTATTAATAAATTTTAATTGTGCCACTTTATAATAATTTTGAAAATTCAGAAGCTGTAAACTTCCTAAATCATACTTCCACGTTAATTTTTGTAAAGACATTCTTGGCATTTCATCTTTCCATAAAAACTTAACTATAAAATTCAAATCTTTAAAACATTCCTGAGAAACTTTACAAAGGATAGACTGAAAAATATATTGTAAGCTAGGGAAGATATTCATTTTAATACAATTAATTCTACCTATTAATGATATCAGTATATCTTTACATTGATTTAATCATTCTTAATTTTATAAAATAAAGGTAAATAATTCAATTCATATAAATGATTAAAATTTTTGTCAACTTTAATACCTCAATATTTAATTTGATCTGACCATTTAAATTTAACAATGTTCTTACAAGGAGTATAATCATCTTCAATGAATGGCATAATTTCTCTTTTATCCTGAATTAATTTTATAATCAGATATTACTCCATATTGTTCCAATCTATCATATACAAAAAATCTCAAGGATTCTTTTGGTTTTGTTAAATAAATCAAAACATCATCTGCAAATAAATTAATTTTAAATTCATCAGATTTCATTTTAATTTCTTTAATATTACTATCTTGTCTTATTAATTGAGCCAGAGGTTCAAAAGCCAACAAAAATAACTCAGGCTGAAATAGCCCTCAATCTTCCAGTTGAATGTTCCTTCAGTGTGTCATGCCTGTACAATTCACAGACCTTATAAAATGCAAGACAATTTTGGATGCGATTTCAAAAGGAGCATTGCAGCCCTTTTAATATTGGTGCATATGTCGAGTAGCCTTGTGCCTCCACAAACCACAATAGTTACACATCGAACTTCTGGAAGTACACAACGTGTGTGCAAGGTGCCAGATTGCATTTAGCACTTGTTTTTAAGTTCCATTATGCAATAGAAAGTCTAGGTCAATACTTCTTATTAAGCAGTAATTCTATAAAAGCTCCCATGGATTTGAGGCATCTTTAAGTTGCTGAATCAATTTCTGAACAACAGACACATTTAATGTAAAAATAGATGAGATAACAACCCTGAGCCAAGATTTCACTGGGCTTCCCTACCAGTCAAGAACAGCTCAGTACTCTGATAATATTTTTATAAAAATGAACACTAACTATTTTTCAGGAGGTATAAGGAAAGATTTTCTTTGGTTAGTGATTTTCATTTGTAAAATCAAATATAATTTTCTAATTAAATACTGTACATCATTTCTTCATATTGATGAGACCATCATTGGGTGTCATTAATTACAAACATAAATTGTAAGATGCTTTGTTAGGGGAGCCTGTAAACTCAAGGCATCCATTTATTGATGGACTTTGGTTGGCAAGTATACAAAAAACAAACTGAAATCAATGAAACCAAAACAAATAAATACAAAATATTTTATATAATTTTCCATTTAAAAATTGAAATTTCTATTATTTCAATGCTTATTTTGTGCTTTCATAATTTGTATAATGACCTAAACACAATTTTACAATAAATTACCCATTTATCACCTCATTTCCCTGTGGTTAAAATTATGCAATTAGAATTTTTTTGGTTATAAATTCAGCTTTTCCTATGTTTCATCAGGATTGAGAAGCATTTTTATGTGGGTTAATGTAGTTTTTCTTTCAAAATCACAGATAGAACCAAATGTAAACGATGACTGAACAAATACATTTTGGCAAATCAATCTAAAGCATTTAGATCTGCTCTCTTGGATTCAAATGAAGTGAGGTATTTATTTCTGTAGATCTATATTTTGAATCTCAATGTTTTGGCTGATAAAAAAAAATCTTCTATTACATCCTCCCATTGCTTGTTGTATTATACCAATACATAAAGAAACTTAGTAGGAACTAAGCAAAATCAACTTATTTTTTCAACAAGATAGAAGATGGATTAGCAATTCTTCCATTTGGGTGTCTACATCATACTTATTAATCCTGCTTTTGGTCAAGTATGATGTTCAGTTTACACTCAATTTATTTCATGCTAAAATCCCCACAAAAATCAATTTTTTTTAAAATTCCACTAAAAAATCTAAGTTATCTTACTGGTTACAAATAGAGTTTATTTGTATTCAGCCACTGTTTGATGAATATTAATTTCTTTCTTCCCAATTACATGAAAATTATTCATAAGCATTTTAGGTTAGTACCTCGTGTCATAAAATCAAATACAGATTTTGCTGGATAAATGTACAATGTATACTTGTGACACTGATAATGCTGAATGAACAAAAACAGCCAAAATCTGAGTTATGCAAAATAATGTAATTTCCAAGTTTCTGGAGAAAGAATAGCCCACACCATTAATCTTTTTGGGGCCAACTTGTCCTTAATCCCTTCATGATTTTTCAGAGTTCATATTCCAGTGTACCTCCAACTTCCCTTGTAAACAAATCTATCTGACTGATACTGAATAAAAATCATGTGTTGAAGTTGAAATAAAAGGTTTGGATTCACATTAAGACAGATGAGTAAACCTAACAAATCATTTTATCCTAATCATTATTTCTTAAGTATGTATGGCCTGCGTGATTTAACGTCCTTGATTAAATTGCAATATTTTAATTAGATGCAGTAACCAAGTACACATAGCTATATTAGATCATTTATTATTTTCTCCTCATCTAACAATATACAAAACATTGGAACCAATCCAGCACAAAAGCATTATCAAATAAAATCTAAAATCTGTAGATTAGAATTTTTTTCTTAAGATGTGTTCAGTGGAGAACCCAATTCTAAATTGGTACAAAGTAGAGCGCAACTGCTTCCAGGAGATTGTCTCAGTCAGCATTAATTGGGTGTTGGATACAATTGTGACACCTGAATTTGTCTGGGTAAAACATGCAAGTTCGAAACCACTTTGATTCATTGCCAGTCTCGTAATATTTGTACACTGGTAGAGGTATTTTAAGCTTCTATCCATAAATATATTTTTGTATGAATATTCTACCTTCATATTATGCCACATATGTAGTTTTTAAAACAGAAGATGATGTGACAAGCAGTGGTAGAGTTTGAAATTACATTAGCAAGACCAATTCAAAATCAACACATCAATTTAGTTTTCACATACACACTCAAGTCAATCTCAAGCACACTACCAAGACAAGAAATCTTATCTATATGCTTTCCATGGAATATTCCACCACATGACACTCCATGGGATAAGCATCATATTTCACATTTTCCACAAATATGCACCAAAGCCATTCTCTTGTAAGGATTTGAGATGAAGATTTATTTTTATCCATGTGACAGGAATATTTTAAATTTACTGCAAGGGTGCAAGTTACACATTTGACTACATCCAGAATTCGGTATTCCACACAATAGCTTTTGGCACAGAAAATGCATACAATGAAACTTATCCAGAATGAAGGCAGAAAATAAATGCTATTGTACACTTGGCAAGTGTACATCGGTTGTAAATTAGGCATCAGTTTTTTTTAACTAAATCAAAACTGAAGAAGCATAAAATGATACAATTCTAAGGTACTATAAATTATACTTACAATAGACTTGCCTGACAATAAAAATGATTAGCATGTTAGTTTTGGTTTATACAAAACTGTGTTCAAGTGCTTTATTCACCCTCTTCACTCCAAATGCATCTCTATTGTATAAACCAGCATAGCATGTGTTTACTCTATTAACATAGCTGTGTCCCGAGAAAATACAGAACTCCCACATCGAACATATTTTAAGGTACCTACATCTCGGAATTTGTTCCAGTATTTGAGCTCCTTATCGTATTGTGAGACAGTGGTCAACCATTCCTCATTATCCAGGAAACTGACAGCATTGGTCGCTTCTGGACGGCGGCTATCAACTTCGAAGGAAGCCGCGATAAAAAGACCCACCAGAGTAGCAAGCATCTGGAAAATAGAGGATTCGGTTTCAAGAGACAGCAGCCACCCCAAATACCGGGACAACGAACTCTCCGATCATTGATTCGAAAATAATCTTTGCCGCTCACCTTGTTGGCTGTTGCAGGGAGCGGGGCTCTTTCTGAGCGGAGAGGAAGACTGTCTGACTGGCTGCTTTGTGATGGTGCAGATGGGGTTGGGACTGATCCCCGCACACGAGACAGCGACCACTGTGTGTGAACGTTCGATGGGACGGCACCTCCCATCTAGCGTGTGTAATTAACAGGGCAGTGAGGCTGGCCGCTTTGTTACTCTTCCCCCTTTATTCCCTGGATTTGTTCAACTGTCTTTAGGTTACAGATCCCCAGGTTTTTTTTATATCTTCTCACAACCACGAAACCGATTCCTGTGGTGGCCATTTATTAGAAAGAAAATAGAATGATATCGATGAGCTGCTCCCATGTTTCATCAGAAATTGGGCATTAAGTACAACTTATCACTTGATTTAAAAATACATCAGGAAAGCAAGGCCATGACCTACAGAAATTCCCGTCATCAACCGGAAAAGTGGACATGTGCGGAGGTGACTGAGCACCGTTCAATAAAACCTGGCTGAAGAGCGAAACAAGAACGTCATCCTATTGACCCTGGGGAATGTTTGCAGTACAGCGGATGGAATTGTGCAGGAGAAACCTATGTTAATGTGTTAATTTTCACCTAAGCTTTATTGTTAATTGAAAAATTCGTTAAATAGTCCAGTGGAACAGTTTAAAAGTAACACCCTAACCTGCCCTGTGGCCAATTTTGCTCAGTCTTTCCACAAAGGATCCCCCCCCCCCCCCCCCCCCCGTTAGTCTTCAGTCTCATAAATCTGTCCTATGCTTCCAAGCAATTTTCTTCTTAAAACTCCACAGAGAACTCTAAATGAGATCTCAACATAGCCTATACATTTGACATGTTTTGTATCCCAAGAAAGGTCACTATATAAAGATAACATACAGATACAGGCAACAGTAATTGGACTGTTTATTCCAGTCTGAAAATAAGCTGTGGTGGCACAACCCAGTCTGTTCAAATATACCTCTACCATTGCCTATGTCCAAGCATTCTTTGGATTGATCAGCCTGGTCCCTGATTATTGGGCTTTAGTTGGTCCAAATTCCAGGCTGATTAAAGCTACCAATCAAACCCTAACCCGAATCAAAGTTTCATACAGCTGCAGCATGACTTTACAACTTTTATACACAATGACCCCTCTGATGAAGGCAAGCCATGCCATACACCACCCTACTCACTTACGTTGCCACTCTCAGGGAACAATAGACTTGCATCCCAAGATCCCCTGTACATGACTGCACTTAAGGATGCTGCCATTTATTGTATACTCTTGTACTTTTACTTCCAAAATCTGAATTTGGAACTCTGCCTCACTGCACACTCAACCCAGATTCCCAAATCATCTACATCCTGCTGTATCCTTTGACAATCTTCCTCCTTATCCATAGCAGAGGTGCATCTAGGACAGGCATGGCATGTGACTTGGGCACCACTTGAAGGGCGCACCACTGGAAGGGGGTGCCAATGAGCCTGCACCACCCTCCCAGGTCAGTGCCGCCACCACACCCCTGCCCCTGTTGTCCCTATCCCCCCCAGTTGTCCCTATCCCACTGGTCACACCCACCATTCCCCGGTCAGTGCCATCCCCCTGCCCACCCCCATCTCCCATCCCCCTGTCACCCTTCCTCGTCCTACCAGGCACTCTCAACTTATGCAATGCCAAATACTACATGGTGGCCACTAAGTCAAGCTCTCTCGAGACCTCCATGATGTCATTTATTTTGATACATTGGCCATCCCTGCCATAGGTACTATTTTGTGTTGATACGCCCCAATCCATACCTCAAACGATTTTAATTTCATCTGCATGGAGTGAACCTTAGTGGAAAATGGGGTCTGTAGAGGAGAGTGGAGAATTTTGGTTGTTGAAGAAGGCACAGAGATGGAGCCGATGGAATAAGAATTTGGCATCGTGGCGTTAGCAGGAGGAGGGGTCTCCATCAAACATGCAGACAAGGTGGTGTTGTGGTCTGGCCAGACAACAGCTCTCAGACACCCCCTCTTACTTACCCCTCCAAAAGAACCTCACCAAAATTCATAAAAAACTGAATTTGACAGGTTCATCATTACCATGGAAATCAATCACTATACACTGCCATTTCCCTGCACCGAAGGCCTCAAAGCCTTGTGTTTCTTTCTTGACAACAGACCCAACCAGCCCCTTTCCAACATGACCCTCCTCTGGCCGTCAGAGCTTGCCCTGACCCTCAATAGCTTCTCCTTTGACTCATCCCACTTTCTCCAAGTCAAAGGAGTAGCCATGGGTACCTGCATGGGCCCCAGCTATGCCTGGCTTTGTTGGCTACGTGGAGTGTGTAGTCTCGTTCTGTCACTCCCTCTCTGTAGCTACCGCTATATTTGGTGATCCCAATGAACCCAGATGATTCTGGACTCTACATCATGGACACTGCAGCAGTCAACGCAGTAGCCATGAAATTACCAACCTTCTGGATGCTTCGTCCACACACTTGTTTCAGGCAAGCGGAAGCGCAATTCCACTTTTGGCAGATCACCTCCAACTCGACAATATTCTACCATGCCGTCAGCTCCCTTGATCAAGAGACCACAGCCAGGGTGGACGACCTGATACACGACCCCCCAGAGGAAGGTAAATACACAGCTCTCAAGAAGCTCCTTTTAAGTATTTCTGGCATGTCCATATGACAGCGTGCCACCAGACTCATGCACCTAGACAGCCTAGGAGACATCCGCCCTCATGGATAAAATGCTTGCACTAGCAGAGGGCCACAAGCTGTGCCTTGAGTATGAGCAGGCTTTCCTGGAGCCAGATGACAAACAGCTGCAGTTAGTGGATGAGGATTTCTCAGACCCACGCAAAGTTGCGGCCAGAGCAGATGTCCTGTGGCACACAAAACATGAAAGCAGGTCCGCCATGAACCAGGTATCACGTCCCCACCCTTGCCCCAGCAAGCCAGCAGAGGAACCAAACACTAACTGGTGCTTTTATCACCAATGCTGGGGAGAACAGGCATGAAAATGAAGGCAACACTGCTCGTTTCCGGAAAACAGCCAGGCCAGCCGCCACTAATGGCCACGACGGCTGGCCACATCATAGCCTTTTGCATGTCACCGACAAGGTTAGTGGCTGACGGTTCCTGTCGACATGGGTGCTGAACTCAGTGTCATCCCACCAACTGCACTGGAGACACGAAAACGACCATAAGTCCCCACACTCTGGGCGGAAAACAACACCACCATCATAACCTTCATCATGTGCAACATGCAAATACAGCTCGGCAATGAAAAATTCCAGTGGAATTTCACACTGGCTGCGGTGGACGTTTAATTTCCATTGGGCGCACAGCCTTCTGGTGGATGTGAAAGCCAAATGCCTAGTGGATGCCCAGACCTTCCAAACTGTCCAACTCGAAGCTACCATCGCCCGCAACCCAGGCGTGATGACAAGTGAGCGCTCCTAAGGATGATACAGCCGCCTCCTGGATGAATTCCCAGCTATTCACAGGCTGCAATTCACTTCAACCATGCCACAGCACCGGGTGCAGCACCACTTAGCAACCCAAAGGCCTCCACTCCACGCCAGAGCCAGGAAGCTTCCCCCAGACAAACTGCAGTTTTGGCCAAAGAGGAATTTTCTTGGATGCAAGAGTTGGGCATAGTATGCAGGTCCGACATTCCGTGGGCATCCCCCCGCACATGTCCCCATGTCCTCAGGTGAGTGATGGCTCCATGGGGATTACCGCCACCTTAATGATGCCACCACACCCGACTGCTACCCAGTCCCACACATACAGGACTTCATGGCCAATCTTCATGGCGTGAAGGTGTTCTCCAAAGTTGATTTGGTGCGCGGCTATCATCAAATCCCTGTCCACACAGACAACATTGGTAAGATGGCCATTATCACCCCATTTGGACTTTTCAAATTTCTCTGCGTGCCTTTTGGTCTCATCAATATGGTGCAAACATTTCAGCACTTGATGAACACAGTGGGCAGAGACTTGGACTTTGTGTTCATTTACTTAGATGACATACTCATCATGAGCAAGGACCACGAGGAGCACAAAGACCATCACTGCAGTCTCTTCACTTGTCTGTCAGAATTTGGACTCACAGTCATTGTGGCAAAATGCCAATTCGGAAAAGACTCCGTGCAGTTCTTGGGCCACACTATCACCGCAAATGGGGCGGCACCATCAGTGGAAAAGGTTGCAGCCATACATCAGTTTGCCCACCCCAACACCCTCAAAGGCCTCCAGGAATTCATGGGGATGGTTAACTTCTACAACCGTTTCATCCCGGGGGAAGCACGCATCATGAGACCACTGTTTGCCATGATATCGGCCAAAAACAAAACCTTAGCATGGGCGGAGGATGCCGACACAGCTTTCACCGCAATAAAGAATGCCCTGACCTTGCTGGTTCACCCCAAATCGGATGCACTCATGGCACTCACTGTGGACACATCGATGAAAGCCATCGGGGGTATCCTTGAAGGTCAGTGGAGGCTGCTGGCCTTTTTCAGCCATCACCTGCACCCCCTAGAATTTAAATACAGCACGTTCGACAGGAAGCTCCTGGCACTATACCTGGCTATTGGGCACTTATGATATTTCCTGGAGGGCAGGCCGTGAACAGTTTTTAAGGACCACAAGCCCCTCACCCACACCTTCGCCATGGCCAAAGACCCCTGGTTAGCATGCTAACAATGCCACCTATATATCTGAGTTTACCACCGCCATCCAGCATCTCTCCGGTAAGGACAATGTCATGGCTGACACACTCTCCCAACTCACCATCCAGTCCTTATTCCCTGGGCTGGACTATTCCTGGCTGGCACAGGCCCAAAAAGAGGATGAGGAAACACAGGCCTTCCGCACAGCCATCACCAGCCTCTGCTTCAAAGACCTCAGTCTGCCTGACAGCCCCAACACACTTCTATGTGATGTCTCCACTGGCACACCGCGTTTGGTAGTGCCACAGCAATGGAGGCACCAAGTTTTCAAGGCTGTTCACGACCTCACACACCCGTCTATAAAAACCACAACTCGTATGATAGCGGAGAGGTTTGTGTGGCACAGCCTGAGAAAACAAGTCGCTCAGATGGCTCGCAATTGCACCCAGTGTCAAGCATCCTAATCCACTGTTATGTTAAGACCCCGGTCCACCAGTCCGAAGAGGCGGTTTGAACATATGCATGTCAACATCGTGGGCCCGCTGCCCGTCTCCCGAGATGCCTGATACCTCTTCACAGTAATAGACTGCACCACAAGATGGCCAGAAGCCATCCCTTTAAAAGACGCCTCAACTGATTCCTGCACCAGGGCAATGTTCACACATTGGATCGCCGACAGAGAGGCTCAGTTTATGCCAGCATTGTGGACACAGCTCGCAACGCTCCTGGGCATCAAACTGCACCACACCACTGCCTTTCACCCACAATCCAACGGACTCATCGAGCGTTTCCACTGCCACATGAAGTCAGCTCTCATGTCCTGTTTAAATAGTCCCAAATGGACAGATGAGCTCCCCTGGGTCATACTGGGCATCAAAACAGCACCTAAAGAAGATTTACAGGCATCCTCAGCAGAATTGGTGTAAGGTGCCCCGCTAACTCTGCCAGGTGAATTCTTCCCACCATCCTGAGATTCAGGCATTGTTAGGTCTGCTTTGTTCATGAATGAGTGAGACAAACACCAGACTGAGTCGAAATCTGGGTTCTTTGTTCTTTATTACCGGATTGTAACACTTGCGACTAACAAAGTTAGTCGGAGAATGCATTCTGCCGTTATCAGCAAAATGGTGATTTTTTATACCCTTGGATACATGCTTAGAACATCATCATATCATTACTTGTCCAATGACTAAAACTGTTGCTATCCTTTCCCTGCTAGCTTCCTGCCTCTCAATCCATCAATGTCTCTCTTATCTTGTAAGTACAAGGATGCATTCACATCTGTTACAGCCCTGTACAGGGTAACTCCTTACACATTCCCATCTCATGATGTTTTACCTTACAGCACCGAGAGGAAAGCATCGTTACAAGACCTACAGGACAGGTTAGCCTCTTTTGCACCCCTCCTACCCTCACACCACAGATGCTGGCCTGCGTCGATCCCCAAAGACTTATCAACTGCAGACTTTGTATTCTTGCACTGTGCCTCGCATTCCTGCCCCCCCTCCAATGACCTTATGAAGACTCGTACTAAGGTCCTACACAACTCAGGCAAAACTTTCACACTGGATATTGGGGGTAGGGAGGAACTGTTCACAGAGGAAAGGCTAAAACTGGCACATCTGGACCTCAGCCAGCAGATCGTACCAGCACAGCCCAAATGCCAGGGGCGACCTCCTAAAGGCACAGTGTTCAGTGACAATGAGACACTAGAGTCAGTTCTGGGGGCTGGGGTTGTGTGGCAGCGGACATCGTACCGCTGCAGAACAGCCGCGTCACGATGGCACTGCCGGGTTTTGCTTCCCTCGTGGTCAGAGGGGCCATGCACGTGAACTCGGCGGTGTCGTTATGTCACCCCCATGCAGAGGTGGGACTTGCCAGCCACCTTATAAGGCACAGCGTGGGCTTTTCAAATCAGATCGTTGAAAGCGAAACTGACTCACAGTGTGTAGTCTCATTCTTTCGCTCCCTCTCTGTAGCTACCGCTACAACTCCAACTTTATTGAGGTTTTGGCTCAGGGGTCGACCATTCTTTTTTCTCCCTTTGATGCTGTTTGACCTGCTGAGTTTTCCAGCAGATTGTATTTAGCTTCAGATGACAGCGTGAGGAAGCAATATGAAGTGGAGAGCTGCTTTGAAATTAGATTGGTTACCGATTTGGAAGATCTTTGTTTCTCTTAAAATTGGCTGGAAAAATTGTGAAAATAAATCACCCATTGTTTTTGAAATTAAAGCATTATTGCAGAATGATAAGCAACTTTATTTTCTGAACTTCTAATGCAAGAATCTGAACCATCATGTCAAAGTGTAAACACTGCCACAATTCTACCATTTTGCTAAGAAAAAGTAAATGAGATCTCAGTTGAATCTTTTCAATAACCTTTACTTGATCCCCTCAATGTTATGATGCATTTGTAAAAGGGCTAGTTGGCTTCTTAATTTGATTCTGTTCTCATGGCAGACTTTCTCTGCTTGCACGCCAGGTTTTGATTTAAGCACAGAAGAACTATTGCAAATCTGAACACTTGCAAACTTCAATTAAATCCTCTATGAGGTTGCACCAATTCTTTGCCAAGTTTAATTGTATGAGGTTGCAAGAATGATGATGTTTAGGATGTATATCTATTTTATCTGTCTTTGCACAGATCTAAGCAAGGGCACAAGAAACATAAATGATCATCCTGAAGATATATCTTCCATTACAGATAATGCACAATGCAGAAATAATATTTTCAAAAACTGTCCAATTATTTCTTGTGGATAAGAGTGATCATCTGAATCTCTGGTGTAAAATTTGGAGAGATTCAAGACAAGGTATTGACAGTGTAATATGAAAAACTTCTCCAGTTTCCATTAAACCTCCCCCCTGTCACGCTTCCCCCCAGCTCTCTCTCTCTCTCTCTCTCTCTCTCTCTCTCTGCCCTTTTCCCTTTCCTTTCCCCACTCTCTCATTTCACAGGGCCAAAATCAATTCACACCTCTCTCTTATCATGTCCAATTAACACCTTTTGTTGTTCTGGACTCCTCCTCCTGCCAGTCTTCAGTTTTTATTCTGATGCTTTCCATTTCTTTGCTTATTCCTTGAAGAAGGTCTCAGACCTGAAACATGTCCCTGTGAGACCAGCTAAGTTCTTCCAGCATTTCTTTGTGTTTTTACTACAATCACAACATCTGCAGACTTTCGTATTTTACTCTGAAATGTTGCCTTGTTTAATGTTTATATCAAGTCAAGTTTATTGTCATCTAATTGTACAAGTACGACCCAACAAAACAGCATTCTCCAGTGCAAAACATACAGACACACAACCAGCCATAACACACTTACAGACAAGCAATACATATGCAGGACATGTATTTCGTCAATACAAATAAATTAACAATTATTGCTTTGTACACATGACAGTCTCAATGGTTAGTGTGAGTTGTTCCTTTTGTTGTTCAGCTTTCTCACTGTTCCTCAGCCTGGTGGTGCTGGCTCTGATACTCCTATATTTCTTCCTGATGGGAACAGCAGAAAGATGACGTGTGCAGGGTAGAAGGAGTCCTCAATGATTTTGAGTGCCCTCTTCAGACAATGATCCCACTAGATGATCATGCCAATGGGGGGACGACGGAGACTCCAGTGATCCTCTCTGCCAATGGATTGACCTCCAATCCATTTCTCTGTGCTCAAAAACATCTAGTATTACACAGGCCTTGAAGTTCTACCATGCTTACATGCATTATACCAGAAAATTGTTGGTACTGAGCTTATGCCATCTCTATTTGCTTCTATACTCATTTCATGCTAACACATACCTTGGACAAGCTCAATGCCACCCAACAGTGATTCACATATGTCAGGACTTTAGTTAGACTCTCAACATCCTTATTCATTAACATGATCTGTTGCCTTTTGGAGACACATGCCACTAATTCAGAAGGAGGGCTTCATTATGAATGCATTTCCTTTGGTAATACTTAAAAGAATATCCCCAGGCAGGACATAACTTGAGACATGGAGAATGTGACATTCATATGTAAATGTTGATTTTTTTGTCCTGGAGCAAAATAAGATTTATCTTTTATATATCTTTGTCTCCTATGGACGCTGAAAGACCAGCTAAGTTCCTCCAGCATTTTGGTGTGTTTTTATTGCAAAAAAGAAGTTACCTTGGTGAATGCTACAGGTTAATTATATCGTATTCACTATTATATCATATTTAATTGAGCTCAATGTTAGAGTAACTGACGTTGCCTAGGTTATAAAGTGGTGCATTGCAATTCCAACAATCTACTCAAATGCTGGATTCCACACTTGAGCAGATTGTTGTTTAACAGTTAAACAACCACATTTAAAAATAACCCTGAAAACTCCTCTCAGAAAACTTACGAGTTGGTGTGGTTACATGAAAGATAGAAATTGAAATTGCTGTTCTAATGTCTAATTATTGATTAGAATAGAGAGGAAGTAAATGGAGAAAATTGTTTTTTCAGACATCCATCACAGTAACAGCCTCTTTCAGCCCACAAGCCCATCCAACCCAATTACACCTCATTAAACGACAACGTTTTCAGAACAGGGGGAGAAAATCGGAGTGCCTGGAGGAAATCCACGTAGACATGGGGAGAATGTAAAAACTCCTTACAGACAATGCTGGATTTGAATCCAGGATGCTGGCGCTGGAACAGTGTTGCACTAACAGCTACACTAACTGTCCACATAAATAGGAACTCCATAAATGTGTAGCCCACTCTTTCCCAAGCAGTAGCATAATTGGCCCATAGACCAAGAGAGGATTGGGAATTAAATGTCCAAGGATAAGATGGAAGAAGAGGCAGGAAGGTACGGGAGGTAGGGTAGCGCTCTTAGTTAAGAATGAGATCAGGGCAATAGTGAGAGATGATGTAAGATCTAAGGAGCAAAATGTTGAATCCATTTAGGTAGAGATTAGGAGTAGTAAAGGGAGAAACAAAAATCACTGTTAGGAGTTGTCCACAGGCCACCCATTAATAATATTTTTCACTGGCACAGGCTATAAACCAAGAAATATTGGAGCATTGTAAGGATGGATCAGTAGTTATATTGGGGGATTTGAACATGTGAGTCAGATTGGTGAACGCAACCTTGAGGAGGACTTCATAGAATGCATATGTGATGGCTTTCTTGAGCAGGATGTTACTGAACCTCCAAAGAAACATGATATCTTGGATTTTCTCCTGTGCAATGAGACAGATAAAATTAGCGATCTTGTAGTTAGGTATCCTCTTGGAAAGATTGATCACAGTATGATTGACATTATCATACAAATAGAGGGTACAATAGTTTGGTCTAAAACAAGAGTGTTATGCCTAAACAAGGGAAACTACAAGGAAATGAGGGAGGAGTTGGCCAGGGTAGAATGGGATTGGAGGGATGGTTGAGGAACAGTGGAAGACTTTCAAAGAGTTTTCACGATGATCAACATTCCAATTACAAACAAGGACAGTAAGGGTGGAGACAGCCTTGAAAAACTAGGGAAATAAAGGAAGGCATTAAACTAAAAGCTTGTGCGTACAAAGTCGCCGAGAGCAGTGGGAAACTAGACGTTTGGGAAAACTTTAAAAAGCAGCAAAGAACCACAAACCGAGCAATAAAGAGAGGGAAAGTAAGCAATGAGAAAAGATTAACACAAAGTATAAAACAGATAGTAAAAGTTTTTATAATTATATAAAGTGCAAAAGGATGCCTATAGTGAAGGTTGAAGATGAGTAGGGGAATCTTTACCCAACTGTTCATGATATACATTAACGATCTGGAAGAGGGGACAGAGTATAGTGTTTCTAAGTTTGCTGATGACACTAAATTGAGTGGAAAAGCAAATTGTGCAAAGGTTATTTTTAAATGTGGTTGTTTAACTGTTAAACAACAATCTGCTCAAGTGTGGAATCCAGCATTTGAATTGATCTGGAAGATCAGATTATTTAAATGGCAAACGATTGCAGCATGCTGCCATGCAGAAGGGCTTGGGAATGCTTGAGCATGAATAGCAAAAAGGTTGATTTGCAGGTGCACCAGGCTAGCAAGAAGACAAATGGAATGTTGGCTTTCATTGCAAGAGGGATTGAATTTAGGAGCAGGGAGGTTATGCTGCAACAGTACAAGGTACTGGTGAGGCTACTTCTGGAGAACTGTGTGCAGTTCTGTTCTCCTTACTTGAGGAAGGATATACTGGCTTTGGAGATGGTGCAGAGGAGGGTTCACCAGGTTGATTCCAGAGATGAAGGGGTTAGCCTATGAGGAGAGATTGAGTAAGATTGGATATTTAGACCGTTCCGTTCCCAGCAGGTCCACACCATCAGTAGCTCCGGCAGCACCACCATCTTTTGTTACTGGATACAGGAGACCTCCTTTGGCTGATAGATAAATCAGAACACAATGTTAATATTTATAATTTCTCAACTTGAGATTTAATGGGTTAGAAAGATGGAATTTTAAAACACTCCACTTTTATACCATTGGAAAATATTACTGACATTCTCTGAAGCAGTGAGAATTCAATAAAGGGAAAAATGGAAATGTTGAAATGAAATCTCGTGAAAATGGTGGCCCTGCTGGAGCTGCTGTATTGTCAGTGCTGCCGCTTGTGCAGACCAAGGAGTGCGGGACGTGAATCACAGTGCTACTCCGCAGGGTCCTACTGCCCAGTCTTCAGGCTTTCTGGCTCTCTACAGGCTTTAAACGACCTGTTAAAGTAGTTTTGTTGAAATCCTACACTCACAGAAGCCTGTGCCCAAAATGGCAGCACCTGTGCTGGGCAGCATATCATGAGGCGTTGCAGGCTCTGGTGGACCAGCACAGGGCACCAGAAACAGGAGAAACATAGGGAAATTACTTTACAGGGAAGGTGACCAAGGCAGCAGACCCACAAGGGGCTTAGTGGCTGAAGGGGCCGCACAAGCAGTTAGTGATTTGTGGTCGAAGGACTCACACGGCTGCATGCTGCTGGAGACTGGTTCATGGGAACCAGGTATTGGAACTGGGATTTGAGAGGGTTCTGAGGGCAAGAAGGACTCCTGATGGGCTTTGGGCACTGAAGATTGTATCAAAGGTTGGGACCTGGAGCTCAGGTTGGCAGTGGTTTGAAAAGGAATTTTTGGGACCATTATTGGCCCTACGAATGTGCATAGATATGGAGGTTCTAATTTGAAAGGTGAATGCAACTAAATTTATTTCTACTATGTATTTCCTGCTCCAAGATCAAAGTCCAAAAATTGGGTTACATAGATCTTGGGAGAGATAGGAATTGGATATGGACATTGTAATTGATCAACAATGCTGGTTAAATTTATGCTTAGATAATATGACAGCTCCTTATTCATTCAAGATATAGAATGATACATTTCAATTTTTTTTACATCAACTATCTCACACCTCAAAAGAATCATAATAGTAAACCAGAAATCTCAAATATGTGTTTTAGGTGTGGCATTTTACCTGGTTATGCATGAAATTAAGACCTTTTTGGATAAATATTTGGAAATATTAATGAAAATTATAGGGGTGGACTTCTCTCTTGATCTGCAATTGTTCCCCAAAAGTAAATCTAAATTTATTAAAATCGCTTTGGCAATTCCATCCAGAGGGTGGTGGGGGTATGGAATGAACTTCCGGCAGTGGTGGTGGAAGCAAGGTTGTTGTTAATATTCAAGGAAAGGTTGGATAGGTATATGAACGGGAGAGATGTGGAGGGTTATGGGCCAAATGCGGGTCAGTGGGACTAGGTGGGAGAAGATGTTCGGCATGGACTAGTAGGGCCAAACTGGCCTGTTTCTGTGCTGTAAATGGTTATATGGTTATATGGTTAATAACCAGGAAATGTCTAGTGGTAACATGAAAATCCGATTCCCTCTTACATATTGATCATTGGAATGTGAAAAATTTCTTATGACCTTAAAAATAAATATAACATGTTCATAAATATTTGGCAGTCTTATTTGAATTATTTAAATGCCCAGATAGTTTAGTCTATGTATTAAATATTTGATATTTAATTTTCATCCCTTATTAGTAATTTCATATTTTTATTTTTTTATTGTATTAAGTGTTGATGCCAGCTCTTTTCCTTTTCCTTTTTCTTCTTCTCCCCCTCTGTCCACTGTTTCTTTTCCTTTCCATTAAGTTATGGAGGGGTTATTTCTAGGCATTTCAAGGATATAATTTTTTTGTATATTTGTATATGCATTTATTGAGTTGCTTTACCTTGAATCCTTTTTCACCCTCCAAGAAGCTGAATGTAACCTTCGACTAACTAAAATTATTTTGCAGAACAGTGTCTTGTCACAAAGGCCAAGATATAGTATATCTCATAGTCAGTGCTTTGTTTCCAGGGAGTATGCACAAGTTCATTATTCTCAGGTAGTCTGTGCTGCCTGTCATATTTCAGAAGCAGCACTGTTTCAGGGACTGGACCATGGGATGGATAAGAACTGTTCCCTCCTTTCTTGACTATGACTCTTCCTTGAGAGCAGCTACAATGAAATTTATAGAGCTGCCGGAAGAATGCATTGGGCTCCTCCAGATACTAATGCTATTTTTAAATTTCAAATTTAAATTAAATTTAGACAAACAGCATGGTAACAGGCCTTTTTGGCCTAAGAGCCAGGGCTGTCCAATGACACCCAATTAACCCTGTACGTTTTGGAAGGTGGGAGGAAACCGGAGCACACGGAAGAAACTCATGCAGACACAAGGCAAACGTTCAAGCTCATTACAGACAGTACCAGATTCAAACCCAGCTCACTGGCACTGTAATGGCATTGCGCTAACTGTTAAACTAAACATTCTCCCCTGCAGCACTTAAGACCAGGGGTGGCTAAACTACAGCTCGTGAGCCAACTGACACATTTTTAAGTGGCCTGTTGGAACATAGTCTCCAACAATAATGTGCACTGTATGTACATTGCATTTTTAGTTTCAACACTAGATTCCACTGCCATTTTGAATAATACCATTGTTCTTCTTAGTTTTAACACTGGATGCCGCCACATAATTGAATAAATAAATAAATAGAAATAATGCTGTTTTTCTTGCAGTGTAACTGGTTGAAAACTGCCATGCTTAATATTGTTTGGCTCATGACTCCTTATATTTTTTCTTTATGTAGGTGACAACTAAAAATGTTTGGCCACCCCTACTTTCAACTATCTGCAGTACTCCTGGGATATTGATTCAAATCTCATCATCATTGCCTGTGCCTTCTGCACAGTCTAATCATCAGAAGGGCTCTGGCTGAGGCTCTTCAGCTGCAAGATGAGGAAAAATGAGTTTGTATAGGAAGCATAAGGTCCTAGCAGATAGCAGTGAAAGGAGACCATTTACAGGAGTGCTGTCAGGTCGAATCTGCTTGCCCAGATTTGCACAAGAACTTTGTTTCAGAAGCTCCATGCCATGACAGAGAGGTTGTTGTTTTGCAAGTCATAATACCAAGCCATTCAGATGGATGAGAGATGGATCATGCAGTGCCAATCATCCACTCCAATAAATCTCAAATACAAACACGTCTGAAAACCTTCATCCTTGACTATATTGAAAGGTGCAGCAAGATGTGACAAATTAGGCAGCTTGATCCAGGAGCAGAGAATTATTGAACCATTTGTAAGAAAAATGGAAAAGGAGAGAAACAAATGATGGAAGAACTCAATGGACTGAGCAGCATCATTGAGCAGGGGGGAAAGGAAATGTTGATATTTTGGACTTAAATCCTTTAACAAGACTGAATACGGAACAAATACAGAACTGTTTCACCATTCAGAATATTTTCTGCTGCAGATTGCGCGTTATTATCAATGTCCCTTTATTCATGAACATAAAACTAGAAAATGCTGACTCCCTCAAACCTGTAGTAATAAGAACACTCAGCATACCTCATGTTCATTCATTGTAACTAAGCCCTTTAAAGATTTCAGTCAAATGGATTCATTAAGGATATTTAAGACAACAAGTTATTTTATGTGTCAACATCCAAGAAAATAGTTACAACAATAATGACCCCATTCATGAAGAAGGTTTTCTCACATTCCATCTCATCCATAAAACACTTGCTTAGCAAAGTCATTAAATGTGATCTGGAGAAATAAAAATTAGACCAGTAACCTAATATACATAAAATTAAATGCTTGGCATTATTCAAAACTCTTTGGATTAACTGACACAAATTCCTAGGCTAATGGAGAGCAGGTACTAGGCACCTTGAGGAACTGCTTTACCTGCAATTTAATCTGTACATTCATCCATTGTTACAGACCACCTTCTTTAAGCAGGAATGCACACATTATGACCCAATGAAGGCTTGAAGAGAAGACCAATTATGAAGCAGACCCCTTCAATTGAACTATCTCCCAAATGACTAGAGACATCATCGAAGCGATAGATTCACTGTAAAACAGTTCAAGAATAGGTCCTAAAACTCATCATATCTATTCAGCCATTAAATACCTATCTGTACTAATTTTATTCAGCAGTTTGGTTTGAGGCTACCTGGGAGAAATAAGATATGGTATCTCTCACAGTGGATGAGGCCAAAGACAGATGTGTCTGTGAGGGAATGACAAAGCGATTTAAAGTGGTTGAACTGGAAGTTCCCACTTGCACCTAAAGACAGAACACAGGTCTCCTTGAGGATCACAGCTGTCCTTTATTTCCTTTAATATTCATAGTGCTACAGTCTATTTACCCTTTCCATCTTTGCCATTATTTATCATCCTCCCTGTATTTTTGTACTGTTGTCCAATTGACCTCTTGCTTTTGATTCCTGCACCCTGGTTTTGCACTATAATATTAATTATTTCATTTCCATCTTTGCTTCTATCTCCCTGTTTATTCCACTTAATTCCCATCCCTCATTTCAACCTTTCCCAGAGTAATTGTGCAGCTCCCCAGCATGGTATACTCTGTACGCCTTTGCCACACTTTGAAAGCACTTCAGCAATAGATATAGTTAGTGGATCTCACAGAATTAATATTGTCAACCATGGTGTCATCAACAATTAAGCTCATGATGAATGTTCTGATGTTGCAGCGTTGCTCAAATTGAATTTTCCACTCTTGAATGATTGAAATAATGAGTTTAAATTAATTAATTGAACAAAATTAGCAATGAAAATGAAACTTACCAAACACATTAATGGTGATACATACTCCAGCTGTTATCTCTTGAGATGATTTACAACTTAGTTTATAGGCCTGGTACTGTGAAATTTTTCTCTTTGTGACTTGTGCCAGCATAGAGGAGGGGGAGGATGAGAGATTTCTGAGATCAGGATGTTAAGTTAGCTGTTTGAAATAGTGACATTTATCTGTGAGAGGACCTAAGCAGTACTGGTAACCTCAATACATAAGAGGCATTTATATACTTTAAAATCTATTGCCACTGTTGCATGGGAACATAATCAGTTTTTCAACTCACAAGATCATAAGAATTAGGGTGTATGATGTCTTCAAACATTGTTAACCATCAGCATGTGGATCTGAACCAGTTCAATTGGCAAACAGTTTAAATCATGATTTTTCAGCTTTCTAAAAATGTTCTCTGAAAGAAAAAGGCCAAGGGCAGACTTGATATGGTATCTGTATTCAAGATCATGATAAGTTTATATAGAATAAAAACCGAGATGGATGGTTGAAAGACCATGGAACACAACTGCAGAGATGGGAGAAAGAGATATACAGAGATTATAAGGAAAAATAGATAACACATTGTGTGGCTATAACTTAGAACTGTGTGTAAAGATAGTGGTAAAAATATCGTTTATGGCTGGCAGTGTTTGCCAGCATACTCAAATCATCTTACAAGAGGGTATTGGAGCATAGAACAGTACAACACAGTATAGGCTCTTTGGACCACAATATTATGCCAATCTTTAGACCCTACCTCCCACATAACACTCCACTTTAAATTCCTCTATATGCCTTTCATCAATATACCTGCCTCCACCACAGGCCCAGATAGTGCATCCCACACACCAACCACCTTCCTCTAATATCTCCCTTGAATTTCCCACCCATTACCTAAAGCCATGCCCTCTTGAACAGGGGTGCCCTGGGAAGGAGGTGCAGGCTGTTCACTCTTCATCATGTCACCTTTCATTCTCTTTCTCTCCAAAAAGTAAAGCTCTAGCTCCCTTAATCTCTGTTTATAATGCATAGTCTCTAAACCAGGTATCATCCTGGTAAATCTCATCTGCACAGTTTACAATGCTTCCACATCTTTCCTATAATGAGGGGACCAGAACTGGACACAGTACTCCAAGTGTGGTGTTACGAGCCCAGAGGGCCCCAAAACCTAGCAGCAATAGATATTCACCACGACAAATGGTTACTTAAACAAAAGTTGCTTTTAATTATCTGTAAACATGAAAATAGAAACAAACTTTAACTTATCTCTATTGATTTACTTAATCTAACTTTACCCCCTTCTAATTCTAAGCACACGTGTATGTAATGTGTGTGTAAGTTCATAAAAGTTCTTTGGTTCACAGTCCAATCTCACTTTTCATTCCTTCAAGTTTACTGGTTGCAGGAAATTCTTATACTGTGAACAGAATTTAACATGTATAAAGTTCACCAGGCTTTGGTGCTTGAAAGGTAAATGGTTACCATTCCGGAAGGTTCTTGTTGGTTTTCAGAGAGAGATTTGTTGTTCCTTTTTAATCAGCCACTTCAGTGTCTTGCTGATGAAACTTGCCCCTTTCAAGGTTCTCCAGATGATAACCTCTTTTTTTCAGGTCATCACAGACTTCCTTTTTGTTTCTCTTATTCCAAATGAAACATTAGACAGCCAGTCCTCTCCTCTTACATGAACCTCAAGGGTTTGACCAGGCTGTCTTACAAATGGGCTTGCCAGTTGGTCCTGTTCCAGTCTGCTGGCTATAACACTGTACAAGTGATCTCTGTGTGTGTGTGTGTATGTCTTTCTCTCTCTCTCTGACTCTGAGAGAAAGCCTGTTTAACTCTCTTTGCTTGAAAAACCACATGACCCTCTCAGAATAGCAAGTTCTCTTCCAGACAGCAGCAGCTCAAGCATGCTCTTTCATCTGTTGCCTTTTGCAAACAATAATCCATGAGTGAAATCTCTTGAGCACTCTCCAAAAGCTCTTGCAAAAGCTCTGGAGCCATTACGCCTACCATGGGGCAGAGTTCCAGTATTTTAAATAAGATCTGTCTTAAAGTGTTTGTATGTGACCTACTCTAACAAACCTTTCCCAATTTATCTCCCAAAAACATATCTATATATATCTATATACTCTGTCACAATGGTCTAACCAGAGTTTTGTAGTGATCCATCATTACCTCGTTGCTCTTAAACTCAATCCCTTGACTTATGAAAGCTAATAAGCTTTGGATAAATATTGTATTTATTATCTTCAGCGTAAAAATATTCAAGTATTAATATTCAATACAAAACTAGTAATTTATTTAAATATAACATAAAATAAATGTAGAATAATCTAAACTACTATCCAAAGTTTCTCACCAAGATCAGCACAATTATCATTCGATCTTGATAATCCTTTCAGTCACTATTTAACTCCATGCATAGTTATTTTTTACTTCCTCTTTCTCTAAATATTTCCAATCCTATTAATATTTCTGAGAAATAATGATTACAGGCATTGGATAAACGAGCTGCAGTTCCAACTGCTTATGGCTGGGAGACAGCGACGCACAGTTTGAGTGGGAGAGTTGGAGAGAAAATTCAATAGGGGAAGGTAAAGACCTGTGAGGTCAGTTCAGCTCCAAAAAAATTTCAGATAAATGAGGATTTCTGATTTGTTTCCAATATCCTCATTTATCCGATTTTTTAAAAAAAATGGATAAATGAGGATTTTGGAGAATCTGATTTCAGATAATTGGAGTTGTACTGTATAGGTATTTGGACAGCCATGGGCTGATTAAGGACAGTCAGCATGGCTTTGTGTGTGGTAGGTCGTGTTTAACAAATCTTGTAGAGTTTTTCGGGGAGGTTACCAAAAAGGTAGATGAAGGAAAGTCTGTGCATTTTGTCTACATGGAATTTAGAAAGGCCTTTGACAATGCCCCACATGGGAGGTTAGTTCAGAAGGTTAAGACACTAGATATCTATGGAGAGGTTGTAAACTGTAATCAAAATTGGCTGTGTGGGAGAAAACATAAAGTGGTAGTGGATAGTTATTTCTCAGACTGGAGGCCTGTGACTAATAATATGCCTCAGGGATCTGTATCGGTACCATTGTTGTTTGTTGTCTATATCAATTATCTGGATTATAAGGTCTCATCAGCTGATGACACAAAGATAGTAGGTGCCTTGGATGACAAGGAAGATTTTCAAAGTTTGCAGAACGATCTGATCCATCTGGGAGAATGGGGGAAAAAAATGGCAGATAGAGTTAAATGCAGATAAGTGTAAGGTGATGCATTTTGGAAGGGCAAACCAAGATAGGGCAAACTTAGTAAATCGTAGGGCACTGAGGAGTGAGGAGGAGCAAAGAGATCTGGGAATACAGATACATTATTCCCTGAAGGTGACATTGCAAGTGGACAGGGTTGTAAAGAAAGCTTTTTGTCATCTTAACCTTTATAAATCAAAGTATTGAGTATAAGAGTTGGGATGTAATTTAAAACAATAGTGAGGCCAAATTTGGAATATTGTGTGCCATTCTTGGCGCCTAATTACAGGAAGGAGATCAATAAGATAGGAAGAGTGCAGAGAAGATTTACTAGGATCTGGCTGGGTGTTCAGGAGTTGAGATACAGGGAAAGGAGATGGTTAAGTCTTTATTCCTTGGAGTGAAGAAGAATGAGGGGATATTTGATAGAGCATTACAAGATTATGAAAGGTATAGACAGAGTATATGCGAGTAGGCTTTTTCCACTTAGTGGGGGAGATAAATACTAGAGGTCATAGTTTTAAGCTGAAAAGGGAAAAGTTTAGGGAGAACATTAGGGGAAAATTCTTCACTCAGAGACTGGTGGAAGTGTGGGATGGGCTGCCATCTGATGTGGTGAATGCAGACTCAATCTTGAGTTTTAAGAATAGATTGGATGGGAGAGGACTGGAGGATTATGGAGCGGGAGCAGGTTATTGGGACTAGTGGAATAATGGTCAGCACAGACCAGAAGGGATGAATGGCCTATTTTCTATGCTGTAGCGTTCTATGCTTTCTATCAACCTCTGTCTTAAATACACCCAATAACTTGCCCTTCACAGTCACCTGCTGCAACAAATTCCACAGTTTCACCAACCTCTGGCTAAGTGGACGCCCTTCAATCCTAAAGTTATGTCCTCCTGTCCTAGATTCTCCCACCATGGGAAACAACCTTTGTCCATGCTTTCAATATACAAAATATTTAAATGGAATTCCCCCTCTTTCTGTATTGGGTTCCTTGCTGTTTGTCATTTACATTAATGATCTGGATGATGGGGTGGTAAATTGGATTAGTAAATATGTGGATGATACTAAAATAGGTGGAGTTGTGGATAATGAAGAAAGTTTTCAAACATTGCAGAAGGATTTGGATGGCTTAGAAGAGTGGGCTGAAAGATGGCAGATCGAGTTTAATGCTGAAAAGTGTGAAGTGCTTCATTTTGGAAGGAATAATCAAAACAGGACATGCATAGTAAATGGGAAGGCATTGAAGAATGCAATAGAGCAGGAAGATCTAGGAATAATGGTTCATCGTTCCCTGAAGGTAGAATCTCATGTGGATAGAGTGGTGAAGAAGGCTTTTAGTACCTGGGTTTCAGAAACTAGCTTGCAAAGTAAGATTGAACAGATTAGGTCTTTATTCCTTGGAGCGTAGAAGGTTGAGGGTTGATTTGATAGATGTATTTAAGATCATGAGGAGGATAGATAGAGTTGATGTGGATAAGCTTTTTCCCTTGAGGGTAGGAGAGATTGAAACAAGAGGTCATGAGTCAATAGTTAAGGGGCAAAAGTTTAGAAGTAACATGAGGGGGAACTTTTTTACTCAGAGAGTGGTGGCTGAGTGGAATGAGCTTCTGGAAGAAGTAGTGGCGGCAAGGTCCATTTTGTTATTTAAGGAAAAATTGGATAGGTACTTGGATTCCCAGGTCACTTTGCATCTGGGAATTTTCACTTTTCTCCCCATTTTGAAAATAGTTTGTCTGTTTATTTTTTTCTACCAAAGTGCATGACCATACACTTTCTGACATTGTATTTAATTTGGCTCTTCTCTGGTCATTCTTTTAAACTTTAAAGTCCTTCTGCAGCATTCCTGTTTCGTCAATACTACCTGCTCCCTCACCTTCCTTCATATCATCTGCATACTTGGCCACAAAGCCATTCATTGCACAATCTAATCATTAATATACAACATAAAAAGAGGCAACCCCAATACCAAACGCTGTGGAACACCGCTAGCAGCTAGCTGCCAACCAGAATATGATCCCTATATTCTGACTTTCTGCTTCCTGCCTATCAGCCAATGCTCCACCCACTCTACTATGTTTCCTGTTGTACCATGGGCTTTTGTCTTGTTAAGTAGCCTCATGTGCAGCATCTCGACAAAAGCCTTCTAAAAATCCAAATACACAATCCACTGAATCTCCTTTATCTAGCCTGCTTGTAACTTCAAAGATTTTCTCTTAAGGAAATTGTGCTGACTTTGGCCTATTTTGTCACGTGCCCCCAAGTACTCCGTTACCTCATCCTTGACAATTAACTCCAACATCTTCCCAATCACTGACGTCAGGCTAACCAGTTTATAATTTCCTTTCTGCTGGCACCCTCCCTTCCCGAATAGTGGGGTAACATTTGTGATATTCCAGTCACCCAGAACTATACCAGAATCTATTGATCCTGAAAGATCTAAAGCCTTCACAATCTCTATCACTTATCTAAGAAAGGATATGTAGCATTGGAGATTCAAAAGAAATTTGCTAGGCTAACTCCAAGGATGTGAGGATTGTTACATTAAGAGAAGCTAAACAGATTGGGTCTGTATTTTAATAAATTTAGAAGACAAAGGGGTGAAGATATTGGAACATATAAAATCCTTAAGGGACATGATAGAGTGGAGGATGAGATGTTTTCATAAGTGTGAGAATCTCACATGAGGGAACATACTTGTGGGGGTTAGCTTATTAAAAGTACTTAAATGAGAGGTTTTTTTGATAGATGATTGAATGTTATAAGGATCTGTCTCGAAGAAATGTGTGATTATGGACTGACAAAGTTCAGCCATGGTAAGTTTGAATGGCCGGACAGGCTTAAATGGCTGACTGGCCTACTGCCATTCCTATTTTCATATATACAGTGTATATACTGTAATATTATGAAGACATCGTTAATTCCTCAGGAGGTACTCTTGCATTTTCTTAATAGAGCTAAAGAGGTATGTAGATTTTAATAGCCATCTGAATATATAATGCAGTGATAAGTTGAATGATTCGGCTCCGAATCATGGGTCCTCTACCGGCACCACCTACGGCTCCTAGAACGCTTCCACCAGCGTTGTCTCCGCTCCATCCTCAACATCCATTGGAGCGCTCACACCCCTAACGTCGAGGTACTCGAGATGGCAGAGGTCGACAGCATCGAGTCCACGCTGCTGAAGATCCAGCTGCGCTGGATGGGTCACGTCTCCAGAATGGAGGACCATCGCCTTCCCAAGATCGTATTATATGGCGAGCTCTCCACTGGCCACCGTGACAGAGGTGCACCAAAGAAAAGGTACAAGGACTGCCTAAAGAAATCTCTTGGTGCCTGCCACATTGACCACCGCCAGTGGGCTGATAACGCCTCAAACCGTGCATCTTGGCGCCTCACAGTTTGGCGGGCAGCAGCCTCCTTTGAAGAAGACCGCAGAGCCCACCTCACTGACAAAAGGCAAAGGAGGAAAAACCCAACACCCAACCCCAACCAACCAATTTTCCCTTGCAACCGCTGCAATCGTGTCTGCCTGTCCCGCATCGGACTGGTCAACCACAAACGAGCCTGCAGCTGACGTGGACTTTTTACCCCCTCCATAAATCTTCGTCCGCGAAGCCAAGCCAAAGAAGAAGAAGAAAAAAGAAAAGAAAAGATGAAGACATCGTTAATTCCTCAGGAGGTACTCTTGCATTTTCTTAATAGAGCTAAAGAGGTATGTAGATTTTAATAGCCATCTGAATATATAATGCAGTGATAAGTTGAATGAACATGCTTTTACTCTTCAATCACTATGGTGTTGCTCATAGAATCAAAAGCAAAGATACATTTCTAAAAAAGAAAAATTAGGGATAGGGACCTGCAAAAAGATTTCAGTCATTTTAAAATCATATATTGTTTCCTCTGTTGTTATAATTTTCATAATTCATAATTTAGTAGGAAGTGAAAGTGGATAGCTGAAGTTTAGTTCAAAGCACTGAGAAATTCAAAGTCAGGTACTGCAACACCACCTTCAGGAAGAAATTGTCAGTGCAAACAAGTTCTCTATAGTTTCTATGATAAATTCTTGTATCCACATTTATAATGGAATGGGGCAGCATGGAGAGTGTAGAGGTTAGCACAATACTGTTACAGTATTGTTACAGCGATTGGGACCAGCAATCATTTCAAATGCTGTCTGTTCTCCTCGTATCTGCATGGGTTTCCTCCAGGTGTTCTGGTTTCCTCCCACTGTTCAAAAAAATGTACAGTACTGGGGGTGGAGGTCAATTGGGTGTAAATAGGCAGCATGGGGTTGTGGGCCAAAAAAACCCTGTTACTGTACTGTATGTCTAAATTAAAGTTAATGCATCATTGAAAAGAACATAACAGGAAATATTATTTTGAGGACAGGAAGGTTTCCAGCATAGTTTTACAAGCTAATTTTTTGCCGTAATATGATGGAACAATGAACTCAAATGGGATTGTAGAATGACAGGATTAGGGTTATAGTCTGCTAAATGAGAAAAGGATATGCTTTAGTTGTCTTCTATTGTCATTGCATAGTGAGCTCTTTGAAGTTTTCATTCAAAGTTGCTGTCATTATGGTAATGTTTTGAGACTGGTTGAAGACGGTAATGGAGAGGATCATGTGATGGCCGATCCACATGAAAATTATAGCTCTCATGACAAAGGATGTGCTGACATCCTTGTAGTCTCTTGTTTGGTCATAAACATGATTTATCAGATATCAGATACCATGAATCAGATGTTTGCTATGAGATTTTTTTTGTGTATATCTCTCGCATTAATTAGGATGTTATTTTGACATGATTGCAGTCCATTCATTGGAATGACCGTTTTTGATGGCATATAAGAACCAATTTTTTTCACCCAGAAAATGGCTCAAAAATACTACTCAGGTCTTATAGGTGAAGTTGAAATTAGGGTGATAATGCAAACAGTGATCATTGTCGCTGCATGGCTCACCAGCATCACTGGCATTCATTATTGGGAGCAGGTGGTGGGCTGTCGGGGGGAGCAGGGTGGGGGTTGGTGGTGGACTGTCGGGATACCCTCCTGGTGGCCCACTATTGGTCCCCGCACTGATCCCACTGCCCTGCTTCCCCCACAACAGTGCTACCAGCCACCACACCAATCCCACTGCCCCAGTCCCTCCTGACAACCCACTACCAGCCTCTCACACCAATTCCACCAGCCTCACACCAACTCCATCTCCCTGCACCCCACAACAGCCCACCACCTTTCTCAACACTGATCCCACTGCCATGCTCTCCCCCCGACAGTCCGCCACCAATCCCCACACTGATCCCACAGTCCCACCCCTCCTGGGAGAGAGTGGGGCAGTGGGACCAGCATGGGGACTGACAGTGGGACCAGCACGGGGACTGACAACGGCAGTTTGTTTTTATGGAATGTTTTCTGCTATAGCTAAGCCATTTTTGTTTTTTCTTGTAAATTACAGCAGCATTATTTTTAAAATATTTCCTGTGGACTCAGTTACATGTTTTGTTTAAGTTTTTTCTGCTATACTGTAGCTACACATTTTAATAACACTAAATCCTTACCTGTAAATTCACTAAAAAAAATCTTAATATTCTCTGTTGAAATGGAGGGGTTGGGGAGAGCTCTTATATGCCATAAAATATGGGTAACTTTCTCTATTTCTGCCTTGATAATTATAATTACAGCTTTTCAGAGAATTGCATCTGCTCTGATTCCACCATTAAAGCCAGACCCGAAACGTCATTAATACATCATTACCTCTTATGAATGCTATGAGACCTGAGTTCCTCCAGCATTTTTGTGTTCATACCAACATTAAAGATACTCAGGAGGATCAGTTTGTTTCCCCCTAGTCTAGGGTGTGTTCAAGGTCAGAAAATAAGTCCTTGGGGTTTTCTATAACTATCAGGGTATGAACATGTGGACTGATGCTGGTTCCACATTAAAGTGATGAGAATTTCACTTATCCCGCAAGAGGAATCACTCAAATACTGTACTAGCTCATTCTACATTGCAAACACACCCATGAGCACTCTTCAAGAGCATTCACACACACACACACACACACACACACACACACACACACACACACACACACACACAGAGACTAATACATATTTAAGCATACGCAGACTTACACCCATGTAGTGGCTCCTCAAGCACGTGCCCACTTCCTCCTCCTCACTCCACTCACCCACCCTCGACTCCTTTCCCTCTCCCTTTTCCATGTCCTGAAATCTCTTCTTTTTAGTGCCATGCAACACCTAAGTTCCTGTCTAAAGACTCAAGAATCTCATCCTAGACAGGATCAAATCACTTTTCTCAAATTTTAGATTTATTGTCAGAGTACATACGTGACATTAAATACAACCATGAGATTATTTTTCCTGTGAGCGAGGCAGAATTACAACTTATTGGCAGTGCCTAAAACATGTAAACAAAATGAATGACTAAATACAGAGATAGAAAAAAAATCAAAAATAAAGTGCAAAAATAAGAGTCCTTAAATGTCCCTGATTGAGTTTGTTGTGGGGGTGGAGGGGTTAGCAGCTGTTCCTGAACCTGGTGGTGTGAGTCTTGTGGCACTGAGACCTCCTTCCTGATAGTAGCAATGAGAACAGAGCTTGAGCAGGGTAGTGTGGATCCTTGATGATTGATGCTGCTCTCGACGGCAGTGTCCCTGTAGATTGTAGCAGCTATATGTTACACGGCATACACACAATCAAAAGAATACACTTACTCATTCTTCAGTATAAAATGGAGTCGACCTTTATTCTTCTCAACTCTTTCTTCATCCGATGCAACCCCCCACCCCCACCAACCTTTTTTATTAGCTCTCCGCCACACATAATCTCAATGCTCTTAATCTCCTCCTCCTGCATCCACAATCCATCACAGTGTATGCAAACCTCTCCTCATTCTGACCCATGAATGTGTTTTATTGCTCTCACGCGTTGCCCCAGATTTGTCACCTGCGGTGACCGGCACTGATCCCGATGCAGCTAAGTACACGACCGTGACAAGGTATTCTCAATGGTGGGGTACCTGTGATGACCTGAGCTGTGACTTCTACTGTTTTCAGGGCTTTCTGCTCAGGTATATTAGTGTCACCACACTAGTGTCACCACATTGACCGTGATGCAGCTGGTCAGCACACTTTCCACCACACATCTGTAGAAATTTGCCAGGGTTTCTGCCGTCGTACCAAATCTCCACAAACTCATGAGGAAGTAGAGATGCTGAGTATTTGCTTCACGATGCCATTTGTGTGTTGGGTCCAGGAAAGATCCTCCAAGACAGTGACTCCCAAGAACTTAAATTTGCTTATCCTCTGCACCTCTGATTTCCCAATGATCACTGGATCATATACCTCTGGCTTTTAATTCCTGAAGTCAACAATCAGCTCCTTGGTTTTGGTGAAATTGAGTGCGAGGTTGTTGTTGGTCCATCAGTCAGCCAAGTTTTCAATTTCCTTCCTGTAAGCTGACTCATCACCCCCTTTTCATAAAACACACTGCCATGGTCTCGTCAGTGAATTTATAGATGGTGTTGTTGTTGTACTAAGCCACACAGTCATAGGTGTACAGCTATTTTATTAAATGCTGGGGGCTGCATTTAATAAAATAGTTTTGAATTCAACATATCTAGTTTTTTATGGTGCTATGTGTAATAGCTTGCCTTTTGGAATCTTAAAGCAACAGTATTCCTTTTACAGCCCAATTTTCTGGTTTTACAGTGAGGCCATGCACATTTTATGCAGACTGTCAAATCCATTGATTGATCATTTCATTTGGTCTCTCTTTATCCTTTTATCAGTGTGAAAAACCAATTTAAAGTGACTTTGTTTCCATCCTAACTTTTTTAAATATCCTAATATCTTTTTCATCACTGCTATTGAATATCAGTGAAATGACGTAGAACCATAAAGCACAGAAAAAAGTCCCTGTGGCCCTTCTAGCCTGTGCCAACCATTTTTTTGTCTAGTCCCCCCACTGACCTGAACAAAGTCCATAGCCTTGCATACCTTTACAAATCATGTACCTATTCAAATTTTTCATAAATGTTAAAATTGAGACCGCATTTACCACTTCAGCTGGCAGCTCGTTCCACACTCCCGCCACTCTCTATGTGAAGAAGTTCCCCCTCACATTCCTTCCAAACTTTCCCCCTTTCACTCTTAAACCAAGACCTCTGGTTTGTTTCTCACCTGCCCTCAGCTGAAAAACCCTATCTATCTGTCTATTCCCCTCATAATTTTAAATACCTCCATCAAATTTCCTTTCATTCTTCTTCGCTCCAGAGAACAAAGTCCTAAACTGTTTAACCTTTCTCTGTAACTCAATTCCTGAAGTCTGGACAACATCCTAGCAAATTTTCTCTGCACTATTTCTATCTTATTGATATCTTTCCTTGTTAGGTGACCAAAACTGCACACAAAACTCCAAATTTGACCTCACCAATGTCTTGTACAACTTTACCATAACATCCCATCTCCAATACTCAATACTTTGATTTATGAAGGCCAATATGCCAAAAACTCTCTTTACAACCCTATCCACCTGTGATGCCACTTTCAGGGAATTATGTACCTGTATTCTCAGGTCCCTCTGTTCTATAGCACTCCTCAGTGCCTTACCATTTACTGTGTATGTCCTTTCTTGGTTTGTCCTTTCAAGATGAAAGACTTCACACTTGTTTGCATTAAATTCCATCTGCCATTAACAGCCCATTTTTCCAGATCCTTCAGCAAGCTTTGAAAACCGTCCAGCCATTGTCGAATCCAGTTCACTACTTCACCAAGAATACCCAGCGTCTGAACTTTTCTGACTAACCTCCCATGAGGGACCTTGTCAAAGTCCACGTAGACAACATTCACAGACTTTCCTTCATCAACTTACCTGGTAACCTCCTTGAAAAGTCCATAAGATTGGTTAAACATGACCTACCATGCACAAAGCCATGTTGACTATCCTTAATCAGTTCTGGCTATCCAAATAATTGTATATCTGATCTCTAAGAACACCTTCCAATAATTTACCTACTACTGACATCAGGCTCACTGGCCTATAATTTCCAGGGTTACTTTTGGAACCTTTTTAAAAAAATCCTCTGGCACCACACCCATGGCTAAGAACATTTTAAATATTTCGCCAGAGCCCCTGCAATTTATACACTAGCCTCCCTCAAGGCCTGAGGAAATATCTTGTCAGGCCCTTGGGATTTATCTACCCTTATTTGTTTTAAGACAGCAAGCACCTCCTCCTCTTTAACCTGTAGAGTTCTATGACCTCACTGCTTGTTTTCCTTACTTCCTATGACTCTGTGCCCATTTCCTGAGTGAATACTTATGATAAAAAAAACATTTTAAGATCTCCCCATCTCTTTTGGCTCCATACAAAACCGACCACTCTGATCTTCAGGGGGACCAATTTTGTCCCTTACAATCCCTTTTCTCTTAATATACCTGGAGAAACACTTGAGATTTTCCCTCACACTGTCTGCCAAAGCAACCTCATGTCTTCCTTTAGGCTTCCTGATTTCTTTCATAAAAAAAATAAATAAAGGAGCTTGCACCTTCATTATTGAAGCTTGAGATTGAATGCATATTACAAAACAAATCTTAGTACTACTAAAGCACATTTAATAATTTCCAAAGGAAAAATGAAGCAATAGCATGAATATGCTGCCATCTGCTGTACCTTTAATAGAATTAATCTTTTTGAGAGCACATTTAATAAAAAGATATCTATATTCTCACAAAGGAATTTTTTAAATTTCAGCATGACCACCAGGGTTTCCTGGCAAGAAATTACAAATGAGAAATGTCGCCTCTAAATGTCTGCACTTTGATTAACCTTTTGACTAATGTGTCCTAATCTCTCAGTTAGTTCTTGGCTAAGTTATAGTTAAGGCAAGATAATATTGCATTGAAAATTTTATCTCCAGGTTCCAGATTCAAATCAAGCATGGTATCCATTAGATACTGTATTCTGCCTATTTGAAGAATCATTGCTCAATAACATACATAAGTTTAGACCACATATTAGCACAATATGCCACAGAGCTTTGGAATTCATCATAATATTCTTTTGGAACATGACATTCTTGAACACATTATTTGCTCTTAATGAAATGAAGTACCGTATTTGACGGCAGATAAGACCCCCCCCACCTTTTCCCCCAAAATTGTCCTAAAACCCCCTCCCCCGGTTTTATATGTGAAGGTGACATCTTAGAACTGCCATTTTGGGTATTGCAGTGGAGGCTTTTCTCTGCAAGATGGCGACTAGAGTAAAGCGCTCAAGTTAAACTATTGCATGCAAGCTAAAAGTTGTAATATATGCTAAAGAGCACGGTTATAGAGCGGCAGCTCAAGTTTTTGGTTTAATTGAACGTGCATGGAGAAAAAAAAAATGGCTAGAGGCTGCTAAAAAAAGTAAATGTAACCTTCATTGTCCAGGCGCACGTTGGCCATAGCTTGAGGAGGAGTTAAAAAAAAACAGATGAAAATGAAAGAGAATCATGGAAATGCATTTTACTAAGATGATAATGCATGAAGCCAGGAGATTCTTTGGCTTGGCTTCGCGGACGAAGATTTATGGAGGGGTAAATGTCCATTTAGGAGAATAACAAAAGCATAAGGATTTTGCAGTAACAGAAGGTTGGTGTTACTGGTTCATGAAATGGCATGGTTTATCAATGTGTACAAAAACATGCATTGCACAGAAAATGCGAGCTGATTATAAAGACAAAATATTAGAATTTCTTAAGTTTGTAATAAATGCATGAAAAAGAACTTGTCTTGAACTGAGCCAAATAGGGATATGGATGAAGTTCCAGTAACATTTGATGTACCATCCAACAAAACTGTGAGTGTTAAAGGAGCCAAAACCATTGTAGTAAAAACCACTGGTCATGAAAAGACGCACTTTACAGTCATTCTGGCCTTGTTGTGCTGATGGCATAAAACTGCCACCATTTGTACTATTTCAAAGAAAGAATCACCCCAAAGAAAAAAATTCCACACAGTGTGTTTGTTTACGTTCATCCAAAAAGCTGGATGGACGAAGCTGGCATTAAATTATGGTTTCAGGAAATATGGCAAAGGTGTCCCGGTGAACTCTTAAAAAAAATCTACACTTCTGGTCTAGGATCAGTTCAGGGCACACTACACTGAAGCTGTTAAAAAAAAAGCAGGAGAACTGAAAAGCCAGATGGCTGTTATTCCTGGTAGTCTTACGGGTCAACTGCAGCCTTTAGATGAGTGTATAAACAAGCTGTTTAAAAATAGCATGAGGGAATAATGGAACAAATGGATGGGACCGTGAACTACATGAGCAAGAAAAGTGAAACGTCCCACTATTACATGGGTGTGTGAGTGGGTGAAGACTTCCTGGGGAACTGTAAGAGCTGGAATTATTGTTAAGGGCTTTTAAGAAGTGTGGAATTAGTAATGCCTTTGATGCGCTGAGGAGGAGGCACTATTTGAAGACAGTGATACCAGCAGTAGTGATGATGTTGAGCTTTTCGACTTTGATGTGATAATACTGATGAATATTCAGGCATTGAAGATGATTAAAGACTTTGCCACAGAACACTGAAGTTTTATTGTGTTTTTATTTATGATAGCTACTTGTTTTGATGTTGTCTTATAAAAGGTTTTCTCTTGTTAATATTATTAAAACGATTTTTACCAACGTCCTAGTTTCATGTTCATTCTAAGTTTTATCTGTTAATACACTAAAACGGATTTTTCCTAAAATTTCCTGCTAAAATGGGGTAGGGGGGCAGCATTTTTTTTTAATGCCAGTGGATTCTATATACCGTCAAATGTGGTATAAGTTCTAATTTGAACTAGGGTTTGAGAACTGTGTTGGTCCAGGGATACTTTACAAGTTTGCATGGCCACGTTCCTCTTTGCTATATCCTACAATAAATACATCTAACCAAAGAAGAAAAGGAGAAATCAAAAAGCAAGTAAATGCAGAGGCTGTAAATATGACATAAAAACAGAATACTGAAACAATAGCCTTTACTTCCATGTGGGGGAAGTACTTATATAGCAATAACACTCACATCATGCTCGTTGGAAGCTGGTTAATCACTGATAATCACATCTCTCAATAAATCATTGATAATTGCAACTCCTGATTGTGATGGGAAGATTAAACAGATGATACTTGCCACACCCTCTGCATGTGCATGCCAGAAGTACTCCCTCCCTTTATGGTACACACCTCACAACTGGTTCGCCAGCATCGCCCACTGTTCACAACCTGGATTGGACCCCTCACAATTGGACTTCCAGCATCACTGTGACTTGCAACCTGGAGTCCAGCTCAGGGATTCTCCCAAGGGGAAAAGAGATTGAGTTGGTCCACATAATGGGCTTTATATGGCAGCCAGCAGCGGGGTCGGGCAGGGGAGAGGAGGCGGGCAGGGGGGAGGGGACCAGTGCAAGTGTGGCCATGTGACCTAACATGTAGGGAGAATCAATTGCTGCATGTGGACCTAACTTTTTTCAAAGGTGAGGTGACTTCTGACCTGTTTCCCATTGAAGATATCAGGTGACCTTCTGGAAACAACAGTGTGGAAGGACAGAAGGACCTTGGCTTCCTAATCCATAGCTCTCTCAGCTTGCTGTGCAGGTTGATAGGGTAGTTAAAAATGCTTATGGTATGCTGGCCTTCATTAGTCATGCGATTGAGTTCAACAGTCATGTGATAATATTGCAGCTCTATAAAACTTTAGTGAGACCATATTGGGAATGTTCAGTTCTGGTTGCCTCATTACAGGAAGCACGTGGAAGCCATCGAAAAGGTGTAGAGGAGATTTACCAGGATGATGCCTGGATTGGAGAATGTGTCTTTGGAGCCAAGAATGATGAGAGGTGACTTAATAGAGATCTTCAAGATTATGAGAAGCATTGACAGGGTGGAATGGAAGCACATTTTTTTCCTGGGGTGCACAATGTGAGGGGAGGAAAGTGTAGGAGAGATATCAGGGGTGTTTTTTTTTGCACAGACACTAGTGGACCCCTGGAATGCATTGCCAGGGTTAGTGATAGAGGGGACTTTTGAAAGACTCTTGGGCAGGCACTTAGAGGTTTATGGGTGTGAGGTAGTGAAGATTTAGTTTGGGAACAGTGAAAGAATAAAAGTCAGGCCTGAGCCCTAATAAAACTTAGAGCTTAACCTGACTACACTACATGTGTATGTCTTCTTTTGAATAGCGCTCGGCTACACAGGCTTTATTCAATACACCTTGATCTTCTTTGATACCTTCTCAAAATATTCTATTAATTTAATCAGACATGACCTTTCTGTGATAAATCAACTGTCTTTGATTAAAGTAAGTATTTCTAAATGATGATTTATTTAATTCCTTTCAATAATTTCCCACCATTGCTGTTAAGCTGACTGGCATGTAATTACTATGCCATTTCATGTCAGGCCTTTGCCTTGAGGCCAGTTACTGGAGCGGATGAAAAACTAAGAACTTACCTTTCAGACAGCAACCCTAAAAGGCTGCTCCAGCATCTCATTCATATCCAGAGGCACCTTGTAGCACATTCTGCAGCCGATGGAGGCAGGGCGACTGGTGCCGTAGCACCACCCATCATAAATACGTGGCAGAGCAATTGCTGTATTCCCTACCCATAATCCCTCAGGCGCTGGAACTGCTCTGTAGTTCCCAGAACAGTTCCAGCTGCCTGTGGGATTATGGGTAGGGAAGACAGCCATTGCTCTTCCGCATTTTGAGCCACAGAGAGTGGCCCTGAAGGCCAAATTGCCCAGTGTGGCTGACAGCTCCTACTGGCCCCTGCTGCCCCAATGGCCCCCACTGACAGCTCCCGCTGCCCCACTGCCCCGTCTTAGAGGGAGAGTAGTGAGTGGGGAGATGGGTCGCAGGCTGACGGCATCATCAGCCTGCCCCTAACCAGCTGCTTGTAGCGGCTGTACATTCAGGTCTAGTGGCGGAGCACAGCCCTCTGCCAATTATCCTTCCCTGAGAAGGGTTGGAATCGGCACCTCGGAGCCGGCCATGGTGCATTCAGGAAGGTACGTCTTTAGACTCAAGAGTGAAGAACCTTCACCTTTACAAACGAGTGTTTGGTCTACCTGAAAGTGCCTACTGAGTTTATCCCTTTTCCCCCTTTTCAGCAATATTCTTGTCCTCTGGCAGCATACCTGTATTCAAAGAGGTTCAAATGTGTGAACACACATTCACTGTCTTTCACTGTCTTCCACAATGCTAATTTTAGCCACAAAGGCACATGAATATTCCCTCACTTAAAATAGCTGGCAGTTAGAATTAGATTGCAAGCCATTTGATCTACAAGCAGGTAGAGAGATGGCAATACATTTTGTCAAGGACATTGGATATAAAATAATGAATATAAAAGTAACAATTACAAATAGAAAGTGAAGGAAATCCTCAGTAGGTCAGGGAGCATCTGTGGAAAGTGAAAGAGTTATCAATCCAGGTTCTGGTCCCTTCATCACTGAGAAAGAGAGAAACAAGTTAGTTTAGGAGGTGGAGAAGGTAGAGAAGAGAAATGGGGACATTGGATAACCTAATGTGGGAATTAAGAAGTGGTTAAAATCAGATTAATCTTCTTTGTTTTTGTAATGAATTACTAATGAAAGGCTGTGGGCATTGCCCAGCAGGCCAGACCACAACAAAAAGAGAAAAAAGTGAAAAAAGAAAAATGCTGAGCCATAATGATGCAGGCAAAAATGTTCAGTTATAGGCAAACAGAAAAAAATAAGTCACCAAACGTTAGAACATTCAAAATTGAATCATGCAGGCTGCAATGTGGGAGAAGAGGAGTTGTTCCTTAGCTTGTGTTGGGTTTGATGAACACAGTGCAGGAGGCCACCAATAGAAGGGTCACAGTGGAAATGGAATTGTGAATTCAAGAGGCAGGCAACTGGAAGCTCATGGTCACTCTGGCAGATTGTTTCAAATACACTGCAATCACCCCAATCTGCAGTTGTGTTCTCCAGTGGAAAGGAGACCAAATAATGAACACCCAATACAAACCATGAGATTTGATATGCAAATGAATCACTGCTTCACCTGGAAGAACTGTTTGGTTTCTGGATGGTGAGAAGGGAAGACTTGAAGAATGGGCCAGAGATTTCCGAACAGAATGCTAAAAGGAGACAGGAGATGATGTGTGTCTGGTGGTGGAATCTTGTTGGAGAAAATATATAGAAGCAAGCTCTGCTGAAATATTAAAAGAATGCAGTTTCCCCTCTAGGCCTCTACAAATTCTTGTACTTGATTGCTCAACTGCATCAGCCTTGGTGTGCTCCATATGTTGCTCTAGGTCAGGAACTCTTTTATTTGGTTTATTTACTTTATTTGGTGTTTCCTTACACCACATGTAACTGCAGAGTCTCTTCCCTTATGATTCAGTATTTGATTCTCAGCCAATTTGGTCCCTTCCTGAAGGGAAGTCTGCTTGTTTTCTTTCATTCTTAACTTCAAAATTAGTTCATAATAATACCTGAAAATGCTGAAATGCTTATTAAACTGGCCTACAATCATGCATAAGGAAACAGAGTTATTATTTCAAAGACCCTTCAGAACTTCCATCTTGTTTAAATGAAAAAAAAAATTGACCCTTGCTGAAGTTTAACGAGCTTGTTTCTTTGCCTTCTCAATTCTGAGGAAGGGTTCCATCTGAAACATTAACTTTGTTTCTCCTTCCATAGATGCAGCCTGATAAGATGAAGAATTTAAGTATTCTCTCTTTTAATTTCAGTTCTCCAGCATCAGCCCTTTCTGAAAGAGTTTTCAAATTTGTTCTTTCAGTTTTCACATATTGATAGGCCCAGTCAGTATTCATCTGTGTTCACAGATTGTTGATTAGCATCGCCAGTTTCATGTTGATCAAGTATCACCATTGCTATTTGAAGTGTACTGCCTGATGAAATACTGATTTACAAAAAGTAATTAGGTGACTTCAAGAAAGGGAAAATTCCAGAGGCATTGGAAGATTTAGAAAGAAATGGGATTAATTAGGTAACTCTATCAAAATACCAGCACAGGAATCTTGGGAAAAATTCCCTCAATTTTTTTGTAATACCTATATGATTCCATGACCAATATATTCCAATAGTCCCCATAGTCATGGTTGCTTTGGTTGATATTGGATCCAACCGACCTGCTAATCTGCAGGTGTACAATTCCAAAGGCAACCACCAGTATTCAGCTGCTTCCATACAAATACGTTTACATTATATGATGTCTAATGATGGAACCAAGTCATATTTGAGGACCCAAGCATTGTTTTGGATCTTGTGTAGGATCAGAGACTCATTCATTTCACCGGGAAATCCCAGCCTGAAGATTAGGAGGGAAAAGGTCCAGGCTGAGAATCCTCTTTACTATTGTTTAGGTAGATTAGTATTACATTTTATTTGGAGTTTTAATTTTTTTTTAGAACAATATGCAAGTTACACATAAGAAGAATTTTTTAAAATTTCCAATGATTTTAACAGTTCATTGATTTTAAGATTAAAATTCTTTCCAGATTTGCTTCTAGTCAAAGGCTGCTCAGACATCCTGGGGACAGGGCCTCAGGACTATACCACTTGACATATGTTCAGTCTCCACCAGGGTATATGGGGTCATCATGATTAGCCTCCTGCAACTAGCACAAGAGACCCCTCTCAGCACCGCTACTAACCCCCCCACTCCGCTCAGTGCTGCCATTAACTGCCCCCCCCCATACCACTCAGCACTGCCACTAATCCCCCCAACCTTGCTCAACACCACCACTAACCCTCCCATCCCACTCAGTGCTGCCACTACACCCCCACGGCGTCACCACTACCCCCCCCCCCCCCCGCCGACCACAGTGCCATTGTATGGGGGGAAGTACATTTGGGATGTGGCCTGGAGGCCAAGGGTGCATCAGCCCGATAAAGTTTGGGAACCACTGTTGTAGACAATGGGAATTCCTAGTAGCAGTCTGAATTCACATGATCCAACTAATTGCCGATACCCATTGTATGAAATGATAAATACTACCTGTAAAGTGAAAGAACCTTCGCAGTGATATTATAAACTCATTGAGACAACACCAACCTCATTTTGGGATTCAGATGTTGCAAGTTTGCTTAAGCTGCATTATAAATTTTTAGGTCTTTGTAATCACCCTGCTTGTAACATGGTACAAAGTCAACTTGAGTATTTAATTACATGTAAGATACTATGGGGAAAAAGGATTTATATAAATCTAAACAAAGATGGGAAAAATATTTAAATATACAAATTCAAGAAGAAATAGGCTCAAAATTATGTCAAGAGAGTGTACAAATATGATTAATGCTAGATATCAAATGGTTCTATACAATTTTCTACATCAATTATATTATACTCCTTATAAAATGAAATGGTCTTAAACCCAATCATTCTGATAAATGTTTTCGATGTAATAAGGAAATAGGGACCTTTTTTTCACATTCACTCTGGTCTTGTGTAAAAGTGGAAGAATTCGGGAAGGATTTGAGTATATTTTCAGGACAAATTATGAAGACAAAAAAACATCTGAGAATATTTGTGCTTGGTAATATATATGAAGCAGATATGAGTATAGCAATAGCGGCAATGAAGAAAATTGTAGCAATAATGTGGAAAACAGAGAATTTTGTAACAACAGATAGATGGAACATTGAAAGGCAAAATTGTACACCATTAGAAAAAAATACTTACAGTTTGAGGAATAAGATTGGGAGCTTTTACAAGATTTGGGAACCGTATGTGGATTTCATGAATAAAAATCCATCCACATCCTCCACATCAACCACTCCTCTCAGTTAGTAATTAATAGGCAGAAAATAATATAACTATGGTAGGAGGGAGGGGGTGGGGAGAAAATGGTTAAAAAAAGTGTATAATTTTGTTGTTATGTTGTTATAAGATATTATTTCTCTTGAGTTTAATGTTTGTATTGATGCAGAGGATAAATAAAATTTTCAAAAAAAACGGTACAGTACATTTCCCACTGCTTGTTATTCTTTTACTAGTCTACAGATGGCAACAGCATACAATTATTTCTCTTTACTGGAGAAAATTAAATTAATCTTATCTCAGACTTGAATCAGTTTTTTTCTCGCATTCTTTTCCTTCCTAGTTTAATAATTTTCCTTTCCCATATACTTCCATCAAAGATTGGCCACAAGGGTAAATATGACAACAATAAAATTGATAAGGAATTTGATAAAGCATTCAAAAATATGAATCTACGAAATGGAGGCAAAATGTTTAATTAACTTGTAAATCAGTTGAGAGGAAACAAAAGATAAGATAGCATTTCCATTAATTTTAGAAACAGTCAGTTAACAAAACCAATTAATTCTGTTGCTTTGTTATTTTCCTTCTTGTGTCTATTTGGATATTTTTTTTACAAGTTATTAGAATCTTTATAGAAGCGAGAACAATAGAGTATGTTCAATAAGAGGAATCATCTACATTAAATGAAACACAAGCATAATTATTGATATTCTGTGGACATTTTATTCTATTTTATGGTGCAAAGCTCCAAATTCCAGTTGGTTTTGTAACCAGTTGTCTTGGTGAATTTCTATTGCTGCTGGGTTTTGGGGTCCTCTAGGCCTGTAACAGCATTTTGGCCAGGAAGATGGTAGGGAGAGGAGGCCTCAGGGCCTGGCATTTTAGTTTAACATTTAGCCCCCTTTTGTGGCCATGTGGTTCAGTCTTCTTTGATGGCCCGTATGTCGGCTGTTTGAATCATCTGCGATCCTCCAGAATTTGCATTCCTGACAATCACTAGGTCTTGCAACTTACTTATAACAATATTAATTACAGGTATGATGGCTTCTGTGGCTGTGAGTTCGAGCAGTCATAATTCTAAACTGGAATATCTGATGATTCTCATCAGAGCTGCAGGCAAAGATTCACCACTGTAAGTCACCATGATAGAATGCAAGATGGAATGGATCATGCAAAAGAATTGTCGGATTTTAGAATAGATGCTCGTGACAATTTACCAGAATTATCTGGACTTGAGCAAATCCCAGTGGATTGGAAGACAGCAAATGTAATTCCACATTTTAAAAATGGAGGGAGACAAAACATAACTAATCATAGGCAAGTTAACTTTACATTTGTAGTTAGAAACATGCTTGAAGAAATCATTAAGGATGAGATTGCAAAAAAATCGGAACAGAAATTCTTTGATCAAGTATCATGGATTCAGGAAGGGCAGATTGTATTCAACTATTTTTCTGGAGTTGTTTGAGAATACAAGTGCAGAGGATAGAAAGGAACAGGTTGATGAGGTATACTTAGATTCCCTGAAGACATTTGATAAGGTGCTGCAAAAAAGACTTTATAAAAGTGTTGATAGAGGAATGGTTAACGAATAGAAGGCAGAGAGTTAGGATAAATGGGCATTTCTCTAATTTGCAATCAATGGTTAGTGGTTTGCCAGTGGCATCGGTGCTGGGCCCACAACTATTAGCAATATGCATAAATTATTTGGAGGATGGGACTGCTAAGTATAGAGTACATAAATTTGCTAATGACACTAAATTGTAGAGTCTGCAGGCTAAATGACAGGCTAAATGAGTAGACATGGGTCTGCTCAAGGGAACAAACTTATGAGCAAGGAGTGTAATGCTAGAGTGCTTGTGATTCTCCTGATCACTAGAGGAAGCCAGAGACTAGTTTGTGGGAGCTTGGGTTGAATTCAAGATGGATGCCTCCCCACAGTCTTCCTAATAAAGTATAGCTAATAAAGTATAGTTATTTTAAAATAACCCAAGTTTCTTTATTAAATAAAAGAAACATCTCATAGCACCAGGAGTGGATGAACACCAGGAATGTGCAGAGTGAAAATCAGTCATTATCAGTAGAGATTTGGAGAATGTCAAGGCTCCTGATATTGTAATTTGGACTGGAAATGTTGACCACAAGTGGAGGTTGTTCAAACAAAGATTCATGTTGTACCTGCAAGCCATTGAACTCGAAAACAAACCTAATGCATGGAAGATTGCACTGCTACTTACTGTGGTGGAACCTCAAGCACTGGAGGTATTCAATGCAATTGTTTTTTCCAAAACAATAGTCTGGGGCAAGTTTGACAAGGTTATAGAGATGTTTGATGAACACTGTTCACCAATTTAAAATGAAACATTTGAGAGGTATGTGTTTCAATTAAGCAAGAACATGCAATTTTGGATCATTGCAAGCTTCAATGATCTGTAGAGATCTCGGGCTCCTAGGCAGGTTCCGTGATGGTGGTGAGGAGATGTCTGGGATCAGAGCAGGGACCTTAGGGTCCTGGGCAGTTTCAGCAGTAATGGTGGGGAGTTTTCTGGGATCAGAGTGGGGACCTTTGGGTCTCGGGCAGGTTCAGCGACAGCAGTGGGGAGGTGCTGGGGATTGGCAAAGGCTGATGCAAATATTCTACTGGGCTGCTTAAAGCCATTTCTCAATTATCTGAAAAATGCAGTTAAACAATACACATCTGGTCCCAAGCATTTTGGATCATCAGAAACATACTGTACTATTATTTAAAAATGTAAAACAATAAGTTATGAAACTTTTGATACAGTGTTTCCAAGTTTATTTATAAAAATATAAAAGAAGTTAAACCTCTATTTTCAAAATGTTAAAAAATTCTGTCAGAATATTATATATTTTGCACTTTACAGTACTAGGCATAAATATATTTCATACATTAGTTTCAAAATGACAAATTCATTTTTTAAACATTATAACAATTTTCAATGGTTTTATCCTTCCTTGGCAGTTTCTTGAGAAACAGGCTGTTAATTTTGGATATTAAACAATGCCTCTGAAAGAAGGGACACTGGGCCTAATGTCTCTCAGTTATTTTTTGCATCATTCATTACCTCCTTGTGACCAAGATCAGGTGCTCAGTTCAAGTACATAACAAATTATAATAATATTTGTCACAGTTTATTTCAAACCAATACTGAATCTTACGTTAGGAATCTAAATTGGCTTAGAAATATTAAATAGAAACCATTAATAAATCTAATTCATATATAAAGAGATAGCTTCTCATTAGTATTGGTTGTCAACTAGCCATATCAATGAATGAAAAGAAATGGTCAGGGTGATATGACACTTGAATCATTGATAGCATGCACACTAGTAATTCAGTATATAATCTATAATTTCCAGGTTTTAGGTGTGCAGGTTTAACATGATGCCACTGTGGGATTATATCAGAATAAAGTGGGATTTTATACAGCCTGCCTTTCTTCAATTGTATTGGGTTTAACAATGCATATTGATCTCTCCAAAGACATTTTCTTTTGTGCTACAAGATCAAACCAGCAACCACAGAGAAGGCATATCATACAGGGGTAAAGAAGAACAATTATTTTATTAACAAAAATTCACCTTCAAACTTTAATTCAAAATCCCCCCCCCCCTTTTATAACAATGCCCACTGGTTACTATGCAAATTTCTATAACAGTGTAAAACGAATAAATTCCCCAGCCTAAGTATAACATATGTAATTAAAGTCCAAGTTATATTTCCAACCAGCCCACAGAAAAAAAGTTAAGCACAAAACAAACGCATAAAACACAAGACTCACAAAACTTCGATCACAAACGAAGCAAAGATCATAAAGAAAATTCAGTTTGTTTGGTAAACTGAAACCAAAAGATCTTTGAGAGAGAGAGAGCACAAAATTCAAATTTGTCTTCTTGTGTTGCTTGCAGAGAGAGGAACAATGGCTTGGTCCGGATCCTTCTGGCTGCCTTCGGAAAGTTCATCCCTTTTAAAATACCCAACATTCTAAACTGCCTCCCAGACAATGACTCTGCTTGGGCCTCCTTCCACTTCACAGCCACACCCGGTGTGGTTTGTCCTCCAAGTCCAGAAATTTCTAGATCATCTGCACATGCCCAGTCCATCTCCCACTCTCTGCAGTCCACCTTCACCTTGGCTCTCAAAGGCAAACTGTCACTTTTTAACATAAAACCACACAATACATAGGTCAATACACAACACAGAACTCTGTAACATTTGAAAGCAGAATTTGGTACACACTTAACATAATCAACCTTTTTATAAGTATCTATCTCACCTTGTCACAATTGAAGAAAATGAAATAACTTAAATCAATGAATAAGGAATTGAACTGTACCATCTATTTATCATGGGAACCATAAAGACAGCTTATTATTCTTAAGAATTTTTTTCTATCATCACTGCAAGTGAATGAGCAGATTGATGGAGCATTTCCTTCAGAAGAAGTCAAAACTTTGTTTGAGTAGATTGTACATATATTAGGAGTTCAAGACCTGGAAATTGAATTGCATCAGGTTTTTCCAGTTTGTCCTGATGCCATTCACAATAGTTGGTATGTATCTCCACCAAGGATCTATTCATTTTTGTATCACAATTGGATTTTTTTTAACATTTGTACACACTTACCTTGAAAGTAATCTGCACTTTTAATAACCTTGCCTACATTTCTTAAAAGGGAGGGAAGTAAAACTGATTGGAGTTGATGCTCAACTTGGAGAACATTAGGATGAGAAAGCAACAGAAATATAGACCTGTAAACCATGATTTATAGGATGGCTCACAGAAAAGACATCTGGTCTTTTACAAAATCCTTACAGTAGCCTAGCCTCAAGTGTTTGTTGCAGGTTCCTGTATCATTAATTTCCTTGCAATCAAGACAGGTGCATCTCAAGGATATGTGCTTGGCCAACTGCTCTATTTGCTCTGCATCCATGACGACAATGAAGAAGCATACAGGAGTGAGATGGATCAGTTAGTTGAGTGATGTCACGACAACAACCTTGCACTCACCATTAGCAAAGCTAAGGAACTAATTTTGGATTTCGGGAGGGGGAAATCAGGAAAACACAAATCAGTTCTCATTGAGGGGCCAGCAGTGGAAAGGGGTAAAAATTTCAAATTCTTGGGTGTCAACATCTCTGAAGAACTGTTCGGGGGCCTCCATATCGATGCAATCACAAAAAAGGCTTTGAGGAGACTTGCAAATTTCTGCAGGTGTACTGTGGAGAGCATCCTGACTAGTTGCATTACTGTCGGGTATGGGGGTGTCAATGCACAGGGCAGGAAAAGACCTCAAAGGGTTGTGAACTCAGCCAGCCCCATCATGGACATCAGTCTTCACTCCATCAAGGACATCTACAAGAAGTAATATCTTAAGAAAGCAGCCTCTATCCTCAAGGACCCTCACCACCCTTCATACAGCTACCATCAGGAAGGAGGTACAGACACTACCTCATTTTATCTTCTTTTGCACTAATTTATTTATTTTTAAAATATGATTTATAGCAATTTTTGCACCTGTAATTTTGCCACAAAACAATGAATTTTATGACATGTTCATGACAATAAATTCTAATTCTCCACCTGCCTCAGAGACTCTTATCTCAAATTAATGAACTGCAAATGGCTCTGCAATCTCATGATTTACCAGCAGCAGATCAGAGCCAAAGCAGACACTAGTCCAAGACAAAATCATGGTTTAATGTGTGTTTATGACCAAGCATTTTTTTGGAAAATAAAACACTTCACCTCAAAAATAGGCAGAAATCTCCCTCAGGGTTACATATCCATCATTCAATGTAAATAATATCAACGAGCTCTTTTTGAATGGAGTTTCCAATAAATCTGAAAGAAATTGGCAGTTCCTTTAACTATTCTTCCTGGTCTCAGAACCTATTTTCCTATATGTGCTATCCACATAAAAGTGGACTATTTTAACATGGCAGGAGCAAAGAATGGTATCCATGATGAATGGCATCAGCTCACATGCTGTGCTTGCTTCAGATGTCTGCTTGTGATGTCCATGGAAAAATGCAATCCAATTCCAGTAAGATGGGTTTAATTTCTGCAAGGAACATTAGAATCTAAAGCTGCCACTGACACTATATCCCACTTTTGTCTTCTAATGTTTCTTAAAGTTCATGCTATGTGATTGAATTTCTCTTCCCTATATTTTATTCAAATAGTTAAAAATGTTCTTGCTTATTTATCAAATCTTCCTCGGACATGCTCTAATCTGACTGCTGAATCCAGGAAAGAGGTAATAGATGCCACGTTTCCTGGTTCAGGAATAGGCGCTTCTCCTCAACCCTCAGACTGCTAAACAACAAACTCATTCAGAGACTCACTTACTTCGTGCGTTATTTATTACTGAATATTTAATTTTTCTCTATTTGCAGTCAGCTTGTTTACATTTTTTTCCTTGTTCATATTTCCCTGTCTGTATACATTTTGTGACTTTTGTCAGCATACCTTCTTCTTGAGTGCAGTTTACAGTTACCGATAAGTAGAAATTCTGACTGGCCCGCAAGAAAAAAGAATTCCAGGGTTGTATGTGTTGTCATGTATGTACTCTGACATTAAATTTGATCTTTGAACTTTGAATAATTTAGCCAGACCAGCATACAGGTTTCTAAGGAGTAGGTACAGCATATTATAATGGGTCTCAACAATACTGCAACTAATGATCACAAAAAAGTTTCTCAGCCAGAATAGATTCAGTCATGTACAGTGATGGGCAATTAAGCAACTAAACAGAGAAGGAAGGTCTGTAAAGTCAGAGATTTTGCAACCATCTAAAATGAGGTGAATGACCTACCTCAAATATTTTTGAGATCACGAGCACACAAAATTCATTCTGCAGCCAATTTAATTCATTCTACATCATACCAAGAAATACTTGAAGACTGAATTCAGAAAGCACCATGATTCCTGACTTTCAACAGAGTGCTGGACATTCATAATCCAGGACCTGCTGTGTATCCATTTAGATTGTTCTGGCACATCCATAACAATAACATCCATTTAAAGATGTGGGAAAATCCCCATTATGGTGCCCTCAATCATCTGCCAAAGATTGAAGGGTTGTTGTCAGCAGTGTTCATTCGTACTTCTTAGCATTCTCAACACTCCTCAGCCTAGTCACATATCCCAAACTCAATTAAGCCTTGGTCAAAGTGTAGAGTAATCAGTCTGTATCTGCACGCAGGATGATCTGAGCAATATTCAATCATCTGCTGATACAGAACAAGCAACAATTTATGCTCACAGGTGCTGGAAAATACACATATTTGAATCTAACCAGATCCCTTTGACACTTACTGCATTCTCAAATCACCAATGAAGAATATTATGGTAAACAATATTGACCTGATGGTTAACCGAACCAATTAATGTGGCTAACCAGATCCCTTTGACACTTACTGCATTCTCAAATTACCAATGAAGAATATTATGGTAAACAATATTGACCTGATGGTTAACCGAACCAATTAATGTGGCTACATGTGTGGCTCAGAGGTTGAATATTGTGTGGCCAGAGATTCAACTGTAGTCTCCTCAGACTCTTCAAGATTTTTTTTCACTGGCCATATGCTAGTGGAGGAAGGCTTTGTCATTGTAGGTATTAACTCTTCATGCCGTGATTTATAGTTTATAAACATTGGACAACTTCTGGAAGTTGAATCACGTGCAGCTGAATTTTAGACTACGGCTTGTTCTTGTAGCACCTGAAACACTTCAGAAACTTGGCTTTGAAAAAGGAACTCCCACACCCACAAATTCTATCACCTAAAAGGTTGAGAGTTCCAGGTGCATGCATACACTCCACCATCTGCAAATTCCTCTCCCATGGCACATTGTGACCCAGTCATCATTTTATGGAAGTCAGTCCTATTTCCTCCAACATTCATTCAAATGTTACTGATTATTTCATCAATATTGAATAATAAGTTAATTATTTATATGACTGAATAAATAACATATTTATTCAATCTGCAAGAAAACTGTTCAGCAAGCAGAGACTAAAATTTCAAGAATTTAATTCTCATGTGGAAATATGTATGCATCATTGTAAATCCAATCACAAAGAAAATTGGCTGAACATTGTGTTTCTTATGATCATGCTTGTGCTGTCGTCCAACACATGCTGTATAATGGTTCTTTCGCTGTGAATATTTTACATAGCTTGGCTGCAAGGGTGGCCAGATGGCATGCAGGAAAGAATAATGAGTGACATCTGCACTTTCATAAGAAGGTCTCTGCAAATTCAACTCAACCACAGTCGAGGAGGGCATCACATTGCCAGTGACTAACAAGGAGAGCATAACAGATTTTTTGCATATTAGTCTCCTTTTAGGGTCGAGAAAGAAATATTTGGATCATCCAGCTACTATTACGTGAAGGAATCGACAATGTAACGGTCCAGAATGCATTTTATTTTTTCTTGGCAGAAGGCATCAGGTAAGACCAGTGAACAGCTTTGTGGTGAATCCGGGCTTCCCCTGGAACATTGTGCCATGGATCATTCACATCATTTTGCAGGAGCTCAAGGTCAATAATATCCAGCTGTGTTCAGCTAGATAATGAATCATACAAACAAATGCCCAATATTGAAGCTGCTTAACTGACTACTTTTACACCTGTCTTAGAGACCACAATTACACCAAAGATTACTACTGCACAATAAAATTATATCTGCTGATAGAAGAGCTCACGATTCTAATGCGTCTATTCCACGGATGCTGCCTAACCTGCTGTGGGTTTCCAGCATTTATGTTTTCAATATGATGTGAAGGATCTTTACATTCCCTTACAGTAAAAAGAACTATGGACATTGGACTTAAACATGATTACACATATAATCTCAAGTGGCATAATCCAAAGACCTTTCACCAAAATACCACCTTTGATTTTTAAAAATAACTTGGCCTGCATGTCATATTCTCAGCAATTGAAATTTTGTAAATAACTTTTATTTTATCAACAGGGGTTTGTTTTAGAAACAGATCAGAAATAATACTTTTTTGCTGTTTCCTTCTGAATCACTGTCCCAATTTAAATCGTCTGAGAAAGGAACAACATATGAACTCTATTCTGCTTATTTTTTGCATCTTGACTGAATAACGTCTATATTGAGACATTTACTAAAATATTCTTTTATTTGTTTGACCTTTCATCTAAGCTTTTTAGTTATGTTGTTTCATTTCTTTGCAATGATGCATTTTGTCTTTAGGTTATGTGAAATAAGGCACAATATTAGATTGAATGGTGTCCAATTTATAGATTCACAATACTAGCAATAGTTTATATGCAAATAAAAAGTAAAGATATAGATTGCTCACCAAAGAGTGCCTTTCCAAAGCTTTCCAATTACATTATAGAACACTACAGTACAGTATAGCCCCTTCGGCCATTGATGTTGTGCCGATCCATATATTCCTTAAAAAATGTACTAAACCTCCCTACCCCGTAACCCTCTATTTTTCTTCCACCCATGTGCCTGTCTAAGAGTCTCTTAAATGCCCTTTATGTTTCAGCCTCTGCTACCATCACCAGCAAGGCATTCCAGGCACCCACAACTCTGCGTAAAAAACCTACCCCTGATGTCTCTCCTAAACTTCCCTCCCTTCACTTTGTACACGTGTCCTCCTGCCCTGGAAACAGGTGCTGGTTGAAAACACTATCTATGCCTTTTATAATCTTGTAGACCTCTATTAAGTCTCCTCTCATCCTTCAATGCTCCAAAGAGAAAAGTCCTAGCTCTGTTAACCTTCCTTCATAAGTCATTTTTTAATCCAGGTGGCATCCTGATAAACACTGCACTATCTCCATAGCTTCCCTATCCTTCCTATAATGAGATGACCAGAACTGAACACAATACTCTAAGGGTGGTCTCACCAGAGATTTGTAGAGTTGCAACATGACCTCTCTGCTCTTGAACTCAATACCCCTATTAATGAAGCCCAGCATCCCAAAGACCTTCTTAACTATCCTATCAACCTGTGTGGCAACCTTGAAGGATGTATGGATTTGGACCACAAGCTCCCTTTCTTCATCCACTCTCTTAAGTAACTGAACATTAACCCTGTACTCAGCCTTCTGGTTTGTTCTTCCAAAATGCATCTCACACTTATCCGGATTGAACTCCATATTTTATTGAGGTGTTACACTGCCAAATGAATTAAAATAAGTTAAAATATTACAGCCTTGAAATCTGAATTTAAATGTATAGCATTGGCTCTTCAATAGATAATATGGTGAAATTTGCAGAACTACGTACTCTGTACTGAAGTGATCCTCTTGATCACTAGAGGGAGTTGGAGACTAGTTTTTTTAACAGCATCGGTTGGATTCAAGATGGATTCAAGATGAGTTCTTTAAATAAGGAAGTATAGTTATATAGTTGTTTTAAAAGAACCCAAGTACCAGGAATAAGAATCAGTTCATACAGCAACAGAGAAATGGAAGGTGTAAAGGACCTGATGCTGTAAATTGAACTGGAAATGTCGACAAATGGAGGCTGTTCAAACAAAGATTCATGCTGTACCTGAAAGCCATAGGACTTGATAGCAAACCTAATGCATGGAAGATTGCACTGCTACTTACCGTGGTGGGACCTCAAGCACTAGAGGTTTTCAATACTTTTTTTTTGCCAAGGCAGAAGACCATGGCAAGTTCAACAGGTTATTGAGATGTTTGATGAACACTGTTCAGCAAAGAAAAATGAAACGTTTGAGAGGTATGTGTTTCATTCATGCATGCATTTGCAGGGAGAGAGCATTGATACCTTTTTTTAAATGGACTTGAAATTAAAGCAAGAACATACAATTTTGGATGGCTGCAAGATTCAATGATCTGTGATCAAATTGTTTTCGAGATTATTGATTAGAAAGTGATAGAGAGGTAGCTGTGAGAGACAGAGCTTACCTCAGCTGGAGCTATGAAGATATGCTATGCCAGTGAATTAACTTTGCAACATGTGAAAAAGTCCGGTGAGAGTGCAAATGCCAGTAAAAATAAAGGCATAGCCGTAGCTAAAGTGTATGTCCACACACATTAAAAAAAAAATGAGACATAGGAAACAACAAAAAGATGGAGAGACATTCATTTGTAAATGATGCAACACTCAACATGCACCAAAACAATGCCCACCCTTTGGAAAAGTCCATAATAAGTGCAAAGGGCAGAATCATTATGCAAAACAATGTTTTTCCAAAGGGAAACAAAACAGAAGTGAAAGCATGCACTATATGCACACTATAGTCATTGATTTGACTGAATGCACTCACTAATATGACTGCAAAATGTAATGTTTTTAAAAATGAAGTGATATTAAACTTATTTTTGAATTTGCCCAGGTGCCTTTTAAAAAAGAGATGTCAATCTGTGCAAGCTGACAAATTGTCACAAAAATGTAAAGTGGATTTCTTCTTCCATGAGAAATCATTCATTTTACAACTAATCTAGTTCTTCTTCCTTTAGGTGACTGAAGTGTTTGCCTTTTTTAAAAATTTATTCAGTGCATTTATCAGTATAGTATAACCTAATTTAATGGACAACCATAATTAGCTCAAATATCCACACATTAACTCACAAGTTCTGAGCTATGCTAGATAATAATACAATTATTATGACTGCTAATTATGCATTTCATTGATAGCTATATGGAACAGCAGGTTTCAGGATCCGCAAGGGAACAGGCTATCTTAAATCTGGTCCTGTCCAATGAGACAGGTAAAATGAACAATCTTGGAGTTGGGGATCCTCTTAGAAAGAGTGATAACAGTATGAATGAATTTCTCATTCAAATGGAGGTGCAATAGTTTGATCCCAGTCCAGTGTATTATGCCTATTACAATGGCATAAGGGAGGAGTTAATTAGCATAGATTGGGCACACATATGGTGGGATAGTTGAGATACTATGAAAAACTTCCAAGAGAATCTGAGTACGCTTGGCAGCCCAGCTATCATATTATCAAAGAAAACAAACAAGTTCAACCAAAGAAAGGAAGACATTAGTGAAATGGTTTGAGAACAACAACCTGAGTCTCAATGTGGACAAGACAAAATGAATGATTGTGAACTTCAGGCGATTGAAGTTTGACCATTCTCCAATGCACATCAACAATTGCAACCTGTAGATAGTAGGGGGAGCAAAAGAAATTAGCCCAGACAGTGTTATATTTAAAATAATATATTTAATTATTAATTAAAAATAATATAATACCTTATTTAATTTAGTTAATCTTATCTATATTTACCTACTTAACCCCCAGCTATACACAAATAAACATATATGTGTGTGTGTGTGGAATAGCCCAAGCGACTATAGCTCAAGGCACAATTCTCGAAAGGCCATTCAAAGTTTAATTTCAGAAATTCATTGAGTTGGCACATAGGCTTGAAATTGATGCAAAGAAGTTCACCAAGGATGTGGGAAAGACCAGAGTTTAGACAGACAGTGTAAACGCACAAAATCCTTGTCAAGGCTTCCAGACCAATGTCCTTTTCAGATGAGTGGCAACCAAAGCTCCCTTTTTATTTGCATAGGGGTCACGAAGCAAGTGATTCTCACAAAGCTTCCAGAACCCTTTCATGGGTCAGCCAAATTTCAGTATTTCTTCTGCTTCCTGAAACCTTCCATTGGTCAGCCATTCCAAGTGACCCTCACAATGGCCACAATCTAAATCCACTTTTTTGGTCACAGAGTGATATTCTCCTATAACATAGACAAATCAGACAAATTGCCAATAACCACACACAAGGCCCCTTCACAGTATAATTCAAAGAGCTGTTGCTTCTGTGCCGTTCCCTTAAAATGGCCCACAAGTAAAACTGAGAACTGTGTCTTTAATCAGTTGGGCACATGGTCTTTACACCTGCACTTCCTCTCTCTTCAGATGTATCCAATTTAGGAACACACTGTCCTCAGCTCTCAGTCAAACTTCCAAACTTGCAGCTTGATTTGTTCTCTTAAAGGGACAGTCCCATTCAATTGAAAATGAACTGGGAGCACATAATAGGAGCACAAAATTCCTTGGTGTGCATATAAGGAATGAGCCATCCTGGAGTGACAATACTTCCTCGATAGTCAAGAAGGTGCAACAGACCCTAAACTTCCTACGGAGACTGAGGAGGGCCAAAGCTTCTGGCCCCCATTTTGACAACCTTTGACAGGAGCACAACTGAGAGGGTACTGACTGGCTGCATTGTGTAGTATAGTAGCTGAAAAGCATCAGGCTGAAAGTCTATACAGAGGATCATTTAAAAAAAGCCTAGAGGATCACTGGGACTTTCTTTCCTCTCTTGATAACATTTACTGGGAGTGTTGCCTAAAAAGAGCTCAAGGAATTATAGAAGACCCTTTCCATCCACGGCAAGGTGTCTTCAATCGATTACTATCAAGAAGAAGGAATAGGAGCATCAAAATCAGGACTTCATCCCACAGGCTGTGAGACCATAACTGTGAAAATCATCCCAAACATTTGCATCTATTTAGTTTAATTATTTATGTGATCATTAATGTGTGTTTTGTGGTGTTTGTGCATGTACCATGGTCTGAAGAGTCATTGTTTTGTCAGGTTGTATATGTATGAGCAGGTGCTAATAAATTTCAACTTGAACATTTGGCTCTTGTAGTCCAGGATAGAGGAGCAATCTTGCTCTTTAATTCCACCAAAAAGAAAGAGGAATTTATTTTGAATTTCTCATTGGCTGAGCTGCTTTTTGCTGTCTGGCTGGGAAAAGCTTACACCCATATCTTGAGCAAATCCATTCTAAAGTGCCAATCAGTATTCTCTTGACATCGTGCTATTATCATTTGCATTTCTGACATACAGAGACTATCTTTGAACTGCATCCAAATTCTACTGATTGACTCTGATAAGCATTGACATTCAGAAGTCTTCAAAAAGGTGCACAATTAAAGCTTTCAAATAGAGTGTGTATTATTGAAGGGTGTTAAAATATTGTCATTGATTGAAGATGGGTTAGAGGATGAAAGACAGAAAATAGAATTAAATGGGTTAAGTTCCTGTCAGAAGGTGGTGACCAGTGGGGCACCACAGGAAACAGTGCTGGTCTCTGTCTGCTCACAATCTAAATCTGTGATTAGGATGAACGATTGAGTTACATTTACTGATCTTATAAAAGCTTTATAGTAGCAAGGATTGTTGGAGGAAAGACTTGGGGGGGGGGATACAGACAGGTTAACTGAATGGTGTGGGGGTGTAGAGAGAAAATAGTGAGGTCAGCCACTTTGTCAGAAAAATTGAAATGAGAACTTTTTAAATGGTGAGAAATTGAAAATATTACTGGGGAAAGAGATCATACATAAATCACTGAAAGTTAACTTGCAGGTACAGTACGCAATTAGAAATGCAAATGATATGCCAGCTTTTATTGTAAGATAATTGAGTACAAAAATAGAGGCATATTACTCCAATTACCCAGGGTCCTGGTGAGACCGCAAATGGTATAATGTTCACAGATCTGATCTTCCCTGTGTAGGAAGGATGTACTTGCTGTCGAGGGAGTATAGTGAAAGTTAGTTTCTAGGATGGAAGGTCTGTCATATGAGAATCATAGAGTTATACAGCACAGAAACAGCCCCACCAGCCCAGTTTTCCATAACGAACAACGTGCCCACTAGCTTCAGTCCCACTTGTCGACATTAAGCCCAAACTCCCACTCATCTAATTATCCACATCTTTCTTATAGGAAGTTAACAAACTTATCTTTACTACTTTGACTGGTAGCTCATTCCATATGCCCACTACCCTCTGAATGAAGAACTGTCCCTTCAGATAATTTCTAAAGCTCACCCCTCCACCCTACAGTTACGCCCTCTTGTCTTAGATTCTTCCTATCCTGGGAAAGATCTGTCACTAATCACCCTATCTACGCCTCCCATGATTTTATGGGCATCAAAATCCATCAAAATGGAAAGTGTGCTGACCAGCTGCATCACAGCCTGCTATGGGGACAGAAAGCCCTGTAAAAGATAGTGGTCACAGACCAGTACATCAAAGGCAAAACTCCCCCAACCACTAAGAAAATCTACAAACCACAGAGAAAATCTACATGGAACACTGCCATAGGAGAGGAGCAGTAATCATCAAGGATCCACACAACCAAGGACGTGCTCTGATCTCAATGTTGCCATCAGGAAAGAGGTATAGATGCCACAAGATTTGTACCACCAGGTTCAGAAACAGTTGCTACCCCTCCACTATCAGATTCCTAAACAACAGACTCAATCAGAAATTTATTTAGGGAGTCTTACTTTTCAATTTACTTACTACTGAATATTTATTTTTTTTCTCCATCTGCACAGTCAATTTGTTTACATTTCTTTCTTTGTTTACATTTCACTCTTTTGTTTACATATATTTTTCTTGAGTGCAATTTACACGATTGATAAGTAGAAATTCTGCCTGGCCTGCAGAAAAAGGTATCTTAGGGTTGTATGTGATGTTATGTATGTACTCTGACAATAAATTTGAACTTGAACTTGACTTGAATAATATCCCCTCTCAGCCTCCTGTGCTGTAAGGTAAACAGGTCTAGTTTTTCCAGTTTGTGTTTGCTCTCATCTTGGAAGTAGAGGGCGAGAACAGACAGCTCGATGCCGAAGTAGTATAGGGAGTTGAAATGGCATGCAAATAGTATCTCAAGATGGCCATTGTTGTCAAGTCTATGCTTGAATTTACTGATGCAGAGGAGGCCACATCCTGAGCACCAAATGCAGTGAATGAGTTTGTGGAAGTATATGAATCTCTGCGTGACCTGGAAAGGCTGTTGAGATTCCTGGATGGTAATGAAGGAGGAGGTGTCAGGAAACATGTAGGAGGGATGTGTGAATGAACATGGAAGTCACAGACTAATTCTTGTAGAAAACCAAATGGGGCAAGGAATAGAGGATGTGGTTGAAATCGTGTAACTGCTAGCAAAAATGATGAAGGATAATATGTTCGATGCAAATGCTGGTGAGGTGAAAGATGAAGACCAAGGGAACTCTAGCTAGGGAAGATGGAGGTGATAGCAAGAGTGTAGGGAATAGAGGAAATGTGAGAGAAGGTTTCCTCAACCACAACAGAGGGAAAGCTGTGTTTCCAGAAAAAAAACATTTCAGATTTCCTGGAATCCAAAGCCTCATCTTGAGAAAATAATCAGAATAAGGTCTCTTTTCATGAATATGTGTTATGAAATATGAATATCTCCACTGCCAGGATGAGACCAAACACAAATTGAAAGAACAATACCTCCTTTTCTATTGAGTAAATTCCATCTTCCATTTCCTTATCCATGTGATCTATGTCATTTTATATTCTTTGATAGCTCTCTATATTTTCCACAACTCCACTAATTTAAAAAGTTTATATATTTAAATTGTAAAAATTTAGACATACAGAATGATAATGGGCCCTTTGGCTCACGAGCCCATGCCGCCAAAATACACCCAAATGACTTCCACCCCCGGTATGTTTTGAATGGTGGGAGGAAGCCAGAGCCTCCAGGGAAATCCCATGCAGACACGTAGAGAACATACAAGCTCCTTATAGACAGTGTGGGATTAAAACCCCGTCCTGATCGCTGGTGCTGTAACAGTATTGCACTAACTACTATGCTAACCATGCCATCCTTAGTGTCACCCACAAACTTACTAACCCACCCACCTACTTGTTCATTATGTATATCCCAACACAAATCACTACAGAACACCACTGATCATGGGCCTCCATCCAAAACAACATTTTTCCAATCCTACCCTCTTTCTATGTGCCAGCCAAGTCTGAATCCAAACTACCAGTTCACTGTGCATCTGTAACTATGGATCAGCCTTCCATGAGGAGCATTGTCCAATGTCCATGCAGACAACATTTACTGCCCTACCTTTCAAAACACTGCATCACTGTGGATGTGAATGACACTGGTCAGTAGTCATTTAGACAAGTAACCACACTCTTCTTGGGCACAGCTATGATTGAATCACGTGAGTACCACATCCCTCCAGAGTGAGATGTTGAAGATATCGATGAATGCATTGCCAAGTTGGTCAGCACAGGTTTTCAGTGCTCATCTGGGTGCTCCGTCCTGTCCAGATGCTTTCCTGGGATTCACTCTCCTGAAGGCAGCTCGCACGTCATCCTCGGATACTGACAGTGGAGGATCACCAGAGGACATGGAGGTGTGCAGTGGCTCTTCCTTGTCTGATGGTTAAATCAGGCGTAGAAGGCATTGAGTTCATCTGGTAGTGAAGCTTTGCTGTCTCCTACTGTACTAGATTTGATCTTGTAGCAGGTTATGTCATTTAGGCCCCACCACAGCTGTTGGTGATCCTTCGCTGTTTCCATTTTCATCCTGAATCTCCACCACCCAGGAGATGGCTTTTTGTAGGTCATACCTGTTCCTTGTGTAGTGTTCTAGATCTTTGGATTTAAATGCCTGTGATCTGGCTCTCAGCAGGTTCCAGATTTCATAGTTCTTCCAGGTTTTTTGGTTAGGGAAAACCCTGGATGATTTGGTGGGGGCACACTTGTCCATAGCTGTTTTGATAAAATCTGTAATGACCATAGCGTTATCATTCAGATCTTCAGCTGAGTTTGTGAACACCGACCAATCCACTGACTCGAGGCAGTCCTATAAGCATCCTTCAGCCTCCTGTGACCACTTTCAGCTGTCCTGATCTCTGGAGCTCTGTTTTTAGGCTTTGTCTGTACAAAGGCACAAAGAGTTCAGCCATGTGATCTGACTTGCCAAATGCGGTCACGGGAAACAGTGGTAGGCCTTCCTTGGTGTAGAAGTGATCGTGTGTGTTGGGACTTCTGGCACAGAAGGTTACATGCCAGTGATTAAAAACAAACAGGCTAGGCTCAAAAAACTCAATCAAATTTGCACGACATGATCAACCCCACACAAAATCATATTGCCTGCCCCTAATTTGATTCTTCCTTTCCAATATGTATAAATCCTATCCCAAACTGATGTGAGGCTCACCAGCATAGAAATTGATGAATTTTCCATGCTTTCAGGAGGCAGCACTATTGCAGACTTTTGTTGCATCAGAGAAAAACTTGTGGAGTGGGGCTAGATTAAGTTTAGAACAAAGACCGCTACACATTGCTATTTAAAAGCCAGGTATAAAGCAAAAGGGCAGAAGGCAAACTCCTGCTTCTATTCATTCAACAAAGTTGGAAATAAATTTATAGCTTTTTATCTTATATATTTAGAATGCCACTGCTATATTTCTGCCAGTTAGATATGGCTGAATATTTTTAATCAATAAATCTATCAAGACAAGAGAACACAATGAAAAGATAAAGTATAAACAAACACTGTTGGGAATTTGTAGACACATTTCCATTCATTTCCCTGAAGTGCAAATAGCAGCTCAGGTCACTCAAATCAAACAAGCAAATTCTAAACTGGAACAAAAATAAACATACCTATTGGAATGTAAAAGTGCTATTTATTTGTACACGTTTAAAGCTATTGAAATTATCCTGAAAAGCTGGGATATATTTTGGTATTATTCTTTGGTTTGGCTTCGCGGATGAAGATTTATGGAGGGGGTAAATGTCCACGTCAGCTGCAGGCTCGTTTGTGGCTGACAAGTCCAATGCGGGACAGGCAGACACGGTTGCAGCGGTTGCAAGGGAAAATTGGTTGGTTGGGGTTGGGTGTTGGGTTTTTCCTCCTTTGCCTTTTGTCAGTGAGGTGGGCTCTGCGGTCTTCTTCAAAGGAGGCTGCTGCCCGCCAAACTGTGAGGCGCCAAGATGCACGGTTTGAGGCGATATCAGCCCACTGGCGGTGGTCAATGTGGCAGGCACCAAGAGATTTCTTTAGGCAGTCCTTGTACCTTTTCTTTGGTGCACCTCTGTCACGGTGGCCAGTGGAGAGCTCGCCATATAACACGATCTTGGGAAGGCGATGGTCCTCCATTCTGGAGACGTGACCCACCCAGTGCAGCTGGATCTTCAGCAGCGTGGACTCGATGCTGTCGACCTCTGCCATCTCGAGTACTTCGACGTTAGGGATGAAAGCGCTCCAATGAATGTTGAGGATGGAGCGGAGACAACGCTGGTGGAAGCGTTCTAGGAGCCTTAGGTGATGCCGGTAGAGGACCCATGATTCGGAGCCGAACAGGAGTGTGGGTATGACAACGGCTCTGTATACGCTTATCTTTGTGAGGTTTTTCAGTTGGTTGTTTTTCCAGACTCTTTTGTGCAGTCTTCCAAAGGCGCTATTTGCCTTGGCGAGTCTGTTGTCTATCTCGTTGTCGATCCTTGCATCCGATGAAATGGTGCAACCGAGAAGGTAAACTGGTTGACCGTTTTGAGTTTTGTGTGCCCGATGGAGATGTGAGGGGGCTGGTAGTCATGGTGGGGAGCTGGCTGATGGAGGACCTCAGTTTTATTATTATTGTATTATTATTGGCTTTAATTTTCTCTTCATTGCTGACTCACTTGAAAATGTGATTGCTATTTTGGTACTGAAAAATCAAACTCGTTTTTTATATTATTTTCTTACATGAGCTCTTCGATTGGTCAAATTGCAACAAGAAATCATTTGACTATTTGGTCATTTTATCCAAGGTTGTTTCTTTCAATAGGAAAAGGCAAAAAATGGAGCAAAACTGAGGCAGGAAAGTATTTGTCATCATCCAAGAGGAAGTGTAGCTGGCACCGGGGATGTTTAGGTTTTTAATAAACATTGCGATAGATTTTTGATCGCAGTCACATTGGGAAAGAGACGCTAATCGCTATCACACAACTTTTATTTCAAAATTGTACACAAGACATGCACAGAGTATAAAAAATGACTTTTTTTTTGCTATTACAGTGGTTTAAATGACAAAGCAATTAATCTTTTATGCAGTTGGATTGTACACTTCTGAGGATGGAGAATTTTCTTTTTAAATATATTGATAATAATGATGGATATTCTTATACGATTTAACCAAATAATAATGATGCAATTATGTTGATTAAATAAAGTTTAAAATGATCATTTTTTAAAAAATTCATTTACAGTATGACTGAAAGTCCAGTTACTTTCTTGAAAAATCATTTAGGACTGTGCAGCCCACAGAGGCAAACAGTTCATAATCCATTACAGCAACTATGCATTATGAAAACATTTTTTTTCCTCACTGGACACTGACACACTTCTAATTTCTTAGAAAGACTGCCAATCTGTAATGAATTAAAATAGATTTACAGTGCAAGGTTTCCTCTTTCGGATCAAGGAAACCAGATTTATCATACAGACATTTAACAAGAAATTTCATCAGTAAATTATGGTTGAAGTTGATATACCTGACTCTGGGAAGTAAAATAATTTAGCATATATTGGTTAATTGTTAAATGAAATCTTATTAGACTATTCAAACAAAATGCATTAAGTGGGTGGATGATTAAGAAAAGTATATATGGGAAACTAAATAATTTATTTCCCATGCATAACAGATGCAACATCTAGGTGATACTGGTAGACAGGGTGGTCAAGAGGGCATTTGGCAGTCTTGCTTCATTGGTCAGAGCACTGAATGTAAGAGCTGAGATGTCATGTTTCAAGACATTGGTGAGACCATGCTTAGAGCATTGTGCATAGTTTGGATCACTCAGCTGGAAAGGATGCAGAAAAGATTTGTGAAAATGTTACTAGAATTGCAGGTTTACATTTTGAGGAGTATTTATATAGGCTGGATCTTTTCTCCCTGGTGTGTAAAAGAGAGAAAGAGACCTTATGGAGGTATAGAAAACATTGAAGGTAAATAGTTATCGTCTTTTGCAAAGGTTAGGGGTGTCTAAAACATATGGGCATAGATTTAAGGTGAGAGAGGAAAAATTTAAAATGGGTCTGAGGAACACCTTTTTTATAAGGTGGGGAAGGGGATATGTGGGAGGTGCTGCCAGAGGTAATGCAAGAGGGAGTACAATTGCAATGTTCAAAAGACATTTGGCTAGGTACATGGATGATAATGATAGAGGAGGGTGTGAGCTTAACTCAGGTCAGCATGGATGTTGGGCTGAAGGACCTGTTTCAATGGTGTAAAACCATTTAAATCTAAAACTCTGTGCCATGTTATTATAAAAAAAATCCCATTGCACAAATACCATTTGGCCCTACCCTCCCAAAAGCACAATTAAAAGAGCAACTGTCTGTAAATCCAACCATTTATGTTAAAGGATTTAATTACAAGGAAGAAACTGCTTTCCATGAAATAGCATATTTAGGACCATATTTCTCCAGCTTGGTGAACAGAGTAATCAGCTTTATGTTTTGGAATTTGGAAAATCAAAATCAAAATGACACATGTATGTTATTTTGCTATTCAATAGCAGAAACGACAGAAGTTTTTCAATCATGACTAATCAGTGTGGTGGTGGTTCCAAATCAGTTCCACATTGTTGGAATTACAGGGTGGATTCTCTGTAGGGATTTAGAAACAAGTGAATCCCACAACTAAAAACATAAAAAGGTTTGTAAGATATTTCAATTAAAAATAATTGAAATTTCTGAAAGGATTGCATTCTGCTGAGAAAAGATGGCTATGAAGAGAAATCTTGGGATAGGCTTCAGATCGAATTAAAAAGGAAAAAAACAGCATGTATTATTTTATAAACCAAGGTTTGGGAGAGTAGTGAAAATAGCCAGCAAAGGTTAAACTGGATAATTTTAATGAATTGGTATAAATAGTAGCAATGAATGTGGCAGTTCACCCTAACATAATAATAGAGGAGCACTCTTGCATGATGTGTTTTATCATAAAGTTGTTATACTTGTCAATCTACATGGAAAATATTGGCATTTAGGCTTAATGCATAATTCTATCTGTCATTACTGCCATCCATGGATGACACAGATAGTTAATCTCCCCTAGAACAGTTTGTCACTGGCCTTTTGCTACGAGAACATAACATTCCAATTGCAAAATCACAGAGATCCCTCCTACTACTTTTCTTCTTGGCTTGGCTTCGCGGACGAAGATTTATGGAGGGGGTAAAAAGTCCACGTCAGCTGCAGGCTCGTTTGTGGCTGACAAGTCCGATGCGGGACAGGCAGACACGATTGCAGCGGTTGCAAGGGAAAATTGGTTGGTTGGGGTTGGGTGTTGGGTTTTTCCTCCTTTGCCTTTTGTCAGTGAGGTGGGCTCTGCGGTCTTCTTCAAAGGAGGCTGCTGCCCGCCAAACTGTGAGGCGCCAAGATGCACGGTTTGAGGCGTTATCAGCCCACTGGCGGTGGTCAATGTGGCAGGCACCAAGAGATTTCTTTAGGCAGTCCTTGTACCTTTTCTTTGGTGCACCTCTGTCACGGTGGCCAGTGGAGAGCTCGCCATATAATACGATCTTGGGAAGGCGATGGTCCTCCATTCTGGAGACGTGACCCATCCAGCGCAGCTGGATCTTCAGCAGCGTGGACTCGATGCTGTCGACCTCTGCCATCTCGAGTACCTCGACGTTAGGGGTGTGAGCGCTCCAATGGATGTTGAGGATGGAGCGGAGACAACGCTGGTGGAAGCGTTCTAGGAGCCGTAGGTGGTGCCGGTAGAGGACCCATGATTCGGAGCCGAACAGGAGTGTGGGTATGACAACGGCTCTGTATACGCTTATCTTTGTGAGGTTTTTCAGTTGGTTGTTTTTCCAGACTCTTTTGTGTAGTCTTCCAAAGGCGCTATTTGCCTTGGCGAGTCTGTTGTCTATCTCATTAAATACAATATTTACGAATGCTAGGTGCCTCCTTCTCCAAAATTCCTAACTCCTTGCATATCTTTCCTGATCATTCTATATCTTGGGAATCTTTGGAAAACGCTTACATTCCTTATCTAAATTTTCTCATTATCTTGTCCAGCCACTCTTTTGGAAATTTATTTGGCAAATCATTCTTAACCCAAAACTCTTTTTTAAATTGATTGAAACTTAGAGTGTGCCTATCTCACTCTGAAGATCAATCAACATCTCTTGATTTTCTGTGTCAACATCGGTGGGTTGTTCCTCAAATGGATCTAATATCCAAAATGGAATATTGAGGTTTAACAGGTCATTAAATCTTTCCTGAAGATCTGTGTGCATTTGATTTAGGTGTTTCTAATAAACAGTAATTTCATTGTCCTTCAGTGCCTCTGCATTCGTGTTCAGATTTGGAAATTGTAAAAGTTCCCAACGACTGATATTGTTCCAATAGACTTTGAGTGTTTTAAGGAAAGAAACAATGGCTTCCTTACTATTAATGTGTTTATCTGTAAGGTCTTGTTGAATAAATTGAGTTTGTCAAAGACAGTTGCCAGATAAAATAAGTCCACCTTTGCATCAATGAGTTTTCTCCATGATCATTATGAGAAAGAAAGGAAACAATTGACTGAAAGAGGTGGACAGCCACCTCACCTTGATATGCAGTAACAGCACCTGGAAATGTTGGTCATTTTCTTCACATAGCTGCCTTAAAGGGGATACAATTTTATAAAGTTTACAGTCTTTGTGACAATTGACAGCAAAGCACCTAAACATCCTCCTAAGCATTAGCTACTTAGAGCTCCCTACGAATGATGCAATGAACAGTAAAGACTGAAGGCTGAATCCTTGGTATTGTCCAACCTTTGAAACAGCACCATCAGTTGCATTGGCAACAATGTTCTTGAATGGAATACTGTTCCCATTTATGATATCTTAACTTCTTTGAAAATAGTCAGTTCCTTAGTATCTGTTTTAATCATTCTTGCAAACAATATCTCTTCCATCACCTCATTTCCATTCCAGAATCTGGCATAAGCCATGAGAAGAGCATTGTTCTTCTGCAGAGTAAATTTGTCTAATTGTAAAGAGAATTTCTTGTAATGAAATGACTAATTGTTTTACAATGTCCCTTGCTAAATCATCAATTCCTCTAGAAACAGTAAAATTACTCAAAGGAAATGCCTAAATAGTTCCTTTGGCATTTACGTTCATGACATCAGATATTATTAGGGATACTAAAAGCAAAATAAGTGATTCAGCAATGTTAAGAACATTTCCACTTTTAGCAATCAATTCATTTATCTTGTATGATGTAAGAAGACCCTTTTCTAATTGCTGTGACCTTTCAGTAATCATCTGTTAGAGTGTTGGCCTTCTCTCAAAATTATCTTGACGGGCTTTGAAGTAATCCATAGAGTTATCTTTCTTCCCTTTATGTACAGTCTCTAAATGTTGTTTTAGCTTGCTCTCGCCTGCTGCTTTCATTTGAAAATATATTCAAACTAATCAAGGGCGGCAATAGATTTTGTCGAAATGTAATGAAACTGTATGATAAGTATTCCACTGAACACTGTCGACTTGGTTTTTGCTGAGGAACTCATGGGTAAAATTATTTCTGGAAGTAACAAAAATTAATTATTATAAAATGAAAGCACTTCTTCCAAGGGTTAGCTCAAAAGATTGCTTAAATTTTATGGAAAATAATGATAAAAGATAGCAGAAAGAGTCATACATTCACTATCCTCTTGAAAAATCAAAGTAAAATGTGGGCACTTGCAGTTGTGGGAAATATAGAGCAAAACTTTTTAGCATGCCTATTTCCTGGAACTGAGGGCAATACAACAAAAGAGGAAAATTACATGGAAGGCAATTCATAGCCAAAGCTGGTTCTATGTCATACAAAATCATGTTTGATCAAGGAACACTCTGAAAACAGGTAATTTTCTGGATTTTTCTAGGTCATTTTAGGCTGTATCAAAATGCCTCCAACCTTGAAAATACCTCAAAATGCTTGGCAACTATATGGCAAAACCTTGCAGCAAAGTCTTTTCCTTCCCTAAAATATGTTTAATCCATTCATTTTCCATGGCTCCTATATACTCTTTGGACCCCCCCCCCTTGTTGAGGATTTCCATCTGTGCCCCCCCACCCCTTAAATGTCCTGTTCATCTTCCACCCCCAACCAGGGGAACCATTTGGCCTCCCATTGAGAATAGCTGATCAAAATTAATCTAATCATGAAACACTCAATGTGTGCCTAGATTTTATTCTAATTTTCAGCTGGAAAATACCATAAGGTAAAAGCTATTATTTTAATACAAATTTTGAAGATACTCAAAAATACTGAAGACAGTAGTTAAAGAGTTGAAGTAAAAATTGCTGCAGATTTGTGCCTGCTACTCTCTAAGAGGCCCATGCTACAGGAAGGGCATTCTGTAAGTAATTTTTGCATGCATGCACTGAAAATATATCTTAAAGCTATGTATATAGCTATGTATATGCACATTACTGTATAAAGAATTGGATATGGAAGTTATCTATGGACCTCTTACCCAGCTCTCTGATTTTCTCCTCTCACTATTCTACATTTGATGCAGCTGATGAGAAAATCTTACTTTGATTTCATTTTTCTTTACGTAAGTCACATGAATATTAGGTGGTCCAGGAATCAAATCTGTCCTCACTTTATTATGCTTTGATTAAAGCTATTGTTGTTACTACCTCTCACCCTTTCTCACTGTAACAATATAGAGTAGGTGTGTTTGAACTGAGATTTAATAAACTCTGATTCACCAGTGGATGAAATTGAAATTAATGACACATGTAATATCTTCTTTGGGTTAGTCAGTGGAATGTGCTTTGAAAGTAATGGTTTAGAGGGCAGTGTTACCAGGCATGCAGTATGTGACAGAACAGCTGGCATCACTTTGCTTTCCGATTGAACCTGCTTCACCATGCAGGACGACTGTTACCTGAGATGAAATTCAAGAGGTTTTTAATCTTTCTGCTGCTTTCCCAGTCTCCCATTGAAAGTTTAAGATGATCATGAATTACTGTTTTTCATATTGATCCCGAAAAATCCCTCTCCTTCGGACAGTATTTTCAATGTCTTTCACAATCTCTGTTAAAAACATCCCACTGGCTAATCAATTAATTTTGTTTTGCAATTTATTGCAGGGACAGCATGGAGTAGATAAAGTTTACTCAAATCCTGACTGAGATCTGCGTCCACGGAGAAACACATGAATTTTGGATCATAGTACATGAAAATAAAGATTTTAAACAAGGCCAACATGAAATTTCCTCTTGATACATAGTGGGAAGGCAAAAATCTTCCCCAGTGACACAAATAATCTCTGTAGGAACTGTATGAAAGTGAACCAAGCTATTTCCAAGACTTAGTGCTGCACCTGACTCTGGATGGAAGTTTAAATCACATAGGAAGACCACAGACTTCCACCCCTATAATAGCTCATTTGCAATTAAATCTCTTATCCATGCCCTTGTTTCTTCTGCCATTGATAATAGCAGTGCATTTCAGTCTGGTATCCTTCATTCTACTCTCTTCAATCTTTCTAGTCTCTGCCACCTGGATCCTCACTTGTACTCTATACTACTTACTCATAACTGTTGCTTGCAAACCAATACTTGATCTAAGTAAATCTGAGGCTAACCCTCAAAAAATTCTTAACCTAATTTTCAAATGTTTCCATTTACTCCTTCCTACTTTTGTAGACATTCAAGGCAACAGATGCTGCGATATGGAGCAAAAAACAAAATGTTGGAGGAACTCAGTGTGCCAGGCAGCATATGTAGAGGCAAAGGGATAGTCAAAATGGGTTCACCCCCTTCTCATACCCACTCCCCATCAGGGCTGAGAGTGGAGAAGGGAGATAAGCCGTATAAAGGCATGAGAAGGAGGGGCGAGACAGGGCCGCCAGGGCTGGAGGAGGAGGTAGATAATGGGCAGATGGATACAGGGTAGGGGCTGAGAGAACATGTCTGGCTTGGAAGGAAAGAGTGCAGGGAGTGCAGTTACTGAAATTGGAAAGTTCAATATTCATACCATTGGGTGGTACGTCACAGAGACAGAATATGAGATTTTGTTCCAGAAGAACACCTTTCTTTCTTGTTTTGGTTCACACAGGTTCTCCCACCACCCTGCCCCAGCATCCAGTTTTGTTCACTTCCCCCACCTGGATTAATCTGCCTCTCACCCAAACACCATATCTACTAAGTGCTTCCCCCAACTGGTTCCATCTGCACATTATCCCTCCCTTATCTCGCCCTGTTTATCAACTTTGCTACTGATCAGATTCCAGCAGCCTCTTGTGTCTTCATTTATCACCTTTCAGTCTCTGTCTCTACCTCATCTGGCTCCCCATTTTTAAAAAAAATCTCCTTTACCTTATAGCCCTCCAAAATGTCAGTTTTCCCCTTGTTCATCCTCAAATGTTATCACTCTCTCAATGGCATCAGCTGCTAAAGGCTTTGTTCAGTAATTCTGCCCTTATACCATATCACCACTTTGCCTTTTTCCTCCTTGTAAAAGTTCCTTAAAAGCTGATCACTGACCAACTTTTAGCCATCTACATGAATCATAGTCATACAGCATAAACACAAGGCCCTTTGGCTCATCACAACTGCTTCAACCACAAAGCAACCTTCCAAATTAGTTGTCAATTAACCTCTACATCGTCAAAAAAAACACATGCAAACTCCACACAGACTGCACCCAAGGTCAGGATTGAACCCATGTGGCTGGAGTTGTGAGGAAGCAGGGCTAACTTAAGCACCACTCTGTAGTCCTTAATAGTCCATAATGCCTTGAAATGTTTAGATCTGTTATAGGTGTTATATCAATGAAAATTAATGATATTGTTGGTGGTTGACAAAAAACACTTCATATTGTACTTGGCACACTTCTGACTTCCTGTACATGATGGGCCAATCCCACAGATAATGATCTGCAAAAATACTGTTCAATGCCCATTTTCCAGGAATTTCAGGCTTGAAGATGTCTGATTTACGAACAAACCGTAGTTACAAACCGGAAAGCTAACCAGAAGTAGAATAGCATCAACCTGGTTCGAGCGTGGTTGAGTACCATTTAAATTATAATTTAAATTCAAAAGTGACAGTTTCACTCACCCCCACCCCCCTGCTCCAAGGTGATAGCCCCTCATTCGTTCCAATGAGGCTGCCACCCACTCGCTTGGACGCAAACCTCCCACTTGCTCCGATGCGGCCCCCCACCCCCCACCTCCGCTCACTTCGACACGGTCATGGTTCAAAATGACTAAAAATATTTAAATTATTTCAAAGACTGTATTTTTAAAACACTGCTTCAAACTCAAAATCAGATGTGAGTACTGCTCAAACATATTAAAATTTCTCTATGGATTCTTTTTTTAAAATGAGTATGTTTTTATTGATTCTATAAATTATTTGATACCTATTACATTGTAATATTAACTATATTAATAGTTACATCAGTTATTCTCTGTAATATATTATGATAAATTACAAAAAAATCATCTTTTATACCTTCATAACCTGGAATTTCATGATCAGACAGTGGTCAGATCCAAAACTCTTAAATCTCAACTCACAAAACGCCAATTGAGAGACATGTGCCAAAGACAGTAAAAGGTTATATTGAAATGGAGAACACAGATTCATACTGTTTCTGAAGGATTGTCCCTGTCTATTGAAAGCCTAGATAGGATATACCTTTTACAAACCAACTCTTTGCCACCCATTTTTATGATGACTTCCACACATGGGCAGTACAATATGGAAATGTTGCTGGAGTCAGCACTGAGTTCAGTGATGTGAAATGTCCCTATATTATTGGAAGAAGGATTAAAAAAAAAACCTTTGACTTCAGTCAAATTTTGGGACCAGAAATCATTGAGCATCAATTTTTCAGCATGTTTGGTAGTGATTTGATTACTGAATCATATGGCAACATTTAGCATGACTGGGCAGGTTATTGCGTGGTCCTTCGGTTTCTTCCCACAGCCCAAAGATGTCCCAGCAGGTAAACAGGTCATTATAAATTACTCCTTAATTTAAAAAAACAAAGCTAAATTGATGAGCATAAGAGAGATAATAAGTTGCAGGGGGACAGGGAGATGAGAGAGCAACTTGTATTGATGAGATTAATGAGCCAAATGGCCTCTTGTTTCATAATATGTAAATCTGAATCAATACCCTCAAATGAAGGGTCTTTTTGCTGATTTTAATAGCCTCAGTACATTCCTCCTGATAATGTCTACTGCAACATAAACAAAAACAGAAAATACATCCTGTCTAATTTAATATAGAATAGACAACTCCTTAAAATACAGTTTTCTGTTGACTAAGAAGTATAAGATTTGATGAAGAATAGCCTTCCTGCACCAAAAACTGTATAAATTATTGAATAGAAATTAATAATCAGACTGAATCCCAAAATACATCTATGCAATATGGTAGTAAGCACCTCTCAAAATTCTGTTCTATTGCTGTCATTATTGGTAGACTGCAGAGGAAAGTACAAAGCACTCCTGATATGCATGTATAGTTGTGCCATAAGCATGGATGAATATCTATCAGAGCCTTTTCAGAAGTGGTCGTCTCAGAAACCTTCCTGCTATGAAACTAGGCCTGCTGATTCTAATTCTGAACACATTTCAAGAAATTTTCATGTGCATGCACAGATGCATAGACTTTTCTACTTGGATACACAAAATAAATTTCACTAATATGCTATTGTGGATGCCTTTTGAATCTAGCTTATATCATTGCAGTTCGGCCCTAACCTAAAAATGTGGCCAGAATATTGAAGTCGCATTTAAGAGAGTTTTATCATTAAGATGTATAAAATTCAAACATTTCATTTTCATGTAAGGATAACTAAATTTATACAAAATGTTTACATGTCTGAATAATTTCCTTCTAGTATAGTTTTTATTATTTCCATGCCTATTAGTACCTTTACGAGCTACAAATTGACTGAGGGTAATTTAGATAACTGAATAGTTGGCTAAAAATTGGTGTGGGAGCTTGGGTTTCTATTTCACTTCAGACGAAGTGACAAATGTTCTATTGGGACAGGTTCCACTGGAAAAATCACAGACCTGTGTCCTAGAAAATCAATTTGTAAGGTTTCAGTATTAGGCTTTGAATACAATAAAGGGAGCCAGAGCATCATTTTGGTTTAGAAAATTAAAGGAAAAGGATAAAGTGATTTAGCAGGTAGCAAAATGGTAATTCTATCAGAATCCGTTAGGAAAGGATAGTATATACGAAAGTTCTAATACCTGTACAATGATATATCACACTGGGCAGCACAATATGAAATAACAATGATGTAGCTAAATAGAAGCCCTGGCTCACAGAGCCAGAGGCACAGGTTCAATCCTGACATCGAGTGCAGTCTGTATGGAGTTTGCATGTTCTCCCTGTGACTGCGTAGGTTTTCCCCAGATGCTGTTTTCCTTCTATATCCCAAAGATGTGTGGGTCAGCAGGTTACTTAGCCATTGCAAAATCACCATAATGTGTATGTGAATGGAAGATTCTGAAGAAGATGATAAAATTGATGTAGTATAGTGAAAATGGGCAGTTGATAGTGACCTTGGACTCAGTGGGCTAAAGGCTCTACTTTAATTAAAACGTATAGAATCTTTTTATAATTCTACATCTTCTAATCAGAGCCAGAGCTGGTAAAAATGGTACAAAGGCAAAACTGGTACCTCTTTAACCAGGTGCATGTAGCATTCATAACTAGGTGGGTGAATTAATATTACAAATGGTATTAAATGGGTATAATCTAATAATCATTTTGAAGAGGTGATCTCAAAGTGGTTAATATTCCAGGATACTTAACCTTTAGAAGAAATTTTTTAAGAATGGAAAATAGAATGGTGTATAATGGGAACAGGGCAGTACAGAATGAGAATCATACATTAGAAAGTCAAGTAGAATCAATTTGGATGGTGTCTTTGGTAAACTTATACCTCTCATTTTGTTCGTTTTAGATTGGTCAGTGTTTGAGCTACCGAAAGAAAATAGACACACACACCGAGAGCAGTTCAGTTTATACAAATGTTTATTACAAATTCAAAAGCTGATTTCAAACTACAATATGCAAGCCCTTCCCAACTTTACTTATCAACGCCTGGACTGGTCTCAACTGCCGAAGCGAGGCAACGACTGCACACTTGTAGTAGGTTGTCAGGGCGCCGGTAGCAGCTTCTCCATCTCCCCCGACCGGGACGTTGGCTGGACTCTAGAAGTTCTTCTTCTTGCTGAGAGATGTTGCCACATCTTGGAGAGTCTCTCACTTTAGCAGCAGGACCATGGCTTATATTACCCAAAAACTGCTTACCTAAGCACCTATTCCCAGCACAGCAAGAAAGATAAGCGAGCAAGCGAGCATGCTAGGCTTCTATCGAATAACATAATTTTCAGCTTATCACCTTGAATACAAAGGTTTATTTTCCATCAAGGCTAGGCCTGACAGTCTGTGACCAAAACAAGCAGGAAGATTAAATGTTCTTGGTACACAGATGTCCTTTCGTTAGATAACTGCATCTCTGGCCCCTCGGTGGAATTTAGCTTATGTCTGCTGATTCTAAAAAACAAGCAGGTTCTCAGCCTTGCAGAAGCAAAGGCTGCAAAAGTAAGAAACATTAGATCTTCCATTACATTACAGATGGTGCGAAAAAAAAGGATGGTGCAATCTTTTTCATGAAAGTAATAGACCTAAAAGACAATGAAACCTCAGCTCCAGCTTTAGAAGAAGGTTGTCACCTTCCAAAATTCTATAGGTTTTAGGTCAGTTCCCACAGATTAAAAGGTATAAAATGCAATCACCTCTTTCTGAAGGAAGAGAAAGAAGGAAAACTGGAAGCGACAGATGAGTTAGCCGTCAATGAAAAATGCAGAATCTATTAATGATATTAATAATAATGACTTCATGCCATCCACATAAGTACAATATGCTACAAAATGTTTGCTTGTAGCCAAACAGATCCTGTTTTGCTAAAAGAAAATCAACTGCAATAGTATACATTAAAATACCCTGTACAAAAGAGATAACAAATATAAAGGTAGATAAATAAATAATCACTGTTACAGAATTTGATAACCAAAAACAAGAAATTTATTAAAAAATGTTCCAACTGAAATCTCTGGTGATCCGGGAAGGGGCTGAAGCTCACCAGCCTCTAGCCCACCCTATTAGTGATTGGTGAGTTGTTATAGGTGGTCTGCGGAAGGCAAAAGGAATACCTATGATGGATTGTGGATGAAATAAGGTTGTAAGATAAGAACCATTGACCTAAATTAATATGAGAAAAATATTCTCAATACAATGTACAAAATTCTTATTGAAGTTGACATGGTTGACACAATTGATTTTTCCATTTGCTAAAATGTCTAGAAACAAGGGCTAAGTAAGTCTCAAAATAAAGAATTAACAATTTAAGATAGAAATGAGAAGAAACTCACCAGAAGGTGGTGAATCTTTTCACTACTTGAGGACTCTGGAAGCTCAGTCACTGACTACGTCTAATACAGGTATTGATATTTTTTTACATATTTGGGGAACTGAGAGAGATAGAATTAATGTGGGAACTGGCTCTGAGTTAGCGACAATCTTATTTAACATAGAACATGGAACACGACAGCACAGTACAAGCCCTTCAGCCCACAATGTTGTGCCTACCCATATATTCCTTAAAAAAAAAGTACTGAACAGTCCCTACCTTGTAACTCTCTATTTTTCTTCCATCTATGTGTCTGTCTCTCTTAAATGCCCCTGATTTGATGTTGGTCCTAAATCCTGGAACTTTTGATGTAGTTGCACTGTGGAAATATCATAATGGGACTGGTGTGTTCAAGAAAATGTTCCACCACCACCTTTTCAAGGACAATTACAGCCATCCATTCAATGATGGCCCTAGTTTGAAAACACATGCCACAGATTCAAGCATAATTTCTTACCTTATTAGGCTACTGAACTGACCTCTCATTAGTGAAATGATGATGCTCCTATTCTGTTGAAATTAAGTGCGAGTTGACTTGCCAAAATAGAATACAACACAAAGTGTTTCCCTTTATCTCGGTGTACATGAAAATAGACAATTCAATTCAATTCAATGTACATTCTAATTGAACCTCGTGATAAGATCAGAGTATACATTAAGTGGCCAACTCCTGTGTTAAAATATCCTTGAAAACACCCCTGCCACAGCATAGGAGATGTGTGTTTTGTCACTTAATATTCTGGCTATTTGTACAGTATATCCAGGCAGCCATTCCTCAACACTGTAACGAAACTAGAAGACTTTGGATGTAAGGTATTTTGTACTCAGAACCTGTCAGACCAGCAACTTATATTGAATAAGCAAAGGGGTTCCGTCAGTTGCATTATATTCCCATTGTAAAAATGTAATTTTGCAAATGTTATCTGTCTACACTCAAAACCCCAACCAACCAATTTTCCCCTGCAACCGCTGCAACCGTGTCTGCCTGTCCCGCATCGGACTTGTCAGCCACAAACGAGCCTGCAGCTGACGTGGACTTTTTACCCCCTCCATAAATCTTCGTCCGCGAAGCCAAGCCAAAGAAATAGGCAATTATAGCAAATGAAGCTGCAGTTAATCATTTATTGTTATCTTTGTTTCTAAGAAATATGAAGCAACACTGTATAATTGAGCATCAGGGGAGAAAGTAACAAACTCTACTGAGAGGGTCTCCAAGAGAATGCATGCTTATCAGGATGAATAGAGACCCTTTGCATTAATCAGCTTTGGTCTCCAGTGACTGAGTTCACAGTCACAACAAAGACATCTCAACATGCCCTTAATAATTGGAACTGCACAGCAAGGTTTCACAGAACACAAATTTGCTTATTCATGCATGTCTTTCATATAAATCTCTCTTTTACTATTTCATCCATTTCACCGCATAGCTCAAAAGCTGTCGAAACTGTGCTCGTAGTCTGTTTCAGTTAACCCAATATGAAAAGCTACCTCACTGCAAATGGACCAGTACTTGACTAAAACATTTCACCAATGTAACATAACATGATGAGGTTATTATTATTTAATCGCAGAATTCTGAAAATCACTGTTGCTTTTTATCATCCCAGAATTATAGCTTTTACAATATAATCTTTGTATATTTTTCATTTGCATTCTCATATTTTATTCTTTCAGGCAAGTGCTTGTCAGATGGTGACAGTTTCCCACTATGCTGAGGCTTCCTCCATCTCAGCAGTTGTCCTTCAGCAAATTCATTGCACCCCATTGATACCGAGAAACCGCTTTGAGCGCTTGATAGAATAAAGACTCTAAGAGATTAAAGCATCCCTCTTTATTGTTGAAGACTTGTTCTTGATAAGTTTCTCTGGTACAGCTACAATACTGATGCCTAATCTAAAATGTAAAAAATTATTCAGGAATGTATTGACAATTGAAAAAACAATCAAGGTAACCGCAAGCTGTCAGGCTACTCTCAACCATTTACAATGTGATGAAAGACATTGACAGTGCAGAGAAGCTCCAGTGAATATTCAAATACCTAATTGGTTTGTTTGGGTTCCCACTATGAAAAAAAATTCCAAAGATTAGTTGCACTTGAGTCCTCTTAAACAAGCATTTGACCAAGCTGCAATGTAATTTAGCAGTTCTTTTGATCAACAGAATTATTACCAGATTTGAAATTGGTGAAAATCAAACAGTAAACAATACACCCTAATGTTCTATCCTATTTCCATTGTCAAATCCCCCTCATCATTAACACCTTGCAAACTCTCATTGGCCAGGGACCTGACTAAACCATGACTAGAAGTACAGGTTAAAAGCCAGATATTTTCCAATGAGTCTCACAATCCTGATATCTAAAGGCCATTCCACATTTACAAACTTGATGTTCAACAGTAGACTCACTGCCTTCCTGGGTGCAATTTAACAGAAGCTCAAAACCACCATCTACAAAGCAGGATTTGCATCTACCACCCTGAATGTTCACTCTATTCTGCTACAGGAACTCTATGAAACAAGTGCCTCATCATCAAGCTGGGATATACTGCAGCAATGTGCCAAGGCTTCATCCACTCTCCCTCAAACCTGCAAACTCTAGTACCTAGAAGAATGAGAAAGAATGATGTAAGATCATCATTTGCAGACTCCCTTCCACATCAGATACCAAAAGCTTTGTTTCTGTTTAACCATAGTTCTAAGTCCTGGACTTTCTGATGTAACAACTATGGGAATATAATTTAGTGGATCTAGAATATTCAAGACATTTTCTGCCACTATCTTTTCAAGGACAATTATGGGTGTCAATTGGATAACGGCACTCCCAAAGTTGGCCTTAAAAACACTAAATGAACAAATAGGAAGTGAGGAAGTGCAAGATCAAAAGAATTGCATGGGAAAAGCTTAGAGGGGATGGAGGAAACAACTTAAAATTCAATGTAATAATATGTTGCTGGTTCTGCAGTGAGCTACTCAATGAGTGAAGCAGTATGTTGCCTGGATTGGAGAAAGTTAACTTTAGGACAGATGGAAAAGTGTGGGTTTGATTTCCCTTGAGTGAAGGAAGCACATGGGGTGACCTGATTGAAGTACATAAAATTAGAAAAGACAGAGTTAGGTAGATAATCAGAATATATCTCCAAAAACAAAATTAGTGGTTTTCAAACTTCCCCCCTAAACTCAGATTCCACCTGAAGCAATCCCTATGCTATAGGTGCTCTGAAAGGGATTGCTTCAGGTGGTATGTGAAAGGAAAGGAAAAGTTTGAAAACCACAGTTTTAATCATACCTGATTGACTCGTTATGTGCTCAGTTTCATAACTCCAAAGGAAATTGGCCAATGACAATTTTTCTCAAGCAAGATATTTCAGTCACAATTGGGTCTAGAGCAAAGGGTCTAAACCTTCCCTTCCCACTCACATACCACCTTAAGCAATCCCTTACTAATCACAGAGCATTTATGACATAGGGATTGCTTAAGGTGGTTTAGGGGGACAGTTGGAAAAAAACACTGGAAGTGAGAGGAAGAAGAATTTGAGGGAAATGAATTTTACTTGAGTTCATCTCTGGAACTTGCTGCCAGGAGAAGTGGTAGAAATAAATATCATCACTGTCTTCTTCTTTGGCTTGGCTTCGCGGACGAAGATTTATCGAGGGGGTAAATGTCCACGTCAGCTGCAGGCTCGTTTGTGGCTGACAAGTCCGATGCGGGACAGGCAGACACGGTTGCAGCAGTTGCAGGGGAAAATTGGTGGGTTGGGGTTGGGTGTTGGGTTTTTCCTCCTTTGTCAGTGAGGTGGGCTCTGCGGTCTTCTTCAAAGGAGGTTGCTGCCCGCCGAACTGTGAGGCGCCAAGATGTACGGTTTGAAGCGATATCAGCCCACTGGCGGTGGTCAATGTAGCAGTATTTAAGGGACAATTAGCTGGCACTTGATTCAAGATTCCTTTATTGTCATGTAATAAAAACAGTGCAATATTGCACGGAATTTGCTTTCATCTGCCTTAAGGTGGACAGATTCATCATCAGCAGAAAACTGCCTGAAGTGCCTCTTATAGTTAGAGAAAGAGAAGCAAAAGAGGATCCCAGAGTTGCTGAGTATTCATGAATTCACCTCTAGTGCTTTTGCAGCCCCCAGAGCCAGACAGAGTTCAGTGCAAACGATTAGCAGTCCCAGCTCCAGATCTGAACCTCTGGCATAATCAGGAAACATCCAGCTCCCTTGGCACCCTCTTGCATCCCGGTCCCAACACCTGGTACCCCTTCAGCCACTCTTGAGCCAGTCTCCAGCAGCCCACAGCCTGCGCGGGTTCCTCTCCTCGAGTTGCTGACGGTGTGTTCTTCAGCTTAGTGGTCCACTGCCTTAGCCATCATCCCATGAGTTGTTTCCTCTCTTTCTCCTTGTGAAACAGGAGATGTTCTCTCCATTTTCTGGAGCCCTGCATCAGTGCTCTGTTTCCCCAGATTCTGAAACCCCTCATGATTGATGCCAATCATGGGCGCTGCCATGTTTGGCACAGACCCCACTTGTGATGCTATGCTGCAGTACATCACTTGGCCAACAGATGGCCTAGAGACATGGCACCCAGTCTAATGACATCCGACCACCAGGTGGGCCCAGAGGACCCATGGTATAAAGCCAAGGTCCCGACCATGTGCTCTCTCTCTCTCTCTCCCCGGGAATCACTGCTGCAAGCAGCTAGCAGCCAACTAGATCTTTATGTGAGTGGAATAAAGCTGTGTTACCCCAAACAGCATTGTGCCTGTGTTTTTCTTTGGTGCAGCCTGCCACGCCACTGTTGCAGAATTTTTGAATAAAACAACTGTTGGCTCCATTAATGGGCCATTTAAAGCCTATAAGGAGCTGACGGCAGTCTGACTGGGTGGTTGGACCCCACGGGAGTGCTCCCTCTGCTCTCCGTGGGTCCGCACCAGCAGCAGTGCTGCCGTTACAGCAACTCCAGCAACGCCACCTTTTTTGCAATTTGAATAGACAGGCATAGAAAGATGGATCTAATGATGTCAAATGGGATTATTGTAAATGGGCAAAAAGGTCAACATGATCATCATGGTTTGAAGGGGCCCATGTCTGTACTGTACAATTTTATGATGATGGATCCATGACTTTTAATTTATACAAATCATTTTAATTTCTGAGTAATTACACTAAATCTATTTCATATTTGTCCTTTTGCTCAACTGGAGGCTAGACAATATTTTCAACATTTATTGGAACAAAAACACTCAGCTGGAGGAACTCAGAGGGGTCAAAAAGCATCGGTGGGAGAAAAAGAATTATCAACATTTTTAGCCAGAACCCGATGCTGGAATCGAACCCGAAATGTGACCTTTCTTTTTCTCCCAGTGATGCTTCT